>NW_028145625.1:300000-741542 GCF_977016875.1 Pavona decussata | reverse complement strand
GAAGACAACAAGCCCGACCAAACCTACGTAGGCCTAACTGAAAACTCCTTTAAAACCAGATTTACAACCACAAAGCTTCTTTCACCAATCCAAGCAAGAGACTCAACACAGAGCTCAGTAAGCACATTTGGCAGTTGAAAGACACTAAAACTGGTTTTAGAATATCATGGAAGATATTAAAGCATGCTACTCCGTACAACCCCGCTTCCAATCGATGTAATTTGTGCCTATGGGAGAAGTATTTTATAATTTGCCGACCTGATTTATCCACACTGAACAAACGAAATGAACTCGTTACTTCCTGTAGACACGCAAACAAATTCCTCCTCAAAAATTTCAAAGCTGGCACGTAATTATTTTTTTATATGGCCATTTTTTTTATGTCCGTTGTTTATCCGTAACAGAAACCATTGTAAACTTGAAGCTTGAATTTCCGGTCATCTAAATATAAGTCAGTGTCACGCTTACTTACATTGTCACGCGGATTTTAAGCGTCTATTGTTTAAAAGTAGAAACCGTTGTAATCTAATACTTTTCCACTCATTCTGTATATATTTTGACCAGCTTTGCGTTGTAATTTTACATTTGGCTATTTATCTGATGAGTGCCGTACAGGTTGTGCGGTACGAAACTATATAGTAATAAATATGCCAAGTCAAATCTTCAGTTGACCAGACTGTGTTAATCTATTTATGCTCTAGTTTTTCTATTGAGCACTCTGACAGCAGTTCTGCAAATCAACTAATATATATATATATATAGTCAGACTTTACATCATGGTTGACATATGCCAGTAATTTGTGAACATATTAAAGAATTAGTAATATTGATTTCTTAATAACCAATCCAGAACAGTAGGGTTTGAGTCTGTTCCAACTTCTCTCTTAATCTGTCACAAGTTGATTGGTCTGGTTTTTGTTTCACTTCAGTTACCGCATGAACCCTTCAAATGATTTGCCAGACTGGTATACTCCCTTGGACTTAGAACAAGATAAGCGTCGCTGGAATACTGATTAATGGAAAAGACTGCTTCAGAAGTATTCTTGGCATTTTATTCAAGAGCCCAGACTGGTGGTCCAAGACAGACTAGCATTCATACAATTACATGTTCACTGGCAGATGACTAGTCTCTTGGTTCTGGTGTATTTTTTTAAAAAATATACAAGCCCAATGGAACTTTGAAAGAACACCAAACGGTTTTAGACCCAGGAACAGAAATTGACATGTAGTAGTTATTACTACCTGATTTTTGGCACCAGAAGTGCATTTAGATATCACATGGCCCACATCCACAAAAATAACACTTTTCTTATGATGAGAAAATTCAATGTTCAAAGAGAATGCCACCATGCTTGTTTTATTATTAACATTGACTGTTCAGCAAAAACCTAGAGTGCTTTCCATTTGCCAGAACTGGTCAGCCAGACCAGCCAGTCTGTAAATCGAATGCGTCATTTTGAAGGGATGGTGCTGCAAAATCGTGAAAAACTAAAAAGGCACGCAATATTTTAAAGAAATTTGAAGGACTAGGATAAAACGTATTTTCAAAGTGGTTCATTCCATTTACGAACTGACCGGCCAGTTCTGACAAATGGAAAGCGCCCCTAGTCTCCTTTGCAGCCGTTTGGGCCGGAGTCACGCAACGCTCCCTGTCTGTGTGACTCCGGCCCGAGCGGCTGCGATGGAGACTAGCATAAACCATGATTTGAACATCCATTTATTCCTAGCTCTTCCTTTCAATTTTCTCATGTTTTACTGCTCTGCTAACTTAATAATATATCAAACACGAGAAAGCGTGTTTCATCGGGTATCCAAACACTGAGAAGTAGGTTAAAAAAACAGCCGCAACCACGTTTTTTTCAAAAACTTCGAGGTGTTTGGATATCTGATGAAACATACCTTCTCGTGTTTGATATGGCTTCTCAAATGATCAATAATTCTTGGAGAAATTCAAAGCTAAAGTGGGCAAAAGTTTATGGTAATTAGGAACACATATTCAAACCACAGTCACAGTAGTGATTTCTTTGCTTTCTCTTGATGAATTATTAATGAGCTTGAGAACTCCTTTTGAAATACAGAAAATTAGGCAAAATATTGTGTTTTCAGGTTGAGAGTCTTGTTGACAGTTTGCACACACTTGAGCTTTCAGCTTTGCCTTTTTAAAATATAATTATTAATTAAACAGTTTTTACATGCAGAGCAAATGTTTCGATGTTGTCTCTCTGTGAAAGCTTTTTTGTTTAAATAAAATTAAGTCTACTTCATACAGTATATACAGTGCTGCTACACTGATTATGCAGTCCTTTTATCATCTGATAGCCCTTGTCACAGGAAGGCACAACTCTATTGGCAACATTGGTTTGGAAAAAGTGTTGGCTTGAGAAAAGATCCCAAGTTTGCATGTAATTTTAATTAGAAACATGCAGTCAATGATTGCCATCCATGTTTTTATTAAAAGTGTTTGCCCTTCCACTAACTTATTTTTGCAAGACTTTCATCCACAATGTGCCAAGTATAAAAAAGACATTTAATACAATTAATAAAAAATTCATTGCACATTTTAAGGGGTCGCTCTACATGTAGAAACTTGTCACACTGTTTGAAAATTTGAACTATCATTTTCTATTATTATTATTCCACGTTGCATGAAGCAGTCTTTGTTTCTCATCTGGGCTGTTTGTCAAAAATGCACCACAGCATCAGCAAGTCATTTGTGAACAACAGACTGCGCTTGCTTTGCACGTCTTCTACTGGCTGCTTTTTGCTTGTTGTCCATCTGCCGGTTTGAATCCCTCTGTATTTAGTTTCTTCTTATATTCATCAAAGACTCTTTCTTTGCAAAATAATTCACCTAAAATATGCAAGTGAGATGGCACCTTAGAACCAGACACAACTGAACATTTACTCAGTTAGTGACTAAATGAGCCTTGATTAACTCAAGGATAGAACTAGACGAACACTTTCAGTAAGTGGACACCCAGTCCTGGTTGACCCTTCCTCAAGTGGGCAAATCCTTTGGATGAGAAAACCAGCTCTTTTCTAAACGCTTTTTGAAACAATATCACATTTTCCAAAAAGGAAACTCTTAAAGTGCAAACCTTTTAGCTAGCTAAAAATAAAAATCACTGACTCTCATGTTGAGTTAATTTCCCTGACTTGATGCAAAATACCCTGAATTTTTTCTAACCTTGAAAAAATTGTTTTTCCTGCCTTTTCCCTGATCATGGCAAATTAAGTGTAGTTTGAATAGAATTAAAGGGTTTTAGGCAAGAACAAATGACTTTTTTTGTCTTAAAATCTAAAATTGCTTCAAATAACCTCTATTTTGGCACACAGACTGGTTGTCATATAAGAAACTTACTTGCACATTTAATTTTTGAGAAAAAATGCTAAATAAACAAGAAATAGCTTATTACTTCTGAAGCAAACTCAAGCGACCTACACAAGATACTGACTCTCTACTGATTTCTTTTGTATACAAGACTGAACCAAGTCAAGTGAAGTTATGAACAAAAAAAGTCAGTCAAGTGTCTGTAGCATGGCCACAGACAATCAGGACAGTTTTAGTACACTGCAGTAGGATTTTACAGCGAAACTGAAGGTTGGGGTATGGCCTATCACTTGGTGTTATAAAAATCTTTTTTTTTGGGGGGGGGGGGTGGGGGGAGTCTAGAACAATGTAGCTTAAAACTTAAAAAAAAGATTCTTATATTACTGAAACATACACATTTGCTGGAAATTCCATACTTGAAATGGAAAATGCACGAGAATAGACAAGTCATACGAGAGAGCAAGACGCATTAAATGCATGTGACTTATGCAAAATGCATTTGTGTCGGAAGGTCTGCCAAATCTCTCTGAGAGGGCGGGGGATTTCAACTTCACCCGTTGTGGGGTGGAGAATTTGAAATTTTCACCCTTTTTCTTATCACAAATCTCTCTCGAGAAACTCTTGAGGAATCTTTGGCGTGGGACGTACATGGAATGCACCCTGGTTACTATACACAATTGCAAACTATTTTTATAAACACAAGGAGATCTGGAGGAAGGCAATTCAAACAATAGCTTGCTTCAAAATACCTTTGGGATTAACTAGCATGCTGGTAACAATACAAAGACATTTTGCAAAGCTCTTTTCTCTGCCATCCTGTTCTTGTTGTTGTTACGTAAACTAAGGCTGCATTTACATGGGACCCGGGGTGAGTTTCATCCCAGGATGAAATTTCACTTTGTTTAAACGGCTGATCTCATCCCGGGATGAAAGGAAAACAGTTTCATCCTGGGCAGAAATCAACAATGAAAGCTACCTCGGTGTTTTTGGTCATCACCTATCAACAATCATGGCACGTTTCGATACGAAAGAAATGCATCTTGTTAGAGAGCTGCTGTGCAGCTACAAATGCAGTCTATTCTTCTGCTACAGTTCTATAAACAACATAAACAGCAAACAACTTTTCTTCATAGCCTGGTGATAGAAGCAAAGGCCACATTAAAGCGACGAAGATATCTTAAGTGTGGACATTGCGTGGGGAACAAAATCAAATTTCATACCAGGATGAGTTTATCCTGGGACAAACCCCACCGCCTCTCCCCTCGGGTCTCATGCAATCTCGTACCCAGAGTCTTCTGGTGACCACCCGCTGACCAAAAAGCCAGAGGAGTCTGATTGGCTCTCATGTAAACGCAGCCTGAATATGCACAGTATGATCATTTACTGCTGGTCATATGTAGGTAGGTTCAGAAAAATGTCATCTCGGCCCGGGACAGAAAAAAGTCAGGTGTTTACATGGTGTTTTGATCCCAGGATGATATTTCAGAGTCTCAAAGGGGTTTAGGGCTCCAGGGCTCCAAGGCGAAAATTTCAGGGCTCTAGACTAGGGCTCCACATCATCTGCTTTAGGGCTCCGGGCTCCACTCTGGTCTACAATCTTGATATGTAAAAATTCTATTTTAACGCTAACTCAAATACGCAAATAAAAAAGTCATCAATTCCGATCAATTTTTTAAACCCAAGCAGCAGTTATATTATCTCCTATTATTTAAAAGTGGATTAAATATTGAACTTGTTTAAATGGGGTTGACAGACCTGCAAGACTCCCGCTGTGTGCCCATTGTGTTGATGAAAGCCTTTATAGTTTTGCTTTAACAAGCATGTCTTTAAGCGACTTCCCTTTTCTATAAAGGATCAAGGGAAGTTCCTTGTATATCTCTCTTAGTAGCGGCTGGTTTTGTATCAAATGCCATTTGTCCATTAGAATATTTTTCAAACATGGCAGTGATGGTTGAAATTGTGTCACGAAGGGTAGAATTTTCTTGTGCGCTTTCTGTTTTTGTGTAAGAGCGTTCTTTCTTTCTGCGAGGTTAACTTCGGAGAGGATTTTGTCCACCAGGTTACTAGGATAACTTCTCCATGCCAGGCGTGTTTTAAAGCTTTTAATGTTTTCCCCAAACACTACTTTAGAAGAGTTTGTCCTCAGAAGCCTAAGGGCTTCTCCTTTAACGAAGCCTTTTTTTTATCGCCTGCTGGGTGGCAACTGTTGTAGTTTGTGTACTGAAATGTTTCAGTAGGTTTGTAATGTGTGTGCGCACGTCGAGAATCGATTCTTCCTCGAATCTCTCTCCCTTATAGACTGTTGTATCCAAGAATGTTGTTTCTAATTGTGAGACTTCAGCGGTAAACTTTACGGTAGGGTGGTACGAATTTGCTTGCTCAATGAAATGTTCTGTTTTTTCTTTGTTTGTATCCCACCAGCAAAATACATCGTCAATGAATATTTTCCACGTTAGTGGTTTGTTAACGCTCTGCCTTAAGATCTCCTTTTCTATAGATGCCACAAAGATGTTGGCAAAAGCTACTGCCATTTTAGTGCCCATGGCAGTTCCGTGTGTTTGGAGATAGTCTTTCCCTTTAAATTGGAAGGAGTTCTCCTTAAGTATAATGGTGGGCATTTCTCTAAGGAAATTTGTAGCTATAGTAGGGTTATTGGCATGAAAGTTCTCGTAGGCGTTGCTACTATAGTGATTCCTTCCTCCTGTGGTATATTTTTGTGAAGGCTAACTGATGACATCCATTGAGACTAGAAAAGCATTTCTAGGCACCCTAGTGCTTTCAATAAACCTTATGAAATGTGTAGTGATACAAGTCCTGTATTTGTGCTATTAGCTGAAGTAGTTTGTCTACAAATGATGATAGGCGTTCTGTTGGGCCATCACACCCAGATATGATAGGTCTTCCGACTAATGTCGGTTTGTGAATTTTTGTGAGGGTATAAAACACTGGGATTCGAGGCCGATTTGGTGTTAGGTTAAACCATTTAACGTCATTTCGTCTATGCACCCTGCTTGGTGAAGACCCCAAAGTCAGCATGGAAAGGGCCATGAATCAGATGAACAGTAAACAATATAATCTATTAAGGACTAGGTAAGTATTCAAATTATTAATCTTCATCAATTATTATTTGTATCTTCAAAATGATCTGTCGAGTTTTTTTTTTTTTAATTTGTTGTAACTGATACCTGCGAGCAAACTGCTAAAGGAACGTCCGGTTACTATAAAGTTGTTTTTATCGCGCTCACTATAATTATAACAAAGTTTTCATTAAATCCCTAAATAAGTTGTTGTATATCATTGTAAACTGAGATAACCGCGTATACTTGTATCATGTACTGTCCTCTCTTCAGATTCTGTTTCTTTATGCCCGTTAACACGCACAAACAAACACAAAAAGGCAGTAATCAAGAATCAATGCGATCTGGGAACTTGAATGACCAAACTTGAAAATGCTGGGCTCCGGGCTCCGCGCAAAATGTCTTTGGGCTCCGGGCTCCACAGCCAAAAGAGGATCAGGGCTCCAGTCAGTAAAATGATAGGGCTCCGGGCTCCACAGCAGAAATGTCAGGGCTTCAGGGCTCCAGGGACCCCCCCCCCCCCCCCCCCTTTGGAACCCTGATATTTCATCCCGGTGCTGAAGACCGGAATGAACAAATTTCGAGGTGAAACTCACCCCGGGATGAAACCCATCCCGGGATGAGTTCACTTGTGTAAACAGGCCCTAAGCTTATTTAAAGTAACTCCCAAGATAACTGTACCCAACATCAAACCCAACAGTACCTACCCACGCTGATGGGCAAACACCATTGTACAGTTCCTTCTCCTTGCTGCACGCCGATTCATCGTTATTATTCAAAGAAAGGCAGTCAAAGTAACTGTCTCGCGCTGCATGACAGATTTTTCTTTCTTCTCCAGTTGGAGCTCGCATCGTTCGTGAAGACGACAAAGAAGGAAAACACCAGCCGGGTCAGTATTCCACGTATGACCCCACCAGACGGCTCAATTGGTAGCCACCCCTTCTTACCTGAACGCAGTGGTTTGTGGGATTGCAATGGCCGTTAAGTTGTCGGTCGCCCGCTAAATAGGAACTGCACTAAGAAACTGCGCGTCAAGATTCGATTGTATTTCTTTGCATTATTTTTACAGAACATGTCCGAGGTATAACTATCATCGAAGCAGTCGAAGAGAGGAAAACGTTCTGGTGATTTATATGATTTATAAGCGGGAGGTTTCAAGGCGTTCAGCAGTGCAAAATGAATTCCAGCTTGAGATCAGAGCCAGTTGATCCCACTGTTATGAGCTCTAGGCATGTATTTCGTGGGATAGAGTACGTCGTTACCCTCATGATTGATAGCGATAAAGAGATATTTGTTCTTGAAGTCGTGGACAGGCTTACTTCTGATCAATGGAAAGGACAATTTGATGCCAGATGTAAGTTGACAATGGAATAATTAACTTAAGCTTATATACTATAAGAAAGGAAACAAATTATTTCTGGCAGGTTCAAAAAACGATTAAGGTCACGCAGGACCCTTGCCTATAACTAAATTCATTAGCCCAATTTCTGTGGTAGGTGTTTACTAGTAAAGACCTTCACATCTTTGAATTCATAAGGCTGATTACCCTGCGAAGTTGCTGTAGGAATATTAAAAAATCATGGAATTATAACATGATTGCATGTCGTTTTGCTGGCGGATCGTGCATTGCCGTGATATTTTTAAGCCTGGGCACTGTCATCGAGATTTTACTATATTTTGAACATTTTCCTCATGTTGACATTGTCAACAGAAGAAAAAGAGTTAGGAGTGTTGATAAGTCACCACCTGTCCTGGCATAAAAGTATCATGGCCAAAGAAAACACCGTAAATAAAAGTCTTACGTTTGATCAAGAGAGCTTGCGGTATTTGTACCCAACCCCAAGTGTATGATGGCAGAGAACTGCCACTGAGTCTCCGGCACATTTTTTCTTGTTTTTCTTTATTATAAGTAGATTGAATGTAAATCAAAATGAAAATAACATTTAAATCAAATAAAAATGCAATAAAATGTAAAACAAAATGCAGGTAATATCTCAATCAAAATACAAATGCAATTAAATTTAAAATGCAAAGTTAACTTAATTCAGATTAAAATTGACTGCACTTTAAAAGAGAATGCAAAACAGAATATAAGTAGAAGTCAAAGTCAATTAAAATTCAATAAATTTTGAAAAGAGAATGGAAAACGAAGTTAGTGGTAGTGCTCGGCCATGCGAAGATTTACTTTCGTTTGAAGTAAAATTGAAAGTAAATTATTCGCGTGGCCGAGCGCTGCCACTGCCAGACCCGCCCCAGGTCTCCAAACCAATAACTCCGAAGGGTTGCCCCCAGGGAACTGCGATATGCGGATGCGGAACATAGCCTCGAATCACTGACCTTTTTATATACTGACTCGCTTTTATATACTCAACCGCACCTCAACAAGTTCTAATATTTATCCTAATAGAATCCACAGTTTTATTATAACAAAAACAACAACAATAAGCAGAACTTCTTGCACATCTGGAGTGCAGTAGAGGATATACCTCGATGGGGACTGAATTCCCTTCCTCACCGTCTTCTTTCCTTCTTGTCTCTTCCTAGTACCGTGGAGATTTTTGTGCTACTTTTTTTTGTCTGTAACTTAGAGGGCAACTTTCCCGCCGCTTGGTTAGCAAAGGAAAATAAAATTTGGTTGTTAACACCACTTTCTTGCTCTCACCTACCTCTTTTGGAATCATTCATTTGCGCAGTTTAATTTGGCTCGTTTCTGTCGTCGATTGTGTCGATGACCTTCTAGCCACTGAGACGGTGCCTTGATTAAATTTTGTTCAAGCAAGTCGCGTTGGACCTTTGCCTGTGTTTATTGTCGCCATGATTTTCACATCAGGGTGCTTTCATGTTCTAACTAAATGCATTTTTAACAAAATTGTTCAATTCTTCTTGCGAAATTCTTTAGTCTTTTAGTTTCACAGTTACATGTTTCTTATACAAATTGACTGAAAAAACAAAACTTTATTCAGCGTTCGACACGAATACTAGCTATTTATTAATAATTGTCATGCTTTGATTTCATGTCAGTTACACACTTGCATTTGATCGGTAAGTCTAGGTATTACAACTGGATTAAAATCCGTGCACCCGTTTAATTTATAATAATATTAGAGAATAAAACAAAATGAAAACGAACAGACGTTTTTGAAATGGCACCTTTTGCAAGTCCCTTTAGCTTAGCATATCAGTTTATTTCTTTGGATACATAGCACAAAGTTTTGAGATGCAATTAACGGGAAGGTCACTCATATTAACTTTTCAGTGTCTTGCTGAAAACATGAATTCTCCTAGCCTTTTTGCTGACATGTTGTCGATGGCCACAGTGACAGGAATGAAAGTTGAATGGTCGATGTATTCAAGGCGGGGATTGTAAGGAGAAAATAAGCCTGCGTCAGAGTAGTCGTCTCCTTTCCGACAGCCGGCTGGAAACTCGTTCTTCCCTGAAGCATTCGTTCGCTACTTCTACCACTTGAAAAGGAAACTACCGCTACGCAAGTTAAGAGAAAATAGACTTTGATTATTTCCGAGGAGACAAACATGTCGGTTGTGTTCATGAGAAACAAAACTTCTGAATACAGACCATTGTATGACTGTCATTTGAAATATCGGAGTTGTTTAAACTGCTAACGAAAACTGTATACATATTTAATAAGACATTTGAACGGCTCCTTATGGCAAAATTGTACAAAAGCACGTATTAAATTCTGTTAATTTTTTATTTACTCTCAAAATTTTAGTTTGAATTTATTTTGAACTCTTTCCTTTCGTAGTTATCTGCTCGGTAATAATAAAAAGCCACTGAATTCAGCTTTTGTTTGGCCGGGATATCTCTTGCATAGATGGTACGGACGTAGCCCCTGACGCCTACTAAAAGTGGCCCTCTAACAGAGGTTTTATTTCCAGTAATCAATACTGAATTTTTTTTCGGAACCTTCAATAGAAAGAAAGTGTCCGCTTAACCGAGAGGTTTGCCTGTAATTTCCAAAATGTCACTGTTTGTGGCGGCTTGATCCCATACTCAGTACTTAAACTCCGAGGGTGAAACGTTCAGTTTTCGTTTCGACTTTAGAGAGCAACTGAAGTTGCGTTAGCAAGTGGAAATGAAAGACGTCCCTTTTTCCCATCAGTTCACCTTCCTTTTCGGAATAAATATTATTCCATCGTGCGATTTTGGTTCGTTTCAAGTGGCGTTAATGTTTCGATTACCTTGTGGTCTTAAAGGTGAAGCTTTGTTTCAATTCTTTTAAATAAAAATCACTCGGATTTCTTATACAAGTCGCACGCCGAAGTAGCTCATACCTAGCCACGAACCACAGATCTTCTCAGTAATCCTAAGACCGAAAGTTTGAACAAACCTCCACACACCAGCTCTTCATTACACAACCATGCCTTCGCATGCCATGACATATAGCCTACTATAATTTATAGTTTTTACGAAAGCATCGTTCTACCGGCGCCGTAAATCTTATGGATTTATAATTATTGTATTTCCTATCTTACTTCGATTTGCTGTTTCTTTCCCTCCGTCTTTCCTTACTTGTTCCGCCAAGGTTTCTGTGGGTGTACTTGCCGTTCGATGGTGGCCATTATCATTGTGTTTATTTTCTTCAGGGCGTCACGCCAACGTAAATACACGTGTCCTATTTTCTCAATTAAACGCATTTTGAAAAAAAGTCGCCAATTCCTCTTTCGAAGTGCTTGAGCTTTCTCTTAAGACATATTTCTGTTATAGAGTGACTAATTTGGTAAAACGTTCTACACCATTCGATAGGAATAGCATTGTTATGTTTTGTTTAATTTGAAATTTCAAGTTTACAACCGCGTTAGATCACCATATCTTTAGTCATGAAAACCAATCATAGTTTTAAACAATCGCCTGTTTTCCATAATATTTTAACATTACGGAGATGAAGCGAAACGATTCTTTTAAAACCCAATACTCAAAATTCCTCCTGAGGAGGTAAATCTTTCAGTTTTTGTAAATCAGCCAAGTTAGCATATTTAAATTGCCGTAGGGACGAAGACTAAAACAGACTGAAAGTGTCGAAATGCAAATTACAGACAGGTCAGTCATAGGAGACGAATTAATGAGTATCAAAAAATTGACACTTCTGTAGACAAGGGGGGTTTAGTTTCTAAACAAACTGTGCTGCTGCGTCGGTGGGGAGTGGTAATTTAATTACCATACTGAGGGACTCGAGTGCTTCTAGCTTTTATATCCATTTGTCCTTTGTCAAAGCGATTCTGGAGACAGACCATCACATAAATGGCAACCGACTCGAGTTTTGACGGTTCTGTAGAAGGAAGACATTGCTGTCAAAATTTGCGGCAGTAACGAGCAAAATATTTCTTTCAAGTAATATTTACACGGTAACCGTAACTGAAAGCAACTCTTCTTGGCGAAGGAAAAGCCTCGTATGCATGATGCTTGTCAATCTGGTCATTCGCATTTTGCATAGTGGATTGTGTATGGTTTTTGGGGATTGAGCAGTGGAGCCACGCTATTGGTCGGTGGAAACTAGTGATTTGAAAACCGAAAATAAATTAATTGAAGCAAGGGGCATTCACTGATTTTGTGGGTATTAAGAGGTGCCTATTTGAAAGATGAATTTTTGTTGCCTTCCCTTAAGCCTCGACAGATCGCCATGTGTTTGTAAGGTCGGTTTGGACGCATCTGTCATTTCTTGCAATGTCTCGTAGTTGCTGGAGTAAAGGGTCACCTTGTCTGCTCTCTATTTCCCCAGTATATATATTTTTGCATGGTCTAGGTATATGCTAGCCTCCCACGCAGTCGTTTTTAGGGGAATCGTATTACCTCCTCCCCACAAACGCCTGCTTACCCAAGCGCCACATTCCTTTCCCATTGTTTTACTCCTCAAGCATCCTAGCCAATCACCATCGAGGCATTGTTTAATGACATCAAATCAAATTGCTGGTTACAATGGTCGCTTCCGTTTCCCGCGAGCTTTGTACAGTGTCTACAGTCTCTGTTACAGTCTTGAGAGATGCGGGAGTTAAGTTGGAATATATAAATATATTTTGTCACTTCTGGAATGGCTGGTCATGGCTGAAACACCAAAACAAATATCGAATGTGAATACAAGCGCTTCTTGTGCGACGTTTTGACACTGCTGGGCGAGTCAAAATCTTCGGGAAAGTGTAACCGATCTTCCCCGCCTGATCGAGTTGACAATCGTTGAAGATATCGCCTCTTACGGGTGCAGAAACTCTGGAGCAGATTTGTTTGTTTGTACGAAGTGCTACGACAGACTAACTCGATTCGAGAAAGCAAAGAAGAATGAAGAAGGTATCAAGGGGAGACCTGCAGTATTTATCAGTCCATTAAAGACTATTAAACGGAAAGTTAAACGACAAAGAGCCGATCAACTTGTGGTCCTTGTGGAAAATCAGGGAAAATGTCGCACATGCCCCCGAACAAATTGCAACAACAAAGCGAGTTTCAACTGCAAAATCTTTAAAGTTTACCGACATATCGCGTAATATTTCGGTTTCCTCCACACCGACAAGGTCGACAAGATTGAAGGCAAAGCTTGATAAATATTAAAGCGACTTTGCGTAACCAGTCGGCAAATTGACGAAAATATCGCTATTTCCCGTCACGAATTTTTTTATTGCAGTCAGTTGATAGGCATTCACAGGAGAAATTTTGAATGTAGGGCACACGGTGCTAAAAGCTCACGTAAGCTCGGTCAAGTGCTGTCTCCGTTGTGATGTTTTTCACTGTTTCCGCGAGTGGCGTTCTAAGGTCAAGGTCAACCTTCCAGATTTTAGAAGGTTCACTGTGATTGGCTTAGTGGCGGAAAGGAATGTGGCGCTTGGGTAAGCAGGCGTTTGTGGGGAGGAGGTAATACGAGTCCCTTAAAAACGACTGCGTGGGAGGCTAGGTATATGCAAAACATTAAGTGATTTTGATAGATTGCTCGGGGCCCCATATTGTGCGCGCGTTTGGGATTAAAGGACAAGTCTTACATGGTGCGTGGAGGCATTTCAAAAGTACCAACTGATCGTCAGATTCCATTACGCTTCTCACTCTTTAATGGTCTAATAAATTATGTTCTTGTCACGTTTAAAAATTCCATCGGTGTCAGTTTCCTAAGCCAGTCATAGGTAGGTGTGTCTGTTTCCCCTGCATTACTCAAAGAAATGACTAATTAGGCAATAAAGCCAGACTGTCAGTTTATTGCTGAGGAAACCAGTTACAATATTGGCTGATTGGAAATTATTCATCTTCAACACTACGAAACTACCTCAGGGAGGTAAAATTCAGCTTTTTATCCTATTTTAATTCGGTCAATCAATCAGTCAGTCAGTCCAGAAAGTCAATTGACTTCAATGACAGCCAAAAATAGGTAATAAACTCTCCATCTTTATTTTAAAAGTGGATATTTTTGTACATTTTATGTACGAGTTAGTTCCACTCTACTGAACCAAGATGTATCCCATGGCTTTAGTCTTTGTTTTTCCATTGTCGTGTCCATGATTTCCACACGTGTTGGAGTCATCACTACTCCCTCCAGTACCAAAGCCGATTCTGGAGTCAGTTGATGCACAATCCCTCTCGTTGTTTCCAAGGATACCGATTCTTGCTTTGGAGTGGTCCTTAGCGCTACCGGCAGTGTTGAACCCTTCTTTGTTGCAGTTGGGCTGTAAGGACGCCCGAGAACCAATCAGCGTCTTCCACGTGTTACGACCCAGTGACGTAGCACGGTATTTCCCGTCAGCAATCAGTGCGTACAGTGAGTTGGCTTGCTTATTGATGACGAGGAACTTGATCTGCTGACCGATCTTCATACCGAGGCAGATCTTGGTGAAGGCTGTGTTCCAGTAGGTAGGCAGCTTGGTCTGTTGTGTGTCGAACTCAGTCTTTCCTCCCGCAAGGCTATAGACATTTCTGTTGCTCCAAAAAGCAGATTCATAATGAAACGTTTTCGGAAATAGAAAGAGGGAAAATTAGTCAACTGTCAGATGTTAAATATTTGTACAGCGTTTGAAAAATATGAGGAGAACTACATACCTTTGTGCCGTCAATCTTCATGGCTAGCGTCCACCCTCCATCTCCGCATCCAAAGTTGCCCATATGACAGTAAACAGGAATCTTCTGTGAACCAAACATCAGCGGATACACTTGGCTTTTGGTAGAACTAGAAAGGAAGAGAAATGCTGTAAGTTAAAATAATAACGACACGTTATCTTTGGTTCTCAATTTTCTTTAATTGTTGTGGAGTCTCAGAATTTTGAAAATGGCAACAAATATTCAAAACCGAACCCTTTTTGTCTCGCTTAGTTACGTTCGCAAAATGTATCATAGTACACCACAAAACCCACCTGCGTTTTTTATATTGTTCCTTGCAGGAAGAGGCGGGAACGGCTGTGAAAAAGGTACAAGTCCAGTTACATGTAGTTTTGAAAAAATGAAAATAAAATATCACATTGAATACTGACATTGGACTTCTGTCTGTCCATCGGTTGATTGATGCGCGAGACACGAAAAACACGAGGAAGGGAACTAAGGCGTGGACGCGCGTGATATTTTCCCACCCACGCGACTTTCTTGAACTGCGCTTAGTAAAGAAACAGTAGCGATTTGAAACTTTCTAAAGGAAAGACGGGGAAAATACTGAAGACAAATCATGTTACCTGGTGGCAGAGTAGGTGAAGGTTTGTTGACCACTGCAATGAGATTTTCCAGTTTAGTTTGCAGCATTTTAATGGCGTCGTTTGCGTCCGAATCCTGAAGCAGGTTACACATCAGATTACAAACCATCATCTTGTCGTACGGTTTGGCGCAAGATTTGGAGGAGTTGTTGGCGCCATTCGCAGTCAGGACGAGGAAAACTGCAAGGAAATAAACTTGGATATTCAAGCGCATTTTGAGAACTTCAATGAACGGTTTTTGGCTGCTCAACAAAGATTGATAGTCCTGTGGATTGCTTGCTGTTGTGACTAATAACACGTAGGCTGTACTTACTTAAGTTCAAGGCAACTGAGAAGGTTGTGTTTACAATGCGGGAATATTTTCTTGCTTGCTCTCCTCTCCAATCAAATTACTCCAAGTCAGTTATTATAATCTTAACTCGCCTCAGTGTCTCCCGCTTTCATCTGTGAATATTATTTACTCAAGTTTTATATCGCACACATCTTCCTTCTGTGATACTTTTTTTGTCTGTAACTTAGAAGCAACTTTCCCGCCGCTCGGTTAGCAAAGGAAAATAAAATTGCCGAGTGAACCCCACTGCACTTCCTCGCTCTGACCCACCTCTTTTGGAATCATTCATTTGCGCAGTTTAATTTGGCTCGTTTCTATCGTCGAATGTGTTGATAACCTTCTAGTCTAATAGACAGTGATTTGATTAAATTTTGTTAAAGTTAAAGCAAGTCGTGCTGGACTCTGGCTTTGCCTGTGTTTATTCTCGCCATGATTTTCACGTCAGGTTGCTTTCATGTCCTAAGGGACAGATCGTTTATTACGTCCTAGGGGGGGGGGGGTCAGTTTGAAAATTTTACCCCCCCCCCCCCCATGGTTGGCCTGGTGGTTGAATTGTTGAGAAGTTCTTGAGCACAACGCTTGGTCACATGCGGTAATCGCTATCTCTCTGAATCTGAACTGGCAAGAGAAACAATCAGAAGTTAGGCGAAATTCAAGTAAGGGAAGGTACCTTAGAATATCTCTTCAATGTCTTGATAATAACGATGTTTTGTTATTGCTGGAGTCTATTCAGTCGTCAAAAAAAGGTACACAGAAGGTCAAAACTGCTCGGGGTTTGAGAGCAGTACAGGAGCATTTGATGTATGGATGTGGATCAAGGATGTGGATATATAGATTTTGAAGAAGCCTACCATCTCTATTCGTCTTTTGGTCAATTTTTTTTCCCAGATAAACAAGCCTTCAGAGATAAACTTGTCTGTCTATGTCATTACTCAACCTATTACGCTGATTACGTGCAAGATCTTTGTCACTCTAAAGAATAGTAGCGATATGGAGAAGTATCTAGTCGATTTTACCAACTCTATGATTGATGAGAAGAATGATTGCTAAATCGACAATTAGTTGGTACCCTTAAAATTTTACCCCCCTCACTTTTCGTACAAGGAAAAAAATTACCCCCCCAAAAAGAGCTCGTTTAAAAAAATTACCCCCCCCCCCTCAAAAAACACCGCCCCCCCCCCCCCCCCCTAGGACGTAACAAACGATCTGTCCCTTATTTTGAACCGTTTTCTTTCGTAGGTATCTGCTTGGTAATAAAAATCCACTGAATTCAGCTTTCGTTGGCCGTTTAATAGACGTAGAAAAAGCTGGGATATCTCTTGTATAGATGGCACGAACGTTGCCCCGAACGCCTACTAAAAGTGGCCCTCTAACAGAGGTTTAATTTCCAGTAATCAATACTAAAAATGTTTTTCGAAACCCTCACTTGAAAGAAAGTGTCCGGTTTACCGAAAGGTTTGTCTGTAATTTTCAAAATGTCGCTGTTTGTGGCGCAACGAAACGATTCTTTCAAAACTCAAAACTCCTCCTGAGGAAGCAAGTCTTTAAGTTTTTGTAAATCTGTCAAGTTAGCATATTCATTTAATTACCGTAGGAACAAAGACTAAAACAAACTGAAAGTGTCAAAATGCAAATTACAGGAAGGTCACTCATAGGAGACGAATTAATTATCATGAGTATCAAAACTGACACCTCTGTAGACAAGGAGGTTTATTTTCTAAACTAACTGTGGTGGGGAGTGGGAAGCGAATCCCGAATGTTTTGTTTTATCAACAGAGTTGATAATGTAATTTGACTACCATGCTGAGGGATTCGAGTGCAATTTGAGCTTTTATGGCCATTTGTCCTTTGTTAAAGCGATTCTGAAGACAGACCATCACATGGATGGCAACCGACTCAAGTTTTGATAGTTTTGTAGAAGGAAGACGCATAAAAAAATGTTTTCTTACGATTCTGGTAGATTTCTGGTTGCTGTCAAAATTGCGGTAACGAGGAAGCAATTTCTTTCACATGGTAACCGTAACAGAAAGCAACACTTCTTGGGGAAGGAAAAGCCTCCTATGCATGATGCTTGCAAATCTGGTCGTTTTCGAGACAAAAATTCGCCATCGCGATTTGTGGATTGTGTGTGGTTTTTGGGGATTGAGCAGTGGAGCCACGCTATTGGTGAAAGCTAGTGACTTGAAAAGCAAGAATAAATTAATTGAAGTGAGGGGCATTCATTGATTTTGTGAAAGATGAATGCATGTGGCCTTCCCATTATAGCCGCAACAAATCGCCATGTGTTTGTAAGGTCAGTTTGGACGCATCTTTATCATTTTTTGCAATGTCTCGTAGTTACTGGAGGAATGGGTCGCCTAGTATGCTCTCTATTTCCCCAGTATACATCTTTTTGCATAATCGAGGTATATGCAGAAACATTAAGTGATTTTGATACAAGTCTTGAATGGTGCGTGGGGGCATTTAAAAGTACCAGACTGGTCGTCAGATTCCATGACGCTTCTAACTCTAAAATGATCTAATATGTTCTAGATCTTGTCTCGTTTAAGAAATTCTATTGCTTTCAGCCGTTCGTAAGCCAGTCTTTAGTAGGTGTGTCTGTTTCTCCACTACTCAAAGAAATGACTAGTCAGTCAATAAAGCCAGGCTGTCAGTTCTGAGGAATTCAATAAGAATATTGGATGGTTTTAAATTATTCATTCTTCAATGCTACGAAACTATCTCAGAGAGGTAAACTCTAGCTTTTAATCCTATTTTAATTGGGCCAGTCAGTCCGTCAGTCAGTCAGTCCAGAAAGTCAATTGACGTCAATGACAGACAAGAATAGTCAATAAACTCTCCATCTTTATTTTAAAAGTGGATGTTTTTACACAGTTTTGTACGAGTTATCTACTGAACCAAGATGTATCCCATGGCTTTTATCTTTGTCTTTCCATCGTCTCCATTATTTCCACACGTGTTGGAGTCATCACTGTACCCTCCAGTACCAAAGCCGATTCTGGATTCACAGGTTACACAATCTTTCTGGTTGTTTCCAAGGATACCGACTCTTGCTTTGGAGGAGCCCTTACGGCTAGCGGCAGTGTTGAACCCTTCTTTATTACAGTTGGTTTGCAAAGACGCCCGAAAACCAATCAGCGTCTTCCACGTGTTACGACTCAGTGACGTTGCACGGTATTTCCCGTCAGCAATCAGTGCGTAGAGTGAGTTGGCCTGCTTATTGATGACGAGGAACTTGATCTGCTGACCGATCTTCATACCGAGGCAGATCTTGGAGAAAGCTGTGTTCCAGTAGGTAGGCAGCTTGGTCTGCTGTGTGTCGAACCCAGTCTTCGCTCCAACAAGGTTATAGGCATTTCTGTTACTCCAAAAAGCAGAATCGTAATGGAAGGTTTTCTGGAATAGAAAGAAGGAAAATTAGTCAACTGTCACATTTTTAATATATGCACAGCGTTTGTAAAAAAAATGCGGAGAACTACATACCTTTGTGCCGTCAATCTTCATGGCCAGCGTCCACCCTCCATCTCCGCATCCAAAAATGCCCATGTGGCAGTAAACAGGAATCTTCTGTGAACCAAACATCAGCGGATACACTTGGCTTTTGGTGGAACTGGAAAGGAAGAAAATTACTGTAAGTTAAAATGGTAAGGAAGCGTTAGTTATCGTTAGTTTTTTTGTTTTCTGTTATTTTTGGGGACTCTCAGAATTTGTAAAATTCGGTCAAATATTCAAATCCCAACTTTTTCTTTGTCTCGCTTAGTTCATGGAATGTACCCACCTGTGTTTTTCATACTGTTCCTTGCATGAAGAGGCGGGAACGGCTGTGAAAAAGGTAAAAACCCAGTTAGATGTAGTTTTAAAAAATATGACAATGAATACTGACATTGGACTTCTATCCGTCTCTCTGTTGATTGATGCACGAGGGACGAAAAACACGAGAGAGGAAACTAAGGCGCGGACGCGCGCGATATTTTCCCACTCGCGCGACTCTCTTGAACTGTGCTTAGTAAAGAAACAGTAGCGATTTTAAACTTTCTCAAGGAAAGACAGGGAAAACACTGGAGACAAATCATTTTACCTGGTGGCAGAGTAGGTGAAGGCTTGTTGACCACTGCAATGAGACTTTCCAGTTTAGTTTGCAGCATTTTAATGGCGTCGTTTGCGTCCGAATCCTGAAGCAGGTTACACATCAGATTACAAACCATCATCTTGTCGTACGGTTTTGCGCAAGATTTGGAGGAGTTGTTCTCGCCATTCACAGTCAAGACGAGAAAAACCGCAAGGAAATAAACTTGGATAGGGAAGCGCATTTTGAAAAATCCAATGAACGGTTTTCAGCTGCTCAACAAAGATTGAAAGTCCTGTGGATTGTTGACTGTTATGACTAATAACACGTAGGATGCACTTACTTAAGTTCAACCGAGAAGGTTGTGTTTACAATGCGGGAAGATTTTCTTGTTGCTTTCCCGTCCAATCGGCTTAGTCCAAGTTATTGTTTTTTTAACTCGCCTCAGTGCCTCTCGCTTTGATCAGCGAATTATTTACTCAAGTTTTATATCGCACACATCTTCCTCCATTCTCGTTGATTATTTTGCATAAAATGAGCAAAATTCGAGGGGAAGAAAGACCTTCATCGCGTTAAAAATTAGTAAAATAAGATAAAATGAAAATCAAGAGGTGAAGTGTTACATTACTAATGACTAGATTTGTAGCGTCATAATATATAAAACGTTCCACGCCCAGAAGGACTATAGAGCGGTAGTTTAATATATTTAATGTGGTTGCTATAGATTGAAACAGCTAAGCGTGTAACTAATCTACCACTTGTCTGCCGAAGGGTTGCCGTCAGGGAACTGTGATATGCAGGTGCTGAACATAGCCTCGAATCACTGACCTTTCAATCTTGCTAACGAACGTTTCTTAAAAACTGCGACTGAGACTCGCTTTTATATACTCAACCGCACCTCAACAAATTATAATATTTATCCTAATAGAATCCACAGTTTTAATATTACAAAACAACAACAATAAGCCTAACTGGAGCGCAGTAGAGGATATATGGCGAGTTCCTCAGTTCCCAACTGTCTTCTTTCCTTTTTGTCTCTTACTAGTACCGTGAAGATTTCTGTGCTACTTTTTTTGTCTGTAACTTAGAGGGCAACTTTCCCGCCGCTCGGTTAGGAAAGGAAAATAAAATTGGGAGTGAACCCTACTTCCTTGCTCTCACCCACCTCTTTTGGGATCATTCATTTGTGCAGTTTAATTTGGCTCGTTTCTATCGTCGATTGTGTCGATAACCTTCTAGTCTCAGAGACAGTGCTTTGATAAAATTTTGTTAAAGCAAGTCGCATTGGACCTTTGCCTGTGTTTATTCTCGCCATGATTTTCACGTCAGGGTGCTTTCATGTCCTAACTAAATGCATTTTTAACAGAATTGTTCAATTCTTCTTGCGAAATGTTTTAGTCTTTTTGTTTCACAGGTACATGTTACTTATACAGATTGACTGAAATCACAAAACTTTATTCAGCATTCGAGACGAATAATGGTATTAATTGTTATGCGTTGATTTCATGTTTACACACTCGCATTTGATCAACAAGTCTAGGTATTACAACTAAATTAAAATGCGTGCACCCGTTTAATTTATAATAATTTTAGGGAAAACGAACCGACTCAATTTAGCTTAGCCGGCATATTTAATTCCGTTGGACACGTAGCACAATGTTTTGAGATTCAAATAACAGGAAGGTCACAAATATTAACTTTTCAGTGTCTTGCTGAAAATATGAATTCTCCTATCCTTTTTGCTGACATGTTATCAATGGCCGCAAAGACAAAATGAAAGTATTCAATGCGGGGAATGTAAGGAGAAAATAAGCCTGCGTCAGAGCAGTCGTCTCAGAGTCCTTTCCGAGAGCGCTTGAAACTCGAGCTCCCCAGAGGCATTCGTTCACTACTTCTAGTCACTTGATGAAGAGAAATCGACGGCTACGCAAGTTAAGAGAAAATAGACTTTGATTATTTCCGAGGAGACAAACATGTTGGTTGTTTTCACGAGAAACAAAACTTCTGAATACAGATCATTGTATCGGTGTCAATCGAAATATCGGAGTTGTTTGAACTGCTAACCAAAACTGATTACAGATTGAATAACACATCGGACAGCTCCTTATTGCAAAATTAATAAATGTACGTATATTACATTCCGTTAATGTGTTTATTTGTACTCAACAGCTTGCATTTATTTAAATCTCTTTCTATTCGTAGGTATCTGCTCGGTAATAAAAAGCCGCTGAATTCAGTTTTTGTTGCTCGTTTAGACGTAGAAAAAGCCGTGATCGACATCTCTATATATCTCTCTATCGTGATTTTTCTTGTATAGATGGCATGAAAGTTGCCCCGGCGGACGCCTACTAAAAGTGGCCCTCTAACAGAGGTTTTATTTCCAGCCATCAATACTTTTATTTTTCGGAACCCTCACTTGAAAGAAAGTGTCTGCTTAACCGAGAGGTTTGTCTGTAATTTCCAAAATGTTGCTGATTGTGGCGGCTTGCATGATCCCATGCTCAGTCATTAAACCCTGAGGGTGAAACGTTCAGTTATCATTGCGACTTTAGAGATGAACTGAAGTTACGTTAGCAAGTGAAAATAAAAGAGCCTCTCTTTCCCCCTACTTCACCTTCCTTTTCGGAATTATTCCGTCGTGTGATATAACGCTCGTTTCAACTGACGCTAATGTTTCGATTACCTTCAAGTCTCGAAGGTGTTTCAATTGTTTTAGATAAAAGTTATTTCTTATGCAAGTCGCACGCCGAGGTCGAGGTAGCTCCTACCTAGCCACGAACCACAGATCTTCTCAGTAATCCTAAGACCGAAGGTTTGAACAAACCCCGACACACTTTTGATTACACAACCTTGCCTTCGCACGCCATGATAAACAGCCTACTATAATTCATAGTTTTCACAGAAGCATCGTTCTATCGGCACTATAAACTTGGGGATTGTTCATTATTGTATTTCTTATCTTACCTCGATTTGCTGTTTCTTTCCCTTCGTCTTTCCTTACTTGTTCCCCCAAGTTTTATGTGAGTGTACTCGCCGTTCGAAGAGCTTCTTTATGGTCGCCATTTGCAGTGTGTTTATTTTCTTCAGGGCGTCACGCCAAGATAAGTACACGTGTCGTATTTTCTCTATTAAACGCATCTTGAAAAAACGTCGTCAATTCTTCTTGCGAAATGCTTCACCTTTTTCTTAAGACACTTTTCTGTTATAGACTGACTATTTTGGTAAAACGTTTGACACCAGTCGATAGGAATAGCATTGTTATGTTTCGTTTAATTTGAAATTTCAAGTTTACAATCACGTTAGATCACCATATCTTTTGTCATGAAAAACAATTATAGTTTTAAACAATCACCTGTTTTTCCTAATATTTCAAAAAAACTCAAAACTCAAAACTCCTCCTGAGGACGGCAAGTCTTTAAGTTTTTTGTAAATCAGTTAAGTTAGCATATTTAAGGTTACCCGGGACCTTCAGAGGTGTCTCGCGTTTAAGCGATGTAGCGCGTCCAGTTTAAACTGTAGATACCTAAACCCCTATATCAAATTAAAGCTTATAGAGCTGACTATCAAACCATACCAAGAATTTTGAAATAAAATAAATTGTCGAATTTTTCACGACCTCTAATTGCGAGCATCCGAATCACCTTTTTAAAGCTACAAGTCAAAGTGAATTTTGTTTTTTGCTAATTTAATTTGCTCCTCAGTTTCCGGACCCAAAGCGCTAAAAAAACGTGTCTGCGTTTTGCCATATTCAATCGCAGTGAAATGTTATTGAGCATTTTCGAAATAGGGTGAAAAAAATGTGGAGTAATCGTACAAAAATCGCTCTCGGAGAAAAAATATTTCGAAAGAAAAAATTCGCAGACACGTTTTTGTTGTTTATATGTTAAACTAGCTACTGTCCAAATTTGAAGGCAAACTAACAAATTCCTTTTGAGTTTTAGCTCTTTGAAGTGGCTCCTCCAAGTGAAAAAAATTTATTCGAGAAAACAGCGCTAAAAATTTGGCAATTCATATTATTTCAAAATTCTTGGTTTAGTTGGATAGCCAGCTCTATAAGCTTTAATTTGATATAAGGGTTCAGGTTTTGAACTTTCCATACATTTGTCTGTATTTTTTTCCGCGAACTATTTTTAGTAGCAGTTCACGGCTGGTTCGCTATACAGACAAATGTATGGAAAGTTCAAAACACGACTGTACGCTTTCTGGCACAGCTACATCCCTCCAGCATTTTTTGTTTAAATCCTTTTACTAGTGATAAAAGTTTCCAATTCATGAATTTTTCAGAAACGATGTTTTATGAAAATTATTTGACATCGGATTTCCATACAAACACTGTTATTTCAGACGTGTTTGCCTACTCGTCAAAATGGCGTCGAAAACCGTGATAAGGCCTATTGTCGAAATGCAAATTACAGGAAGGTCACTCATATCAAAACTGACACTTCTGTAGACAAGGTTTTTAGTTTCTAAAGGCTGGTTTCCATATGATCGCGGATCGCAGATCGCAGATCGCAATAAGGTCTGCGATCGTCTGCGATCATATGGAAACACTTCTGCGATCGTCTGTGATCCTGCGGTCGTAATCGCAGACGATCGCAGAAGAAAGAACCATGTTCTATCTAAAGGCTGGTTTCCATATAATCGCAGTCGATCGCAGACGATCGCAGATCGCAAACAATCGCAGACGATCGCAAAAAAGGCTGTTTCCATATAATTGCAACGATCGCAGAGCCGACCGTAGCCATACGTTTTGGTGAGCGGAAATGTCAAATATACACGCGCGTGTAGGCTGAAAAGCAAACAACATCGCGAACGTGGAAGAGCAGAAATTTTGCCGCAAGCAAATTTACTTCTTCTTTTTGTCATGAAGCGAGTCGTCGTCAGCTCTAAAACCGTCGAAAACATCGGTTTTGGATTCGATTACGACCGTACGCAGTTCTTATGTTGCGAAATTTGGCCTCCGCTTCCCCGGCCGATAAATAAAACTTCTGCCCGATTTTGTCCCAACAGTTGGCCTTTTGTTCTTCTCAGGCATATTAAGGCATGGCCAAAAGCCTCATTTGCATAAAATCAGAAAACAATCATAACATTTCGTGGATTGAACAAAGAAACGTCAAACTTGGCAGTCTTATAAAACCTGATGACCTTAACTGATTCTTGCTTTAAAGTGTGGAACATTTTGGTCACGTGACCATTAAATGATGATTAACGTCTAAAATCTTTAAAGTAAAACGGGGTATATAAAACAAACTATAATCAAACCTTTTCGGGTGTCATACTATTACACTATAAAAGTTCATTATTAATTAGCCTTGTATGGTGGTACCTGTCATTCCTATTAGAAGTTATTAAGTCATTTCTAATGTCACGTGACCTATTTCCCTTAATTGCAGGACTGCTATTTAATGTGGACACGCAAACAAGGCTAATTCATTTCAAGCCCTTGACATGTTAACGTATAACACCAAAGGAGATTTAATTCTGTTTCATTTTATATTCCCCATTTGGCTTAGAAGATCTGTAACAATCAATGATCATTTACAGGTCACGTGACCAAAATGCTTATCACTTTGAAGCAAAAATCAGGTAAGGTCTTCAAGTTTTATATAACTACCAAGTTTGACCGTTTTTTGTTTAATGTACGAAATGTTATGATTGTTTTCTATTTTTTATGCAAATTAGGCTTTTGGCCATGCCTTAATATGCCTGAGTTGTCTTTAAAATCTTTTCTGCCGCGATTGTAAACACATTCATAACGAGCAACTTCCTCCATAAATTCCTCCAAATGACAACGAAATGATTGTTGCTACATAGACCGTTCCTACCATCAAACACGAGCGTTGAATCGTGGGAGGGAACCCGAAATATTATGGGATGCGTTTCGATCGCAGATCGCAAAACTTTGATTTCCATATGATCGCACAATGGCAATTGATCGCAGGGGATCGCAGACGATCGCAGGAGATAGAACATGGTTCTATCTTCTGCGATCGTCTGCGATCACGATCGCAGGATCGCAGACGATCGCAGAAGTATGTTTCCATATGATCGCAGACGATCGCAGACCTTATTGCGATCTACGATCTGCGATCCGCGATCATATGGAGACCAGCCTTTATGTTCTATCTTCTGCGATCGTCTGCGATCGTCTGCGATCATGATCGCAGGATCGCAGACGATCGCAGAAGTATGTTTCCATATGATCGCAGACGATCGCAGACCTTATTGCGATCTGCGATCTGCGATCCGCGATCATATGGAAACCAGCCTTAAAGAAACTGTGGTGGGTCGGTGGGGAGTATGTAGAAACAAATATTTGGTTTTATCAATAAGTTACATGTAATTTGGCCACCGTAAAGAGATTCGGGTGTTTACGTTTCGTGCGTTAGCTTTCATCAAAGCGAATCCCCGAATGTTTGTTTTATCAACAGAGTCAGTCGAAAAGGTAATTTGGCTACCGTACTGAGGGATTCGAGTGCTTTACGGAGTGTTTTTTTAAAAACAAAACACTTTGTCAAAGCGATTCTGAAGACAGACCATTGTATGAATGGCAACTGACTCAAAGGAGTTGTTTCTGAAACAAACAACAATACCAAAATCAACAAAAAACAAACACATCGAAATTCGACGGTTCTGGTAAAAAGAGACGCCAATTTATTCGGACAGTTGAATTGTTACGTAATTATTTCATTTTCTGTGTCAACCGTCTTGAAATGCGTGACGAAAAGGATCTGGGGCCAAGACATGGCTGGCCATGGTTATAGCAGTTTGAGTACACAGATACAGATTTTCAAAAATTTCCAGTCTGTCCTACCGTACGGTCGGCACTTCTGAAATTGAAAACACCCGATCAAGCTTCCATACGTCATTAATGCCTACGTTTGCCTGTGATTGGTTGTGCAGAACAAGAGAAATCAGACTACAAAAAGTCTTCATTCAAGGCATAAGAAAATGTTTACTATTATCAGAATTAAGGTAACTTATTGCTTGAGCAATAATTTTTAGATGTTGAATAAAAATGAATGGTTTTAATTCTATATTTTTGTATCTGCAAAAGCGAACTGAAAATGAAAGAATGCCCTGTGCACTCATCTAACAAATTTGCTCTTTAAAGAAACAAGATTCAGTTTACCTTTTAAGAGGTTGCAGTAGTACACCAGTTGGGCTGTCCGTATACCTGGCCATCAGATTCGTTCGGTTACCCTGTTAGTCTGTTAGTCTATCATTCAGCCAATAAGAGAACTTCACAGTAGATTGTAGTGCGAGCGAGTACGAGTTTTTCCAATAGAGAAAGAGAGCGCGCTTGAACTATTGTTATTTTGGCGGGAAAACGAGACAGCCGTCGTCATTTTACTACGAGGTTTTGTTGGAACGACGTAGTGGCGAAAATAAGTCGTTAAAACGTGAGTGATCTCGTCATTTTGCAGGCGCGTAGGAGGGGGGGTTCGAGGGGTTCGAACGAACCCCCTTTGAAGATCAATAATGGCGGAAGAAAAACTTTTAAATAAAGTTCCTATGGTCGAAATACATCAACCAAAGAAAAATAGAAATATAAACCCGTTCTTTAGGCCTTATGTCTTAGCTTATCCTCAGTAAAAATAAAAATTGTCAAGAACCCTTGGAGATTAATTTTAATGACGTTTCATTTTTTGCCCGAAAAAGCCATAGAAAAGCATGCTTTGCGATACGTTTTGTTCTCTGAATGCGGCATTGTTCTGAAATGAGATTCACTTCAAACTTAATAGTTCAAGCCTTGTTGAGTTTCACGCGCAATTACTTACAAGTTCGCCTGAGAACATTCACTTGTGAATGTGAACGTTCCATAAGCGCAATGAGGAGAGAGTAGGCTGTCCGCCCTGGCTCTAATGCATATCAAATATGATATGCCTGTCAATCTTGACGAGATAGTCAATTTGTCCAAATGCCTACACCCGAGAATGATGCAGTTTACCAGCTTGGTGTATGACTATCAGCAGATCGAATAGCTATCAGAACTTGACAGGGCGCGGAATGTACGTTGAACTTTCTTGTTTAAGCTGAAACAATTATGCCGTCGAAGTGATGTATATAGCTTAAAAAGCTGCTGTATAGCAAAAATGTGATTTGCCTAAAATGGGTCTCAAAATGCAGGAAATGAGGTTTCTGGGAACCTAGATTTTCAAAAATTTCAGGGGGAGCATACCCCCGGACCCCCCTAGTAAGAGCTCCGGCGCTCAGCAAGATTTGGGGCTCAACGAACACCCCTATCGAAACCTTAGCTACGCGCCTGTTTTGGAATCACGAAAGGGCTTAGCTGTCATCATTAAAAACAACTGCGTCAAGTTCGTCGCTCACTGAATAGTAAAATGAAGCGGCTTCCTGGCATATACCAT
Organism: Pavona decussata; assembly: GCF_977016875.1. Classification (NCBI taxonomy): domain Eukaryota; kingdom Metazoa; phylum Cnidaria; class Anthozoa; order Scleractinia; family Agariciidae; genus Pavona; species Pavona decussata. Next base: position 713,695 of record NW_028145625.1, on the reverse strand, counting down.
CTCATCTTAGTACTTCGCTAAAAAGTTTTGAAGTCAGTTAGGGAGTGTTCATTATTTATAGGGAGGGGGGCTGGCAAATGGGGAAAGGGAACGTTTGGAACTTTTTGTACCCCCCTCAATGATGAAGGATAACTTTTTTTGCCCCCCCCCCCCCCTACTAGAACATGTAAACGTTTTTGACCCCACCCCCCCCCCCCCAGAATGATGCATTTATTATCAAGCCATACTCTCATCATCCACTTAGCGCTTTACTCGCCTGCCTTTTGCTTGCGCCACTAGCAATAGAAGAAATTATTACGCATGTTAATGTACAGGTTGAAGTGATACAGAGTGTTATCACTAGTCTGGAAAATACCACAAGGCAGCTAAAGAGGGTGTTTGTGCAACTGGCAGACACTCAAAAAAAAAGTGGAGTGAGGCCAAGAGAAAGGCAAAACAGAGGAAAGAAAAGAGGAAAAGGCTGTGCCAAGCTGCTGTTGTGGAGTCCTTGACTGGGCAAAGTGCAGAAGAAGTTATATTGCCACTGTCAGATGACATGATCTACCTGCAAAATACTGACAGCCTTCACCCAACCATTCTAGTGAAAGGCCTAGATCAACTTATTTCTGAGGGCGGCCTATCTGTTGGTGCAGCCAGTGAAATCCAAACATATCTAACTAGCAAATCCATTGAATGGAACCCATTTGCTGTGTAAACTATTGGTGTGAAATTATGGTTTGATTTACTGTGGTACAAGTACATTAAATGTCATGCGGTTCTGGAAGAATTTTAAAAAACCCAAAACTAATGATATCAACCTTCAAACTTTTTTGTCCCCCCCCCCCCCTTCTTCCCAGATCCAGAGTAAAACCTTTCTGACCCCCCCTAAATAGGGGAGTAAACTTCGCTTGCCCCCCCCCCTCCCATTTGCCAGCCCCCCCCCCCTCCCCATAAATTAGAAGTCATATTGCTACTAGAATCTGAAGGCTCTAGTAAGTGTATCAGTCAGAGGCGTGTACACGTTATGTTTAAAATAGGAAAGGGATTCTTAGACATTGATTATGTAATATTGTTTTCTATCAGGAGCTTATAACCCGGAGCCTCCATCTCCCATACTGACCCTACGACACAGCGTATTTACACCTTGGGTTATTTTTGGAACCACTTTTACTTGGATAATATTTCGCGGTCGGACACACCCCTATCCCGCCCACAGCTTTCAACCAATCAGGTGGTTGTTTTCATTTTACCTTTATTACGCATTCATTAAAAAATGGCGGACCAAAGCGAGTGCTTCTCTGATAGTCAATCTGAAATTTCAAACGTCAGCGATGAACTTTCTTCGCTAGAATCAAGCTATTCAGAAAGCGAAACTGCTGAAACGGACAGTGGAACTAAGAATCCCTCGGCTAAAGGTTCAAACTCTGGTACAAAGAGACCCCAAGCCACGAACACGACCGCACGTGGAAGTCGAAAGAAAAAAGCCAAAACTACCGAAAAAAGTGTTGCAAGGGGAATCAGCTTTGCCGAAATGGATGAATTATCATCTTGGGTTTTCTCCGCCGAAGAGGCTAAGAGAGTAGAAAGCGAATTGCGCCAACGGCTTTTAGAATCAACCAGATTGAAAGCTTTCGAACAGCGCAGAAACTTCGCGTTGCATTTGACAAGCGAAGGGCAGAAGGACAATTTCAGCCTGTTGATCGTCGGCTTTTGCAGGAAATTCGCTACATTATCAAAAGAGTGTTATAGTAGTAATGTACCGAAAGAGAGGAAAGCTGCATTCTCCGTAGCGTGGATGAAAATGTTATCTAATTTCCAGCCGGGAAAGACGTCACAAGAGAGGATTGTTATCGAGCGTTGTTTGCCGGCGTCCAAATCATTCTCCCACGAGGATGTTCATTCAGTCCTCAGTGTTATCCACGAGATGGTGTACACATTAATACACGACCACGTTCGATCACGGAAAGAGCATTCCACTGCTGAGAGCAGTAGTAGTGCGAGACAGCTGAGCAAAGAATCGGACGATACATTGTACCGATATTGTGGAGCAGCGCTTCAAAGAATGTTGAAATTACGCCGAGAATCCCTGGCTGGGAAAAAGAAGCGCATAAAACCGTCTTCTGAAAAAAGACCTATTATGACTAAAGAGCTGGAAATTTTGGAGGGTCTTGTCATGAAAGACAAATCGGGTATTTCCCAGAGTTTAAAAAACCTAGACGCGGGCAAGTTAATATTTCCTAGGGATGAACTTATATTTTTCTTGCGTTCGGTGGACAACGAAGTTCGAGAATTCACCACAGACAGTAATTTGCGGAAATACCCATCAAAGTTTCTGCAAATGTGTCAGAACTGTGTTAAAAACAATGAGCGTTTGGAAACGGATTTTAGAGAACTTGTGGGCTCATTGCTGCCCGAAGTTGAATGTGCAATGGAAGCATCTGTTGTAGACAGACTTTATCGGGTACTAGTTTCGAAGCTAGCAAACACGAGGATAAACGAGTTTCTTAACGCTAAAGTTGAGAGAGATTTGAAAGTACAAGGAAAAGTGGTGGACGCAGACGAAATGCTTAGACCTAAACTAAAATCATACGCGATAGTTTCCAAGCGCAAAAAAAAATGAACAATGGATGACCTTGCTCGCTTCATATTACTAGCAATGGCACGTGAGGTATAATTACGCTTTAATCGAGTTGGCCTTTGGAGGTAAATTAAGCCTGCGTGGGAAAAATGATGTAACAACAACAAACTTTAACTTTATTTTGCCTACGCAGGATTTTGGTCATATCCTGTAATTTCATTCCGGTAAATTCTACATTGCTCAGGGTCATCAGGGCACGTAATTTGTTTAGCAATCAGATAAAACTACTCGTTGAATAAAATTTTGTTGTATGAATGTATCATCAACAGTTAGCTTGTAATAAATTCCTTTATTTGAACATAGTATGTACAGTAACCCCTTATTTGTATGAAAGGTATTTACATGGCCTAGGTAAAAATTATTTCCTTACATTGTTCATTATAAAATTAATTGTTATTGTTTGTACAAAATTAAGTCACAACATAAACTGTATACTTTCAATATTCCATAGAAGCAGTGATAAAAGGCACACAACAAATTTACATGAATTCAATCCATGTTAATGTGCCTGTGAACTGCTGTACTGAGTGAACATCTTTCAGCATTCTTGTATATTCAAGAATTGCAAATTTAAACGAACTTGCTATTGATATGACTGCCCCACTGTTGGTTCCAATGTCTTGGTGGCTGTCAATAAGTGCACATATACCACTTTGTTTTATGAAAACACCAACAGTTCGATTACATCCTATCATAACACCATACCTATCTTTGGTTAAGGACTGGCTCACATGCTCAATCAATTCACTGAACTGGTCCGCATCAGTAAACCCATATAATGGGGAAATGGACTCAATGCAGCATTCATCACCAGCGGCATTCACTACATCCTCGACATCAAGATACACTGCAGTGTCACCATATAGTTCATCATATAGTGCATTTCCTTCGCATATTGCATTGATAAATGAATTAGTCCAAATTTGAGGCAGCTGTTCCCAAAGAAGAGAAATGTCGAGTTGTTCTTTGAAACAGTATGCCCCAAATTGTATCGCTATTAAAGTGCAAGCATTACTACCTTGCCTCCCTCCTATTGTTGACTGAGAGATCTCCAAGGGGAATTTATACTGGCATAAGTTATTATTTACACGGTTGCCTTTGACCTGGATTAAATGACTATTTACATGAGAATGTTCTCCATCTAAATTCAAAGTTACATCACGGTAGCCTGTCTCAGAGTTTTGGTTGACAACTACCTGCCCTTTCCTGTAAATGAACCTCCCAAGACTAGGCCCATAGTTCAAAGCTGAAAGGTTTCCCCCACTGGTGTGCTTTAGAACACTAAAAACAGATTCTAAAGCACTCCCATTTATTCTCAATGGGCTTATAAAGTACTTCCCATCTGGAGACACATTCGTGAAAAACCATTCACAGAATGCAAGAAAGCCATAGACAACAATTCGCAGGAGGTCCCATGTCTGAAAAAAAGTGGCATGTTGTTAGTGCGTTGAAAGTTACAATACAATTGAGCAGTTCAATTCACATGCAAGTCCTCAAGTGGATGCTCACTGAGCATAACTATACTATAATTTTCAAGACGTGTCTGCTGACAGCAAACAATACATCACAAAGTCTCTTACCAGTAAAACACCTCAAACACATACACATGTGCACATATTATATAAATTATGTTAGCTGGAACAGTGCAAAGAAAGATTAAGTGACACTGACCTGCCAAGCAAGAAATCTCTTCTGCCTTGCCTTCTTTGAGTTATCAGGATACACTGTTGAATAGATATACAAATATAAACTATTTAATACAAGAAAAAAAGTAGAACAAAATTACTGTAAGTACACAATAAGTGTAAGTACACAATAATTCATACCCCAACAATAAATTTTAGGGCAATTATACCAAGAATTTTGCGGCCTGTTGAAACTCCTTTATTACTTACATGAACAATATTTATTTGTACATATACCACAGAAGTAAATAGTACTTTATACACATTCTGATTTATTATGCAATCTCTAGGTATAAATACCCATGACTATTCACCTCCATCTCAGTGAAAAAAGGGTTAATTATTACATCTGGTACCAGTCATTGGATAATAAATACTATGATCAGGGTTGTCAGATGTGACTGATAATACAAATGCAAAATTGCCACTGTGTTATCCTGAGCTGTAAACACTCAAGGGAGTTTGGCACATTTGAAAGCACTCATGGCATCTGTAACCCTACTAGTGGTAGAAACGTTTGAATTTGTCCATGCAACCCCATTATCACAGCACAACAAGCAACCATTCTGTAAATTATAAATAAACATAAATACCTGTCTCAGAGTGGGTATTGTGCCATCCTTCAAAGAACTCCATGCCTTTTCTAATATTAGCCAGGACAGGGCTCTGAAGACTGTTTATCCTCCGCCGACTCAACAATCCTTCTTCAAAAATGAGGTTGCAGGCATCTAAATATCTTGCTACTTGTTGTGGTGATGGGCCTGTGAGATCCTTGATGGCTGCTATCATAAATCGTTGCTGAAATTATTAAAGGAAGCATTTACCGGTAAGCATAAAATGAACTAATTTTAAACCTGTCCAGTGTATTTTCATGTCTACCTGTTTCTTGATCAGTGCACAGAAGTATAAATCTTTTACTATTAAATGGGAGCCGCATGTGATTTTAACCTGATTTTTAGACTGCTAGGGAGGGCCTAACTGTACCCTAAACAAGACTAGACTGCATGCAAGGCAGCACAATGTCATATGATATAACTATAAGCTATGTGGTCATATATTCAAGTCCTTAATTTTTGACAGCTAAACTTTAATTCCAAGCATTATTTTTGAAACTGCTTGGGTTCGATTTCATGCACGCCAATATCATGTACCTGCATAATCTTGGCTGGTCTCACATTCAGACGAGTCCAGTTGTCTCTGTACACAAAGGCATATTTCAGTCCAGGCACTTTGCGGCTTCTCCCAGTTTCAGCTCTAGTCATTTCTTCTCTGAAAACCTTTTCAATGGTTTCCCATCCAAATGTTGACCCCGCACGAGTGAATGATTTGGAACCATTAAGCCTGGAGCTGTATAATGCTGCTATCATGTTCTTTAGCTAAAAGAACAAAAAAAATTATGATAATATATCATCATTATATTATTATTTTGTGCATACTCATGCCGAAACATGTTCATTCGGTTCCCACTATATTTCTACCTGTCAGTGTCTGTGATGGTCGAATCATATTTACAACACTAACAAGTCTAGATTACAAATCATAATGTACAATGTAAATTTTCATCATTGCAAAGATCAACAAGAAGTGCAGGTAATGGACTGTCAAGTAGTTTCAAAACTGTAAGCTGTTGGATCTGAACAAAAAAAAAATCCAATTGAAACTTTATTAAATTGGAACACCTTTTTGTTCATCTTAAGAATTACAACCTGATGACTTGGGCATATCATGACAAATATGGGCCTGCCATAGGGATCCTCTGGATTAGGAAAAGAAATATCCAAGAAAAACTTATCACGCAAGTTGTCAGCTGCCTCATTTACTGGAAGTTCTTTTCTTTCATAACCAGTAAGGATCTTCAATACTGTGAGGTTAGAAGAAGCTCCATCACACAGGATGATTGCCACTTTGAAGCCATATGATGTGAATGCTTTCAAGCACAGCATGACAAATTCTTGGAGAGTATTAGATGTGATGGAAGCCTCAATGGGAAAATATGGTCCCACTAGATCATATCCAGAGGTGAGATCTCTCCATAAGAACTGTATGATGTAGCTGGCCTTCTTGGCACCACCTTCCACTGTGGAGGTGTAAACATCATGCAGCACTTTTAGCTCATCCTCCGGTATGGTGAAGCCTGTTATTCCTCCACCCTTCAAGTTCCAGGCAACCTTCATTTGGACCTGAAATTAAATACCAAAGGTACATCAGGAACCAGATCTACATCCACAATCTGGATGTGTCTTGGTATCACAATTCAACCATATGTACTCTATATACCTTAACTTCATCCCACATCATTACTCCAATTCCAAGTGGTCTAGGATGATGGTCATTCTCTCGCTGCTCTTGGTAACTTTGAAATTTACAACTCTGTGCCTTAAGGTACTCCTCATCGATACCAGCATTTTCGGCGCCATCTTTCAAAACTTTCCTAAGGACTTTAGAGCAAGGAAGCTGAAGGATTTTGAGACCATGAAGTGCGTCAAATGCAGAGGGGCTTCTGGTGAAAACTGCAAGAGCTAAGAAGCAATCATAAAACCATGCAATAACAATATAAAGGTAGTCATAAATATTAGCAGCAAAACATCAGAGAAGCTGCATGTATGACCAAGGCTTCCACTGTGCATGGCAAATTGAGGATGTAATTAAGGATGAATTACATAATCAAACAATGTTGTTTCAAAGCAAAATTGATGCAGATTTCTAAATCAAAGCCATTCTTAGAGCTTACCAACTCGTATGGTAGCCAGGGACCACCTGTTTCCTCTTTTACCAGTTACTAAAAAGCAAATGAAAAAGCAATAAGCCAAACACATGCACCTGACCTGACCTATTTCTGTTACATTGTTAATGATCATAATCTACCTTTTCCTTAGTGGAGATTTATACTATTTACTATTTAAAGTATTGAGACCAATGATTTGCTCTCAATTCTATGTGCGATAGCTGATTTGGGATGTGCCCTTGTCATTTATCACATAGTAGGAACTAATCTCAGCTCATAATCTAATTATTAATGAGAGATACAACAACTTACCATTTCTTTGCTGATCTTTAAAGAAACTTACACGGTCCTTTTTCCACACTTCTTCCAAGATAACACCAGAGGAATTTCCTTTGTTGTCCTTTAATGCATTTCCTTCCATCACTATCTTTTTCAATTCGTCTTTCCCATCTTCTGAATCTTCGATGGCTTCTACAAGTTGACAAAGCTCAATGGATTGGTTCTCTGGAAGCTCAATTTTGGTCTTCTTGTAGAACCGGTCAACTCTCCTTTTAAGGCGCAGTCGGTCATTCTTCAGATGGGAGTAGCGCTTCTGTTTGCTGTTCGGAGAGAGGTATTTGATGGGATAGTTGCTCGAAGGGCTTTGACGTTTACATTTAGTTGGTGTATCGACATTGTTTTTTTCAGTAATTCGCCGTTGAACATAGCTATGTGCTCTGAGACATTCTCCACAAACATGAAACCTTCTTGCATCAGACTCATCCTTACGTGCTTGGGAGCTTGGAACATGCCAAACTTTACAAGAAACCGCCTGCACAATCTTAACAGGGTCTGCTAGTACTCTCACATTTTTAGGAATATAACCCAGTTTACCTTCAACATCTTCTAGACCAATTAGACCAGGACACAACGCGTGGTACTGGGTAAACCAACTAGAGACTAGAGAAAGCACTTCTTCACAACTGAAAGGCGAAAGTTTCCCTTTTGACACATCCTGAAATTCATAGATAGGACACTGCAAACGCCAAGAACCATCGGGGAAAATGACAAGTCTTACCGGCTGGAAAGGTCCCGTTTCACTGCTGTACGTATGATCCTTAGATGGGTAAACTACTAACGCTGATGAACCAGGGATGTCATTATTTTCTTCATGAAGAAATGGCGAGTAACGATCGGTCAAGGAAATCACTTCGCAAATAAATCCAGATGTTTTCAAATTCCCACACCACTCGTCGAGTTGCCTTCGTTCTCTGCTCGATGAATCACCAGATTCCTTTTCGGTACTGAGTTTTCCCTGGATTTTCTGTCTCAAGAGGCTCTTTATTGAGAGAGGACGTCCTTCAGAAGTCGAAGGCGAGCTCGAAGTAGAGGCCGGAACATTGCCATCGTTGGAAGGCGTACAAGATCCAGAATCGTCGCTCTTTTTCGCAAACTTTTCCTGCGTCTGATCTCCTGAAAAAACTGTTTTGCCAAAACGCTTCATTTATAAGTTGAAAGACGCTACCAGCAGCGGAAGCCAAGATGAAAATCAACTTCTGCACAAGCTTTTTGCTAACATTCACGGACACGCTGGAGCGCACACAACGGTGTGTTTAGTATTCCTCAATTCAATTCTATTATTCATATAGTCGATACGAACGTGTAAAAATGTAAAAGAACCAACAGGAAATGAACGAAAAACCTGTATCCCCTCAAAGACAAGACGCCTCCACAAGCCCAAATGTCTTCACGCGGACACAAACTTCCCGGCCATTTCCCATCGCTCTTGTACATGAAGATCACAAAACACCGCATTGTATCATGGGTAGTTTATTAGGAAATGGGGGAATCGACGAGAGCAAAATAAAGGACTTGGAACGGTGGAGTTGCGCTACCACCTCCTTGCAAAACTATTGCCTTCTGTCCACCATTTTTTTTTCAATGTTCAAATGCGGACGCAAAAGGTATCATGTAACAAATTTCGCGGGAAATGCTCAATCCTAAAAATAGCCCAAGGTGTAAATACGCTGTTGCCCCTGTATAGGGTAGATGGAGGCTCCGGGTGATAAGCTCCTGTTTCTATTAGTTAACTCATATTTTGTTACTATTTCAACCATCTCATTTAAACAAGATGAAAACCTGCCTTTGTAAGAGTACCGTGATCACAATAACGATCCATCCATCCAACCATCTCAAGTATTCATGTCCAACCAGCCAGCCAGTCCGGTTACTTAGTCATTCAATTACTTAAGACAGTAGCCAGTCTTTCATTAACTTATGACTTACTCAATCAATCTATCAATCAATCAATCAATCAATCAATTAATCGGCGTGTGTATTGTTCAGTCTGTTTATCCCTGGGCTATTTGACAGCCATCTATCAAGTCCATTGTGCAATCAGTCAATCAGACAGTTTGTTCATTAAATTCAGTTACTTGTTGGTCAATGAGTGAGTCCGTTGGTTTTGTCAATCAAGAAATCAGCGTGCCCGTCAGTTTGGTTATTAAATCCACTTTTTTTGTTGCCTGGATGTAATCAATTGTTTAGTAAGTCAGTCAGCCTGTTAGCGTAGTAGGCCGGCTGTTGGTTTCTCAGATGGTCATTGGACAACAAGGAAGACCAATGAACAAGTTTCTTTATTTCTGTATGAAGTGTGCCGATCTATTTTCACACAAATATATTCGTGACTTAGTCATTGAAATTTGCATTTGTGTTATGTTTCGAAAATCGTTCAGACAGATTTTGTCTTTCAGTGAATTATTGTCATTTGGCATGGCCACTCATAAGCCTGTACTCCAACCGTTCAGTTAACACACAAGTCAATAACTGTATTGCTAAGGCAGTTGAACAGTCAGTTGGTCAATTATTCAGTACGTTGCTTAGACAGTAAGTCAGCAAGTCTGAGAGTTGGTCATTTATTAAGTGAGTCAGTCTGTCGAGTGGCACACAAGGCTGTTACTAGGTTTCTCCAGCCTGTTTTCCCTAATAAGATTCATTAACATGGATGTATTTTTACAAGGCAGACTTGTTAGCCCTGCGCTAAACCTCCAACCTGGAGGGCCAGGGTGCTGCTCGATCTGCCGCTCCCCAGTAGACTAGTCCCGTATGGTTGAACCTGCAAGGAACGGACTATCTCTAGGGGTCATGAGGGCACACCAACTAGCCTCCCCGCGATAGGGCTAGCCACAAGTTGCCGATGAATCGCAAACAAGTTGCCGATAAAAGTGTCTAAAAGTTGCCAAAAAGTTGCTATTTTTTTCAAAAAGTTGCCGAAAAGTTGCCAAAATTATTCTGCTTTTCGTACCTTTTTGAGGTGTTAAAAATTAAAAATTCGCACATTGCTTCTTATCAAAACTTTATTTCTCAAAGTCCAATGATAATATCAAATGTTCTTTCCATTTTACTTGATCAACAAATAGTCTATCAGAATGACATCACAAAAATCAACCCATGGGGGGGGGGGGGGGGGTTAGGCCCTAATTATTGTATTTTAGAAAAAAATGAATAAATGTCCATCAAAAACTGACCAATGTGGCACAAAACGTGAAGAAAGTGGCTTCAAAGAACCTCAAAAAGCCCAAAGTTGTAAATCAGTAAATCAGTACTCATTAAAAGCCTTTTATTAAATCAATAGCTCTGTTGTAAAGTAATGTACCAGTCAGCCTGAAATTCAGCCGTCTCCTTAGGTCGATTATAGACGAAACGACTTAGTTCCACTCTACTGAACCAAAATGTATCCCATGGCTTTGGTCCTCTTGGTTCCATTATCTCCCCATGAACCATCATTTCCACATGTGTTGGAATTGTCTTGATAGCCACCAGTACCAAACCCGATTCTGGAGTCAGGGGTTGTGCAGTCGTTCTGGTTGTTTCCCAGGATTCCAATTCTTGCTCTGGAAGAGCCCTTTTCCTTACCAATAACATTGAACCCTTCTTTGTTACATCTAGTCTGCAAGGACGCCCGAGAACCAATCAGCGTCTTCCACGTGTTACGACCAAGTGACGTGGAGCGGTATTTCCCGTCAGCAATCAGTGCGTAGAGTGAGTTGGCCTGCTTATTGATGACGAGGAACTTGATCTGCTGACCGATCTTCATACCGAGGCAGATCTTGGAGAAGGCTGTGTTCCAGTAGGTAGGCAGCTTGGTCTGTTGTGTGTCGAACCCAGTCTTTCCTCCTGCAAGGTTATAGGCATTTCTGTTACTCCAGAAAGGGGAATCGAAATGGAAAGTTTTCTGAAATAGAAAGAACGAAAATTAGTCAACTGTCAGATGTTAAATATTTGAACAGCGTTTGTAAAGAATGATATCGTCAGAGGACAGCTAAATACCTTTGTGCCGTCAATCTTCATGGCCAGCGTCCACCCTCCATCTCCGCATCCAAAGTTGCCCATGTGGCAGTAAACAGGAATCTTTTGTGAACCAAACATCAGCGGATACACTTGGCTTTTGGTGGAACTGGAAAGGGAGAGAAATGGTGTAAGTTAAAATAATAAGGAGGTGTTATCTTTGCCTTTTTTCTTTAATTGTTATGGGAGATTCAGAATTTTAAAATGTGGGCCTAATATTCCAATTGGAACCTTCCTTTAATTTGTAGGAATTCATTGTCTTGCTTAGTCAGCGGAATGTGGCTTAACTGAAGTACACCTCAAAACCCACCTGCGGTTTTCATACAGTTCCTTGCAGGAAGAGGCGGGAACGGCTGTTAAAACATAAAGATCCGGTTAGATGTAGTTTTAAAAATTTCAAAACGAAAACATTGGACTCACTGATTGATACGCGAGACACGAAAGAGACGAACGAGGAATTTATGCTTTGGACACGCGCGAAGTTTTCCCTCTCGCGCGACTTTTTCGAACTGCGCTTAGTGATGCAACTGTAGTGATTAAAACCTATGGAAAGGAAAGACAGGAAAAACACTACAGACAAATCATTTTACCTGGTGGCAGAGTAGGTGAAGGTTTGTGGACCACTGCAATGAGACTTTCCAGTTTAGTTTGCAGCATTTTAATGGCGTCGTTTGCGTCCGAATCCTGAAGCAGGTTACACATCAGATTACAAACCATCATCTTGTCGTACAGTTTGGCGCAAGATTTGGAGGAGTTGTTTGCGCCATTCACGGTCAGGACGAGGAAAACTGCAAGGAAATAAACTTGGATAGGCAAACGCATTTTTGAGAAATTCAATGAACGGTTTTGAGCTGCTCTGCAAAGATTGATAGTCCTGTGGATTGCTGACTGTTATGACTAATAACACGTAGGCTGCAGTTACTTAAGTTCAAGGCAACCGAGAAGATTGTATTAACAATGCGGGAATATTTTCTCGCTTCAAGCGGCGTCCAATCAGTGTCTCCTAAGGTTATTTTTATCTTCATTCGCCTCATTAGCTTTTGGCATCATCAGTAAATTTAAAATTATTCGAGTTGGATTTTGTAAACAAGTTCTCCCAATCTCGCAGATGTTGGGGAAAATGGACAAAATTTATAGAATGAGGAACCTTTGCGCAAGGGAAACTATAAAAGTAAAGAGAAAATTGTCTAAATACTGTTTATTTAGCGGTTGTATTATGTTTTTAGGAATTCAGGGGAAAACAATGAGATGCAAAGAAACGTTAGCAAGTGAAATAAAGGAGCTGTCTAAATTATCTTTTGAATTATTCCGTCTGATACGTTTTCCATCCTTCTAGTTTTCACTGTACTGGTTGCAATCGTTCTACGACGGGGCAATTACCGGAACCTTCATTTTGTCGTACGGTTTGACACAAGAATTGAAGGATTTGTCGCCATCCAGTGTCTGAGGACGAGGAAGACTGCGAGAACGTAAGCTTGGAAAGACAAACGCATTATGAGACGGCTCAGATAGAGTTGTTAGACGTTCAAAAACGAAGTTCTGTTGATTAACGGCTCTCGTAACTAATGGGTAGATTTGCCCTTACTTAATTCCAAGAAAGCAGAGAAGATTGTGTTTACAGTGCGGGAATATATTCTTGCTTGCGGCTCCGCTTCTCAAGATTATTTATATCTTGCGGCTCGCATCATTACCCTTGGCATCATCAGTGAATTTAAAATTTATACTGAAGTTGGATGTTGTATACAACACCTTCTAATTTTCCCGTAGATGTGGAGGAAAAAAGCCAAATATTACAGACCGAAAGACCTTAACCCAAGAAAAACAAATACGTTAGAGTGATAACACTAAATTGTATAAGTTCTGTTTTAGCGGTTGTATTATGTATTTGGAATGATCGAGTCATAGGCGACGGAACGTTAGCAAGTGAAATGAAGGAGTTGTCTGAATTCAGCGGCTCTTTTGAACCAACTCGACAGATACGTTATCCACTCTTGTAGTTTTTGATGGTTGCGAAGTGTCTACGACAAAGCAATTTGACGATAAGATTCAAATACGTATTAATAACATATATATTTTTTTTCCTCTGATCGTGAGCGGAAGGTATTCTGAAAATGCTACAATCCGCTTGGCTCAAGGAGCGGACAGAATTTTCATATCAGCCTTTTCATAGGGCCGATTGACTCTATATGCAATGTAATGAAATGACCACCATGATTAAATTTCATTAGCCTTCCACTTTGCAATGAGTTTTTATTATGCCAATTGCTGTTGGAAGCTATACCCCTGATGAATTATTAATCCTAAAGAGACTCACTTCTCAGCTTTTATAATAAGATTGTAAAAAAAAAAAAAAAAAAAAAAGAAAAAGAAAAAAAAACTGCTTTTGTATATTAAAAAAAAATCATCCCCAAGGTGGTGAGTTCTTTTTATTTATATAGCATGTTGCACAGAACAAAGATTTCATTTAGGGTGACCTCTCTACTTTAATGTGAACCGATAATTATTATATTAGAGACCAGGGTGGTTCTTATCAAGAGACTGCTGAAAATATACAAAACAGAGGTAAATGAATTAAATTGATTCCAAGCACCTTTACTACAGACCAGTAATAAACCGTAAAACTTTCATGGAGGTTTCAGAGAGTATTTATTACCAAAACTGGCTATGTTTTATTTTGGTGAAAAATTCATTCGTCAATGTTATTTTAAAATTTAAATTAATGTAAATAAATTTAGGATTTGTTTGGAGTGCTTTATTAATATATGTCACATATCTAGGAGCCATCATTGTTTGCGCTCCTCATTTAAACCTATATTATTTTATTGTCGTGAGTTGTATTGAGGCTGATTTTTATTTTTGAGAGAATTTTATTCTTAATTTAGTTTTCGGAATAGAGTTGAAGTGATTCCTCAAATGGAGTTATTTCAACACCAAACTTGCAGTTAATTTAACGAGTTAAATCACCTATAAAAAGGAAGAAATTTTTACTGCTTTTTACGATAGCTCGATTTGATTACTTCAATTCACCCCAGATTAGGAGTTATTCTTGATTACGGGAGTTAAAATAACCCAATGCAAGAAAGGAGTTATTTTGGAACCTAAAATTTTAATTCCATTTCTAGAGTTTTACTAACTCCTTGAAGAATAGAAATAACTCCACTTGCGGGGTCGAATTAACCCTGGATTTGAAGTTAAACTCAGAGACTAAAATGACCCCTTAGAAAGGAGTTATTTTGGACCTAAAACATTGACTCTTTTTTGGGAGTTAAAACAACTTCCTGAAAATTACTATTTGTGAATGGGAACGTGATGTATAAAAAGCAACCGTTATCAAGACTGTGAACATCGTGTATTTTACCTCCACCATCTGACTCCAGTTTGCAAGCAGCGCTGTAAGTGTGTTCCTATGATTGAAGCTCTTCGAGAACGACTAAACTCTTGTGATTGACATTTTTTTCTTCAATTTTCTGACAAGGCCAGTCTGTAACCTATGGTTGGAATCTAACGTGAAATTCTCCCAGATAAATTTTAGAAACTGACTAAAAAACTTAAGTTATTAACGTTTAAAGTCCCCTCGGGCAATATCTGCCCCAAACCCCTCCTCTTCAGGACGCAGTCTCGACTCCAGAGCTCTTCCCTTTTGCGCATGACTGATGGCGGGAATGCGCGTGACGTAGGCAAAGCCGAGCGGCTCTGGGGTCGAGAATGTCTCCCGACGATGCCTCCTTCTGCTACTGCGCATACGTTCTGCGCATCTCGGGGTGATCTGGGAAACTTGGGTTTCCTTAGACCCATCAAGCTTATAGTGCCGTATGAGCTAGCTAAGAGAAGGTGAAATTCACTCCATGTTTGAAAAGGCAAAACACAATTGTAGTTTTAGCTTGTCTTTTATAAAATTTTTAAAATCGCTTATATAATACAAAGAGCAGATAATTATATCTTCTTTTCACCCGCTGGGCCACAAGGTGCTACGTTTAAGACACCCAACTGATCCGGTTCCAGCATTGCATGAAGTTTGCTCATAAATACTCAATTCTTCCTGCAACCAGATGCTTCCCTTCCTTGATGATTAAGACTACCTTAGCAAGAATGAAACGCCGAAGAATAATCAATACCTTCAGTTCATAAAACCTTGAGCGCTTTTGATTCGCCCAAATGTTCCGGTTTCAGGAAGTTTCGAAAAATTTAGTTGCCGAATGGAGTGGTATTTTCCAGTGAACCGCAACCGACTTGAAACAAACCCGTTCTATTCACGAGTTTTGAAGAAACTGGACCCGAGTAGGATTGGCCGAATGGTACGGCATTCTCCGGTTGGTCCGATTTTCCAAAGTGTTAAAAGGCCACTGTCACGGAGATTGTGCTGTTTGGTGGTCACCACTTCTCAAATATTTGACTAAGAACATCTTCTTTAACATAAAATTGCTCTTAGAGCACCGAGAGGAAAATATGTAATGATTTATCCGAGGAAGAATAATAAACTGTAATTTGTTTTCAGCGATATTTCCAAAGTTACACAGGAGGAACTTAACTTGAAAAAATTGGCCACTTTTTTTTTCTTCCAGTTGCAATCCATTTCCATCCAAGCCATCTGCAGCCAAAGATTTAGTTTCTGTGCACTATTAGGGTTATTGTTGACAAGAGTGGACCATTATTTCAAATAATTATTTAATTACGTCCATACAATGTTTTTGTGGTTATTCAAAGTGACGCTAAAATTCGGTTACACTTCAACAAATTGCGAGATATCACAAAAACTCCGAAATTTTATTTTGAAAATTTCTGTTCCAATCGATTCCACACCCGAATTTTTGGTCGAATGGAAGGCGCCATAGAGTTACAATACGCACTATCCAATTCATGCACCTGGCCTAACATGTGAGTCCTATTATGCTCTACCGACGTTTCTTCCGGGGCACCGAAGCGGCGGTTCTTTTGGGTGAAATATCTTTTCGGAAAGCTTTTAGTTACTAATCATCTCAGAAATTTTGGTAAATGTCACCACAGACCTTCGTGTCACGGAGAACGTTTTCGATACGAAGGGACAAAAAGATGTTGTTTGGATCGTTAAAGTAAGCCAGGTCTGCTAGCATCTTTGGAAAGTCAGCAGCTTGTACTTTTGGGGAATGGGATTCGGCTCGCTAAAATATTCTTTGATGGGATTAATTCAGCAAAATTAAACAGAAAACAGAAAAGGACATTTGAAGTATCTTGCATAAATTTAATCGTTGCGTGTCCCCCCCCCCCCCCCCCCCCGTCCTTTTTATTTTTTGATAAACTCTGTACAAAAGAAAAACCTCGACGTTATAACTTTCTCATAAAACATGGTTTCAGTCATTCGTTTTGGAAAAGGGAAATTAATCCCGTCCGGTTAATCCCACGCCACCAAAATTTACAACTACCAAAATAAAACAACAATGTTCGAACACCAGTCGAGATTACACTGTTTTCTTTAATTTTTAAAACAACTTTTTTATAAGAACGTTGAAGGTGAAATCAAGTCAAACAGTGAGGCCTCCGGTAAGGTGCAGAGTATATAGCGCTTACTTAAGGTTTTAATTGAGGCTGAGATCGGGCATAAGCATATTTAAAAGTCGTAAAAAGCAGCTGTTCTCGTCACCCCCACGCTCGTTTCATATTCATTTTATGTCTTTCTTCTTCAGAATCAGAATTTTCTATGTTCAGAATATTAATTTTTTTACGGCGCGTGTACGCTGTACATTTTTAAATAACGGAATTAATCGCCATTAAATAACAAGTAGGCTTTCTTATACTGACAAGTCTTATGGTCTTCTGAAGCTTGTTATATGTCCTCCTTTTTGTATACCCCTAAAACGCCTACGGGACTCGGCTATAGACTAGCTGCAATTAATAATCAAACATTAGGGAGTGCGTTCGATGTCAGCGGGCTCTCTCTCCTTTGCCAAGTTGGTGATGATGTCATCCGCCCCTGCAATATCTGCGGGGGATGCCAGATACCCGTCCCAACACCATTCATTCATTCATTCAACGTTGTCCCGTACAATCTCGACTCAAATCTGTATTAGGAGTGCATTCTTTCTACGTCGAACGCAATGAGCCTCTCTTCTTTGCGAGAAAATCGATCTTGAGAAATTCCCACAAATTTCCCTTTTAGCTAAACTATGATAACTGTTCTGTATGACAACGATAAGAAAATGACACCTTTTCACTGATTCTATTCTATTACTCAGTATCTGTGAGATTGCCTTGGTTAACCGATTTTTTAAGCGATTTAGAATTTTAGAGTCGCGGTTCTGAAACGTATAGGTTCTCCATTGCGTGCACCGCAGACTTTTGCAGTTTTCCGCCGCCTGCCAGTTTAACAGTGATCGAGTTCTCGGGAGCAAAAAAATTAATAAAACATTTCTTTGAGTACTTTCGTTGTAAATAGCCCACGTTATACTTGTATCCGGTTCGCTATCTTCTAATCAAATTTTCGTCGGGAGCAAGAAAATTAATACATTTCTTTGAGTACTTTCGTGGTAAATGGCTCACGCTATACTGTTGTATCCGGTTCGTTATCGTCTAATGAAATTCCCGGTTATTAAGCTGAGTATTCGAAGGACTAAGTTGAATGAAAACGAAAAGTTGGTAAAACATTTGCGTAGGGAATGCTGGCTTTTTCCCAAGTACGTAGACACGCGCTTCAGGCGAAAATTTCCGAGCCGAAATGGCATGTATTACCTTTCGATACGCTGGCGGAAAAGATTTCGATGTACATTCCTTGAACAAAATTCGGCTTTCTCATGACACGACCCGGTGAATTCGGGGGAAAGGTTTCCCCCCACAATTTCACTAGCGTTCTAGCTTAACTTGGAGTGCGCCTTATTGACCGGTCGTTATGGCATTTCATTTTTTTTATAGGTACTGGACCAAGAGCAAAGATACACCTGATACAGTAAAAAACCCGTTATTTATTTTAAACGTATTGGACGGACTATCCTAACTATAAAGGTCTATAAAACTACGATGATTGCAATGGGTCGCTGTTTTCTCTCCTCCGATGTAAGTCTACAGCTGTTAACAGAAAGACGTAAAGTTCTTCTTGGTTGACGGGTACAAACAAAACAATAACGTCTATTTTAAAACCAATATAATTGATTCTCCATTACTTTTATATAGCGTCACTTTCATGTTCCGAACAGTCACTTACGGCTAAGCTTAATTTCACTTTACTGACACAAAAAGCTGTCTATGTTGAGTTAACTGCTCGCGGAAGGAGACAAATTTTTATTTTAATTTTAAACAAAAGAAGAAGCTTGCGAAATTTAAAATACTACGCAAAGGTAACTGGTATCGGTGTAAAATTGATATCAATGCTCTAAATTTGCCATTTTAAACTTTTAAATTCGAACACGGTCAGTTTTGATCTGGATGCTGAAAACACGCAAAAAATAACAAAAATAATTGACCACGCGAAAAGTATATGACACATATGTTTGAAGTCACCCGACTCGTAAAGACTGAATAATCGGATATTTCGCGTATAAAGAAACACAACTAAAACATAAAGAGAATCGCAATAGGTAAATCATGGATTTAGATAGCTTTTTGTGTTGTAACTGAACGAGAATGGAACTTTCTCCTAACGCTTCTCAGATTTCACAGTCGTTTTCAGCTGTTGCTAGGACAAAGGAAGTTTACTTGTCGTTGTTTCTTCCTGGCAAAAAAATTGCCTTTTTAAAATAAACCTTTACCTTTTTTATCCTATCTTAACGTACCCTGATGAAATCATTATTTTTTGCTTGCTTTGTTTTCTGTTTTTCATCACCTACAAACCATTTTCTGTTCGGGTAATAAAGCCCTGCGTAATTTTACTGATAACAATAGAGAGATTTAGGATGGCGTTTACGGCAAACGACACACATGAGACTCCCGGTAATGTTTTCTCTATTTTTTTAATAGCTGGTAACTATTATCCCTTGTTAGAGTCGTGCCGCGGAAGTAGTCTGAAACGTTTTTCTAGCGCTAGCGCGCGCTGGCTGTTTAAGGCTGACTGTAAAGCCAGCTTGTACGCCGATCGCAGCGATAGGCGAAAATCGCCAGGTGTGCCCGGTGCAGGGATTGCGATTTTCGCTGATCGCCGAGATCGTCGTATAAAATCGCCAATATCTGGCATATCAAATCAGTATCGGCGAATAAATTCGCCAAGTGTGCCCGTTTCCGCGATTTTCTAGGTTTAATGCTGCGAATCGCCAGTAAAGCCAACCCATCAGGTTGGGCGATTTTATCACATGATTTTTCAAAACTGCCACATCGCCGCGATCGGCAAAAAAGATCGCCGGGTGTGTCCGCATCAATGGCTGGCGAAAATCGCTTGCGATTTTCGCTGGCGATCAAATTCACCGCGATCGGCGTATAAAATCGCCAGATGTGTCGCTGGCTTAATGCATTTGCAGCTGTAACTTCACAGCACGTTTCTTCTGCACGGACCTTTCCATTATTTGCTTTTTGGGCCAATTTTAAAACAAAAAAACGTTTAACGTGACAACTAGAAACAATAACTTTTCGCCACAAGGCTTTTTGCGACTTTTTATACAACTAATTACAAGTAAGCCAAAACATTGTAAATTAATTGATTCCGAAGGGCGGTATATAAGGAATCACACTGGGGATTCTACCTGATAGCACTGTCTCCATACTCGAATTTGATCCGAGCTGTTACTTACGATCGCCATGAAGTTCTTGACCTCGCTGGTTTTCCCTTACATCTTTGTTTCACTGGTTTTACTGTCCGTTTATCATCAAACTGCAGAGGCCCTGGCTGTACTTCCATGCAACGTGGATAAGAGTTGTCCAGAAACGAAGGTAAATTTTCCAACTTCATCAAGAAACGAAATCTAGAGGATTCTTAACTTTGTTTTACTGGATTAACTCTACTTTATGGTGTCAAAGTTAATCTTCCTTTGTTCGAGCAAAATGTTTCCCTTTGCCAAAGTCAAATAAATTCCGCGACAGAAAGGTGTATTCTCTTCAGTTAGAATTAGCCGTATTCGAAGTAGGTCCGAATATTCTTGACTCCATCCCGCTAATTTTTATCCCAAATTTGCCCTTTTGAGTATAAACGCTTGTGCAAATTCTGGTGCCAATTAAAAGTTGAATCGGTCACGAATCCACAACTTTTCCCTAAGTGGAAACGAAGGGACCTAGGGCAGTCTAGCATTGAGATGTTCAACACCTGTAGGTCAGGCCTTAATGTATTATAAGCGGAGGGGCTCTGGAATGGGAAAGGTGGTTCAACTACCGTGTTTCTTCAATTAGGCATCCGCTGGCTCGAAGAGCATGTACTTGCACTGGACTCATGGAAGCTGATAAAGCCATCAATCTCCAATAAACGAAGTTAGAAATAGTGCCGTGTGAGCTTAGAGGAGGTGGATAAATAAACTAAGTAAATGAATAAAATGCGGTATAAAAATCTTGCCATAATGGCATCTTTTTATATCTTCTAACTTATGCTTTGTTTCATCCTTCTTGATATTTTCAGTTGGCTCATTACCGAAGAAGCATTTGTGAGGCTGCGCGCTCAATGAACTGCAAAAGAGAAAATAACATCTTAAAGCAAAAACTGGCTGACGCTGATGCAGAAATCCTCCAACAGTGATATCTGACGATCACTTTCTATGAAGAAGCTATTAGTAGAGCAGCAGAGTTATAATTGTAATTTAAACTATCAACTTTTTCAATAAACAAACCTGCCTATATTTGACGTCGTCTCCTGTGTGTTGGTCTATCTGCTTTCATTTGTCTTTTAAATTCATGCGTTGTTTGGGTGGGTGGATTGAAATATGGACTGATATCTGCTGCCAGTGGCGCCTTTACATGCTGACGTCCGATCTCACAGAAGAATTGTAAACCGCCATGAGACTATGTGATCTGTGCGGTACTTAAACGCATTATCATTATCCTCTTTTTGTCTACATTGTACTTACAAGTGAGTCTGTTCGCCTACTAAACTCTTTGTGTGGAATCGGTGAGGCGTCAAATGTGGGATGCGAGATGCATTTGTAGTTACAAAAAACTGGATCATTGAATAATGAAATTTTAGAGCTCTAATTGGCTTAGCAGAGATGGGATATCAGGCATTATAATCCATCAAATATTTTCGCTCGCACGCGATTGGTCTAAACGCCTCACGTGGCCGAATATACTCCAGCTAAAACTGGGGAATATCCGGTGATACTCCCCAAGTGATATTCCCCAATTTCAAAAACTTCAAGGCGCGTCAAGCTTGCAATTAAAATTAATGTCAAGATGGGGGAACGGTTTGTTTTTGTGACAGAAGAAGAGATAAACCTGCCGGTCAATAAAGCAGTACCAGAAAACAACATACGCTCTAAACGTTTTTGACGGTAAACTGTTCGTAAACGAAACGTTGAAATACTCAAGCTCGTATTTGCGACATTTTCTCTTGGTTTGACCTCTTTTCAACAGTCCTTGAATTAAAAATGTGGCAAAACTAAAAAATATGGCAGACGAACGGTTTTAGCCCATCTCATTTAAGAGTATTTATAATTTTGTTTTTAGTCTGGCAAAATGAGAAAGCCATCAACAAGCCACTAAATGAGTTAAATAAGCTCGAAGCTTGCTCACACGACGGCAAATATTACAGTTGTAATTCAATGAGAGCAATTCGTGCTGGCCTGGATAGGAATTTAAATAAAGAAAACATAAATTTTAGTACCATTTCTAACAGAGTTCAAGCCGGTAAATGATGCTATCAGTGCTCAACTGGTCGAGATCGCTCGCGAAGACAAAATCTCGTCCACGAAACATAAACCAGCCATGATACCCCGAGAGGTCGAAATTCTCTACAAAGAGAAGCGGCTTGTCCTACTCTCGAGCAACAAGTTCAATGAATCCTCAGCGATGGTGAGCGACTTCGTTGTTGGCTCAATTCAATGTCAAGTTAGCAAAGAAAGCGCTCTGATGGAAATCCAGCAAAAACAACCGGTGGCGTCGTATTCGACTTCAGGTTCAGCTTCGATTTCTTCACAGGTCGTTTTCGGCTGATAAATTCCACAATTGTATTTTCAAAATAAAGTACTGCTCCAATTGAACACTAGATTAAGGAACAGAACGACAAAGCTCCGCCTGCTAGTTCGTTGACGGCGGTTTATACTTTTTTACGGAATGCGATACTTTACAGTTTTTCGCTTTCAATGATCTTTAGCTTGTTCTCGAGAGGTAGTTAGATTCCCTGTAACCTTATCCGCCAGTTGTATCTTGCTTTTGTCTTTCACGGAATTAAACAAGTTTACTTTCCTTTCAAATGTTTCACCTTTTCCCCAAACAAACGCTTTCGACTGAAGTCAAATCTGACGTGGAGACGAGGAGATTTTGGAAGCCAACTGACAAACTTTGACATGATTGACATATGACAGAATGGCAGATCCTGCCGATTTCCGCTTGTTGCGAAAAATATTTAAAGGATAATAAACACAATAGCCTCCATTTGACTTTGAAAATATGCTCAGATATTTGTCCTCGAGCTTCGCTCTCGGAAAACTGTTCGTTTCCCGGAACAGATAATGTCCGTGGACAAATATCTGAGCATATTTTCGCGCCAAGTGTAGGCTATTGTTTATTTATTAAAAACTGGATCATTGTATAATGAAATTTCAGGGATGTAATTGGCTTATCGAACATGATACATTGTATATGAGCCATTACTACAATACCCGAGAAATGGCAACCCGCCCGATTAAATGGACCATTTTACAATTGTTGCTGTGTTACCTGGCTTATGGCTGGAAGCGAGGCTGCCGGTGACCTTGTTTTGATACAACTTTCTTTTCTTTTCTTATGCAAATGCAGGCTAGTTTGCATCACAACAACACAATTTACATGATCAAAACAGTGAGGTCCTCTGGTTGGAGAAATGGTGCAAAATTCAGGATAAATATTCATTCACATTCAGCTATAATATCCATTCACATTCACGATTAATATTTTGATTAACAAATAAAACCGTTCACATTCAGCATTTATATCTATATTCTGGATCAATATTGGTTCACATTCAAGATTTGTATTCGTTTAGTAGTTTTAACTTCATTCACATTCAGCTATTGTATCGGTTCACATTCACAGTACGCCGAATGGTGCAAAATTCACGAATTATTTCCATTCAGCAATTTCTGCGCATCGTATCTTGCGCGCGCCACGTGATATAAAATTACCTCGCACCCAGAGCCCGCGCTTTCGTGATCAAAAGGGCGGATGCAGGTGAACGGACCGAACCATATGATGTCTCTGATTGGGACCTTTTTTGGAGCAATACTTGACGTCCTTGACGAAAGTGAAACATTATGGGAAACACCACAGATGCTAATGCTAATGCTGCTTGGATTATACTCATTCATTCAGGCTGATGGCCACTTTCCTTCACATTTTAACCATTCGCTCAATGTTTCGCACCTATCAAGCTGGATGTTGCGCAGTCACTTGTGACCTACAGTATGCTAATCAAGAACTAGTGTTTTCTGGATCAGATGAGGAAAGGGCTAGCAACTCTCAATGTCTTGCCTCAGATTGAAAAGCACCCAGATCTGTTTGAGCATTTGTTTGTAGATAAAGTAAGAAATGCAACCTCTGATTTTGTGAAAAAATCTACTGCAATTGCCTGGTGAAGATAGCAGCAGTGCCTCAAAGAGGTCTATTCAGATGCTTCTTTCATTTCTTGACAACGCTGAAGTGAGCGATTTGAAAGATTTTCTTCAGTTTGTCACCGGTAGCTGCTCTGTCATATGGCTCCTGGTTGCATTCAGGTCAGCTGTGTTGATACAGAATCGTTTTTAGTTTTGCATCCACATACCTCCTGGAACTAAAAGTTCCCACCAATTTTTCAAATCTTGCACATTTCGATGGAGCCTTATGGGCAGTGATTAGGGGAAGCATCTTCAACACAGCCAGAGTTGTTTAAACATAATATTGTACTTCAACCAATGTTTAAATATTTGTCTTCGGGGATTTGTTACAGATATATATTGTTGTTATAGTCCTGTTGAGTTGTGATTAAAATGTGTGGTTAGATGGTTCAAGGAAGTGATGTTAACCACTTGAAAGTAAGATTCCTTTGCAAGTCTTTCAATCTCAGTATTGTCAGGTTCGTTTTGTGATAAAATTCCATGGTTGTTCATTTTCTCCTATTTGAAACTTTAACCATTCTTGTTGGTGCTGATTGCAAAACCGGTTCACTGTACATGCCATGCACACTAGAATGATAACATGATTAATATCAGTTGTGCTACATTTTAGATGACTGTAAAATTCAATTTATTATCATTACAAACCAGCAGCAGTGTGGTCTAGACTTTGAGCTCATTTTTGGGCTCAGTTACTTTGAGCTCAGCTCTCAAATTTCCAAATAGGAATGGTTCTTATAAACTGTTCAAATTATGTGATGATTCAGCTATTGTAGCTTTTAAAATACTTGTTGTTGTTACCACATTGCAAGGTCATTTAAGCAGACTTTTGAAAGCTTGATAGAGCGGTTTTCAGTTGAGTGTTGAAAAGTGATTATTTTCTAATTACTATGCTTTGTGTTTGCTTCAAAAATATCGCGCCACTTTCTTCGTCAATCGGAAGCCCTCCCCCCCCCCCCCCAAAAAAAAAACAACATTAAATGCAACAATTACTTGCACACATTTTCTTGCGCTTGTCAGCATTTACATATATTTGCTACTAGTTCTAATTGGTTAATTGAGTTTTCAGTTTCATGTTGTGATTGGTCTGATTAATTACTTGATTTTGGTTTTACGACACTCATTTGAAAACCGCTCTGTAACATGGAACTGTGAGGTGGCATTACATTGCGAGAGCTGGTCCTAATCATATAAGTGATCGACCTTTCTTCATATTTGCTATATGCCATTTTGTAGACTAAAATGTTTTAATTGTTATCTTCCGGTTAGACTATTGAAAATTTAAATAATTATTAGCATAAGAGAAAGTAAAATTTATATATTGAAATACATAAACTGTGTCACAATGTTATCTAACTGTTTGTCAATTAAGGGTGAATACCCTGTAACATCCTGTAGTCCATACTCCACCACGCAACGCCTCAAAGTCCAACGTGATACTAGAAGCATTCTAGCTATTTCAGTCCAGGGAAGGCGCAATGAGCGAAGATTTATCAGCACGTCTTCTGGTATTTTAAGCCTTGGTCTGCCTCTATCCCCATTTCTTTCCACTGTTGGACCGACTAGCGCGAGCGAAATCGGTACACCTCGAACTAGTCGGGACTGCTTCCCGACAGTCAGTATCAGTTGTTTCCCATAATGTTTCACTTTCGTCAAGGACGTCAAGTAT
The DNA here is from genome assembly GCF_977016875.1 of Pavona decussata. Taxonomy (NCBI): domain Eukaryota; kingdom Metazoa; phylum Cnidaria; class Anthozoa; order Scleractinia; family Agariciidae; genus Pavona; species Pavona decussata. Next base: position 688,011 of record NW_028145625.1, on the reverse strand, counting down.
TGCTCCAAAAAAAGTTCCCAATCAGAGGCATCATATAGTTCGGTCCGTTCACTCGCATCCGCCCTTTTGATCACGAAAGCGCGGGCTCTGGGTACGAGGTCATTTTATATCACGTGGTGCGCGCAAGATACGATGCGCAGAAATTGCTGAATGGAAATATTTCGTGAATTTTGCACCATTTGGCGTACTGTGAATGTAAACCGATACAATAGCTGAATGTGGATGAAGTTAAAATTACTGAACGAATACAAATCTTGAATGTGAACCAATATTGATCCAGAATATAGATATAAATGCTGAATGTGAACGGTTTTAGTTGTTAATCAAAATATTAATCGTGAATGTGAATGGATATTGAGTTGCTGATTTTTGCACCATGTCGCCATCCATAGTAGGAGGTCTGTATCAATACAAGGTCACCGGCAGCCTCGCTACCATTAATAGGCCAAGGCACTGAGTAAGGTGACTCGACCCAGTTATTTTTTGGAGGTACCACCCTACTTTGAAGCTCTTTGGTATCCCCACCTTTACTTTTATCGTAAGTGTAACACATAGAATGGATAACATATAGATCAATCTACAATATAGCAAAACAAAATTTGGCGATCTGAGTAAATATCACGTGGTTATAGTGCCACGCCCCTTTGAGGTTTGAGTCGAAATTCTGCTGTTGCGGGCTTTTTTTCGTAAAAATCGCTGGGCTACACATAGTGCGCATTAGTACTTTGCGCTGAACAAAATCGCAAAGACCTAATTCGAGAAATTTGACGCTTTCCAAATTTAGGTCAAAATTTATGTAAAAGTGATAAGCAAACTTTACACGATTATATCTAATTAACCATGAGATTTATTCCTTTATTTTGGGGATCTTTATTACAGACGGGTCCTTGCAAGTCAGCAAAAAGCTTTAGGACCTTGTAAATGCGCGCGATTTCCAGCAATGCAAACATATAGAAATGATAGTTTTAGCTATTTGTTGACGCTTGTCAGCGTTTCAGAGTCTTTCTCACAAAAAAAGCATTTTCTTAAAATTTGGTGATTAACTTACTACCCGGATTCTGAATTTCATGGTCATTGAAAAACTGTGACATTATCTCCTATAAGCTCAAACTTGAGTAAACATTGAAGATTTTTAGCGTTTTGGCTGAGTTTGTGCTTTGGGAGTTTTCTATTGTTTCGAGTTTGTCATGATACAGCATTCTTGTTCAGCACGCGTGCAATGACCACGCTTGCCTGACTTCCGAATGCACTCATTGGACGACTGGACGCTATGTGGCCTAGCTGCATCCCTTCAATTTTTTTCTTAAAATTCTTTTCCTAGTGCCAAAAGTTTTCAGTTCATTACTTTTTCAGAAATGATGTTTTACGAAAATATTTTGACATCGGATTTCCATACAAATACTGTTATTTCAAGCCTGTTTGCCTCCTCGTCAAAGTGGCATCGAAAATCGTGATAAAACCTATTATTTTCGTATGCTTAAATTTGGAAGGATAATCGCCGGTTTGCACCGAGAAGTTTATTATACAGATTGTAGTAGCTAGAATGTCTGATAAAATGTGTTTGGCATATGCTTTGTTCAGAGGTTTTGATAATATGTCAGAGTCAATTTCAAAAGAAGTAACAGGATCGAAGAAGAAGGAGTTTGGATACACTTGATGACTAATATAATCACTAAAGTGCCGACTAGTGGAAAGTACATCATCTGCAAGCTTTTTGCCTACCGATGTGAAATGGCGGTTAATTTTTGAGTCGGGCTCTTTTGGCAGCAAACATTTACTCCATCTTTGAAAAGGCAAAACACACAGAATTGTAGTTTTAGCTTATCTTTTTTAAAATTTTTAAAATTGCTTATATATACAAAGAGCAGACAATTATCTCTTCCTTTCACCCGCTGGGCCACAAGGCGTTACGTTCAGTTAAGACACCCATGACTGTTCCGGTTTCAGCATTGCATGAAGTTTGCTCATAAATACTCAATTTTTCCTGCAACCAGATGCTTCCCTCCCTTGATGATTAAGACCACCTTAGCAACAATGAAACGCCGAAGAATAATCAATACCTTCAGTTCATAAAACCTTGAGTGCTTTCGATTCGCCCAAAGTACGTTTCAGTTTCAGGAAGTTTCGAAAAATTTAGTTGCCGAATGGAGCAGTATTTTCCGGTGAAGCGCAACTGAAAACAAACCCGTTCTATTCACGAGTTTTGTAGAAAGTGGATCCAAGTAGGAATGGCCGAATGGTATGGCATTCTCCGGTTAGTCTGATTTTTCGAAGTGTTAAAGGGCCACTGTCACGGAGATTGTGCTGTTTGTTGGTCACCACTTCTCAAATAATTGACTAAGAACATCTTTAACATAAAATTGCTCTTAGAGCACCGAGAAGAAAATATGAAATGATTTATCCGAGGAAGAATAATAAACTGTAATCTGTTTTTAGCGACTTTTCTAAAATACAGAAGAGGAAATTGAAAAAATTGGCCACTTTTTTTTCTTTTAGTTGCAATCCACATCCATCCAAGCCATCTGCAGCCAAAGATAAATGATTTTAGTTTCTGTGCACTATTAGGGTTATTGTTAACAAAAGTGGACCATTATTTCAAATTATTATTTAATTACGTCTATACAATGTTTTTGTGGTCATTCAAAGTCTAAAAATCGGTTAAACCGCTTCTTTAAGACAACAAATTGTGAGATATAACAAAAACTCCGAAACTTTATTTTGAAAATTTCTGTTCCAATCGATTCCACACCCGAATTTTTGGTCGAATGGAAGGCGCCATAGAGTTACAATACGCACTATCCAATTCATGCACCTGGCCTGACACTTGAGTCCTATATGCTCTACCGACGTTTCTTCCGGGGCACCGAGGCGCCGGTTCTTTTGGGTGAAATATCTTTTCGGAAAGCTTTTTGTTACTAATCATCTCAGAAATTTTGGTAAATGTCACCACAGACCTTCGTACCACGGAAAACGTTTTCGATACGAAGGGACAAAAAGATGTTGTTTAGAGCGTTAAAGTAAGCCAGGTCTGCTAGCATCTTTGGAAAGTCAGCAGCTTGTACTTTTGGGGAATGGGATTCGGTTCAATAAAATATTCTTCGATGGGAAAAATTCAGCAAAACAGAAAACAGAAAACGATATTTGAAGTATCTTGCATAAATTTAGTCGTTGCGTGGTTCCCCCTTTTTTAATTTTTTGATAAATTTTGTACAAAAGAAAAACCTCGACGTTAACTTTCTGATAAGACGTGGTTTCAGTCATTCGTTTTGGAAAAGGGAAATTAATCACGTCCAGTGAATCCCACGCCACCAAAATTTTCAAGCAACAAAATAAAACTACAATGTCCGAACACCAGTCGAGATTACACTGTTTTCTTTAATTTTTAAAACAACTTTTTTATAAGAACGTTGAAGGTAAAATCAAGTCAAACAGTGAGGCCTCCGGTAAGGTGCAGAGTATATAGCGCTTACTTAAGGTTTTACATGTAATTGAGACTGAGATCGGGCATAAGCATATTTAAAAGTCGTAAAAAGCAGCTGTTTTCATCACCCCCACGATCGCGTTTCATATTTATTTTAGGTCTTTCTTCTTCAGAATCAGAATTTTTTACGGCGCGTGTACGCTGTACATTTTTAAATAACGGAATTAATCACCATTAAATAACAAGTAGGCTTTCTTGTACTGACAAGTCTTATGGTCTTCTGAAGCTTGTTATATGTCCTCCTTTTTGTATTCCCCTAAAACGCCTACGGGACTCGGCTATAGACTAGCTGCAATTAATAATCTAACATTAGGGAGTGCGTTCGATGTCAGCAGGCTCTCTCTCCTCTGCCAAGTCGGTGATGATGCCATCCGCCCCTGCAATATCTGCGGGGGATGCCAGATACGCGTCCCAAGACCATTCATTCATTCAACGTTGTCCCGTACAATCTCGACTTTAATGTGCATGCATAAGGAGTGCGTTCTTTCTACGTCGAACGCAATGAGCCACTCTTCTTTGCGAGAAATCGGTCTTGAGAAATTCCCACAAATTTCCCTTTTAGCTAAACTATGATAACTGTACGGTATGACAACGATAAGAAATTGAGAACTTTTCACTGATTCTGCTCTTTTAGTCAGTATCTATGAGATCGCTTTCGTTAATTTTTATAACCTATTTCTTAAGCGATTGAGAATTTTAGAGTCGCGGTTTTGAAACGTATAGGTTCTCCATTGCGTGCACCGCAAACTGTTTGCAGTTTTCGCATGTCTAGATCTGCCATTTTAACACTTATCAATTTCTCGGGAGCATGTTGGTGTCCCAAACTAAACCTCTGGGAATTGAACTCTATTTTTTTGCAAATACTTTCTTTTGTTTCAGTAAACCAATATGGCCGGTGGTCACGTGAATGAAAACACTCTATTGGACGCACTATCCTAACTATAAAACTACGATGATTGCAATGGGTCGCTGTTTTCTCTTCTCCGAGATGTAAGTCTACAGCTGTTAACAGAAAGACGTAAAGTTCTGCTTGGTTGACAGATACAAACTTAACAATAACGTCTATTTTAAAACCAATATAATTGGTTCTCAATTACTTTTATATAGCATCACTTTTATGTTCCAAACAGTCACTTACCGCTGGGCTTAATTTCACTTTACTGACACAAAAAGCTGTCTATATTGAGTTAACTGCTCACGGAATGAGACAAATTTTAATTTAATTTTGATTTTAAACAAAAGAAGAAGCTTGCGAAATTTAAAATACTACGCAAAGATAATTGATATCGGTGTAAAATTGCTCTAAATTTGCCATTTTTAACTTTTAATTTCGAACACGGTCAGTTTTGATCTGGATGCTGAAAACACGCAAAAAAAAAAAAATCAAAATAATTGACCACGCGATAAGTAAACAGATGTTTGAAGTCATGCGACTAGTAAAGACTGAGTAATCGGATATTTCGCATATAAAGAAACACAACTAAAACATAAAGAGAATCCCAAAAGGTAAATCATGGTTTAAGATAGCTTTTTGTGTTGTAAGAATGAGAATGGAACTTTCTCCTCACGCTACTCAGAGATATCACAGTCGCGTTTTTAGCTGTTGCTAGGACAAAGGAAGTTTACTTGTCGTTTTCTCATCCTGGCAAGAAAAATTGCCTTTTTAAAATAAATTTAAACGAGCACTAATAAAATCATTATTATTTTCCTTGCTTTGTTTTCTGTTTTTTTATCGTCTTCAAACCATTTTCTGTTTGGGTAATAAAGCCCTGCGTATAATTTTACTGATAACAATAGAGAGATTTAGGATCGCGTTTACGGCAAACGACAAACATGAGACTCCCGTAATGTTTTCTCTGTTTTTTCTTTTAATAGCTGGTAACTATTACCCCTTGTTAGTCGTGGCGCTGAAGTAGTCTGAAACGTTTTCCTAGCGCGCGCTGACTGTTTAAAATCTAAAGCCAGCGACACACTTGGCGATTTTATACGCCGATCGCCGCGATCAGCGAAAATCGCAAGGTGTGCCCGGCGCAGCGATTGCGATTTTCTACGTTTATTGCTGCGAATCGCCAATAAAGTTAACCCATCAGGTTGGGCGATTTTATCACATGATTTTTTAAAACTGCCACATCACCGCGATCGGCGAAAAAAATCGCCGGGAGTGTCCGCATCAATCGGTGGCAAAAATCGCTTGCGATCAAATTTGACGCGATCGGCGTATAAAATCACGATGCGTGTCGCTGGCTTATTGCGTTAGCAGCTGTAACTTAAATTTTAAAATAATAAAGCTAAAAAAATAAAACATTGAACGTGACAACTACAAACAATAAATTTTCGCCACAAGGCTATTTGCGACTCTTTATACAACTAATTACACGCAAGCCAAAACATTGTGAATTAATTGATTCCGAAGAGCGGTATAAAACGGATCACACTGGGGATTCTACTATAGCACTCCATACTCGAATTTGATCCGAGCTGTTACTTACGATCGCCATGAAGTTCTTGACCTCCCTGGTTTTCCCTTACATCTTTGTTTCACTGGTTTTACTGTCCGTTTATCATCAATCTGCAGAGGCCATGGTTCCATGGCCGCCATGCAACGTGGGTAAGAGTTGTCCAAAAACGAAGGTAAATTTTCCAACTTCATCAAGCAACGAAATCTAGAAGATTTTTGACTTTGTTTTTTTGGATTAACGCTACTTTATGATGACAAACTTAATCTTCCTTTGTTTGATAAAAATGTTTTTCTTTGCCACAGTCAAATAAATTCCTCGACAGAAAGGTGTATTATCTTCAGTTAGAATTTGCCGTTTTCAAAGCAGGGCCGAATTCTTGACTCCATCCCGCTAGTTTACATCGCAAATTTTTCCTTTTGAGAATAAACAGTTGAGCAAATTGTGGTGCCAATTAAAAGTTGAATCGGTCACGAATCCACAACTTTTCCACAAGTGGAAACGACGTGGACTTAAGGCATTCTAGCATTGAGATGTTCAATACCTGTAGGTCAGGCTTAAAAATGTATTTCAAGCGGAGGTGCTCGTCAATAGCAAAGATGATTCAACTACCGTGTTTCTTCAATTAGGCATCTGCCGGCTCGAAGAGCATCTACTTGCACTGGGGTCATGGGAACTGTTAAAGCCATCAACCTCTCTTAAACGGAGTTAGAAATAGTGCAGTGTGAGCTTAGAGGAGGTGGAATTCACTCTATATGTTTGAAAAGGCAAAACACAATTGTAGTTTACGCTAATTTTTTTTAAAAAAAGAATTAATTGCTGATATAATACAAAGAGCAAATCTATCTTTTTTTTTTCACTCGCTGGAACACAAGGCGCTACGTTTAACGATGGCACTGAATGATACGCTTATTTCAATAATAATAATAATAGTAATAATAATAATAATAATAATAATAATAATAATAACAATAACAATAACAATAACAATAACAATAACAATAACAATAACAATGACAATAATAATAATAATAATAATAATAATAATAATAATAATAATAATTTTTATTTTATTTATTTATTTTGCCACACCACAAATACAATGTAAACAAAAAAAAAATATAGAAAAAAAAAATAGATGTAACAATGGCGAGGAGACCTAAAGGAAATTATGAAGCTTATATTAATTATGTCTCCTCAGTTAATATTTTACAAGATGAAATCAAAAGAGAAGATAAGAACACGACGACGGATACAATTACAATTTCATACAATTACAATGTCAAACGGAAGGGTATATTACGAAAATAAAAGCTACAAGAAAAGTTAATACTTAAACACATTTGTTTAAAAACTACTATTACTACTACTACTACTACTTCTACTACTGCTACTACTACTACTACTACTACTACTACTACTACTACTACTACTAATAATAATAATAATAATAATAATAATAATGATGATGATGATGATGATAATGATGATGATGATAATAATAATAATAATAAATAATAATAATAATAATAATAATAATAATAATAATAATAACAAAATAAAAACATAAATGAATAAATAAATAAATAAATAAATAAATAAATAAATAAATAAATAAGATAAAATGCGGTATAAAAAAATTGCCATAATGGTATCTTCTGATATCTTCGAACTTATGCTTTGTTTCATCCTTCTTGATATTTTCAGTTGGCTCATTACCGAAGAAGCATTTGTCAGGCCGCGCGCTTAATAAACTGCGAAAGAGAAGATAGCATCTTAAAGCAGAAACTGGCTGACGTCGATGCAGAAATCCTCCAACAGTGAGATGTGACTATCCCTTCCTATGAAGAAGCTATTATTACAGCAGCAGAGTTATAATTGTAATTTAAACTATCAATTTTTTCAATAAACAAACTGCGTGCATTGTACATTGTGGTGGTCTATCTGGATATCTGATTTCATCTGTCTTTCACAATCATGCGTTGGTTGGGTGGATGGGTGAGATTAAAACAATGGACTGATAGCTGCTGCCAGTGGCGCCTTTACATGCTGACGTCCGATCTCACAGAAGAATTCTTAACCGCCATGAGACTATGTGATACGTGCGGTATACAAATACATAACCATTATCCTCTTTTTGTCTACATTGTACTTACAAGTGAGTCTGTTCGCGTACTATACACTTTGTGTGGAATCAATGAGGCGTCAAATGTGAGATGCGAGATGCATTTGTAATTATAAAAAACTGGATCATTTCATTTCAGAGCTTTGACTGGCTTAGCAGAGATGGGATATCAGGCATTATTAAATTCTCAGCCTCGGATATTGCATTTCTAGCGTTCTGATTGGTTCACTAAATCCCGGTTATCAGCTCATATACCTTAGTTTGACCTTATATGGAAAACGATTGCCCCAGGTGTCGCTAAGTTAAAAAACTTTTTTCGGCGGGAAGCGAAAGTTTCTTCAGAAAAATGGAGATAAAAAAAAGAAAAGAAGAGAAATACCAGACAATGACAACAATAAAAGCCACAAAGTTCGGCCTGACACTATTTAATGGTATGTATCTCCGAAGATTCCTTTCAAATCAAAAAAATTGCACGATTTTACGATTTAGATCACACAACAACAACAACAATAACAACTGTTCACCTTAAAAAATTACAGGATGGCTTGCAAATCCTGGCGGTAAGAGGTTAAAACCGATCGAAGAAGCTTCTTAAGAAGAGCTTAATGCCTGCCTTTCTGTTTCTACGCATTTACGAGGACTCCAGTTACAAAAGTTCATCCATGAAATCCGTACGAGCGGCGGCCATTATGTTTGTTTCCGTCGCTCGGCACCACTCAGCAAAACATTTGCACAAATGTGCACAGCTCTTACGCTTCTCGATAAGCTCGAAGTTTAAAAAACTTGCACTGAATGATTGTCTCAGTGAGGTTGTACCTCGCATTCTTGGACTCGGCTTGCCTTAAGTGTTTAAAAACGTCTGCGAGGAATTCAGTTCAGCATAAAAAATGTGATCGTTGATCCCTTCCTTCGCTTGGCACCTCACATTTGCTCAAATGTGCAAAACTGTTACGCTTCTCGATCAGCTGGAACTTCAAAAGCACGTAAATGCTTGTGTCAGAAAGGTTGTTACTCGTACACTTGAACATTTCTTGAATTTGATATGTCCGGCTGTGTCCCATCTACTTCGCTTTCGATTTTTCATTCAACTCCGTTCGCAAAGAGCTGTGCGTGTCATGTGATCATTAAGTTTCGCGCGCTTTGGTCGGAAGTTGCCTCAACGTCCAGTCGTTTAAATTTAACAGAAATTTTTACTTAAAATAAAATTCTTTAAACTTTAACGTCAATATCCAAACGGGGAGAATTTAATAAAACAATTATTCCATTCGCGCTTGTTGGATATGAGATTGGTTATAGCCAACTCGGCGCTTCGCGCCTCGTTGGCTATTTACCATCTCATATCCAACGCGCGCTCATAGAATAATTGTTAATTACTACAATGCCCGAGAAAATGGGAACCCGCCCGATTAAATTGTCCTCTGGATGTTCTCCTTCAAAGCGAAATCAGCAAGATCTAGCAATATTTCTTGATTGTTTTTAATGAAACTTGAATAATTCCAGTCGCTCTCGTTGGATTGGGTGATGATAGCAACATCACAATTTCTATATTGGTAAATAAATAAATAAATAAATAAATAAATAAATAAATAAATAAATAAATAAATAAATAAATAAATAAATAAATAAATAAATAAATAAATTTGGATGCCGGGTTTTGATTCCCTGCAAGAGAAAAATCATGAGCTGTTATTCCCTATTCCCTGTTCCCAAATTTTCTTATTTCTTTTCACAGTCGACCCAATCTCCTTTCAATCGCATTTGACGTCGAGGCTCACGGAGCAGAGCGGGCAACATGGCGGACCTATCTGAGCCCATGACAGCTGGCACGGCAGACCCTTCACAGCATCGTCAAGAGCTTACCGAGCGTCTCGACACCCTGAGAAGAAACGATAGTTTCTGCGATGTGACAATCGCAGTAAAAGACAAAGAGTTTAAAGCCCACAAAGATATGCTTGCTGCTGCAAGCCCGTTCTTCCTTTCACTTCTAAAAAGTAACATGAGAGAAAGCAACGAACAGCTGATCAGAATAGAGCTTGAAGAAGCTACTCCGACTGTCATGGAAGAAGTGCTAAAGTACATTTACACTGGAAATGTCTCAGTTACCGTTGAAAGCGCCCACAATTTGTTTGCAATTGCAGACTATCTTCTACTACCAGGCTTAAAAACAGTAGCTGGTAATTTCGTAAAGGATACTGTGACAACCGAGAACTGTGTTTTCAATTATTATTTTGCCATCAAGTATCAGTCCATAGAACTAAAGGACAAGTCAAGTGAGTTAATCCACTCAAACTTTAGTGTTGTCATGGAAACAGATGATTTTCTAAACCTTGATGTAACACAAGTCATGGAATGGGTGTCTAGTGATGATGCCATTGTCAAAGATGAGAAAGACATTTTTAATGGAATTGTTAAGTGGGTGCACCACGACAAGAGTGAGAGAGAAAGTAGTTTTCCTGACTTATTTCATGAAGTTCGTTTGTTATCATTATCTCACAAATTTCTATTCAATGAATTGGTGAAAGATGAACTTGTAAGAGGCAATAATGAATGTTTAAACTTTGTGCTGGCTGGCATGAAAGGAATTGTCATTCCCTCTAACACAGAATGTGTTCCCAAGTCTGCAAGAAAATGCCTTGAGACACACACCGATGTGATTTTTGTCAGTGGTGGAATTATGTCATTTTGTTATGTTCCTTCAGAAGACATGTGGTACCAGTTGGACGACATGATATTTGATCATGAAGATCATAGTGTCATACAATTTGGAGACAAGGTTTTTATTTTCAGCCCAAACAACTTAAGGCACAGACGAGACATGAAAGTTACTGAATATTATATTTCTACAACTAATTCCTGGGGAGCAATAGGTCATTCAGATTGTTATTTTAAAGAGAGAATATCTAGTGCATCAGTAATAAATAAGTACATTTATGTTTTAGAAGTTAAAAGAAATAATCAAGAAGATGCAATCCATGAATATTATCCTGAGGGCAACTTATGGGAACCAATCATTATGGAAGTGTTACCGGTATCTTTAAATCGTTGGGGAACTTGTGGTGTTGGTGATGGGCAACACCTCTACATAATTGGTGGAACTAATCGTGGGGAAGCAGGGATAACGGGAACACGTTCAGTTGCTCGGTTTTGCCAACCAAAACATTTGGAAAATGTTGCAGCAATGAATGAACCAAGACATGATGCTTTTGGAGCAGCCATGAACGGAAAGATCTATGTAGCAGGTGGACTGCAAAGGAAAGGCAGGAATTATAAGGTACTTCACACATGTGAGCTGTACAGTCCATCAACGGATGAATGGCAAGTGATTCCAAGTCTCAATGTGCCTCGTCATTCTGCAAGCATGGTGTGCTTTAAAGGAGCTCTCTATGTTGTTGGTGGCTTGAGGGATAACAAGAGAGCAAGAGAGTTGTCAGTGGAAGTGTTTCATTCTGAGGAAAATGAATGGAAGAAGAAATCAAGCATACCTGTTACCTGTGAACATGTTGGAGACGGATGGAAAAAGCCTGTGTACGAGGCTTGTTTTGCAAATCTTCATAGATGTGTGTTATGGGAAATTAACACCTTAGAACATAGAAGACAAATGGAAGAATTGGAGGCAGAAATGCAAGCTTTATTAACCTCAAAATAAACAGCAAAAGGTCAAAGGACTAGGAATTACCTTGGGAGATTCTTGAGAGGAAATGTTTATCAGACAATTCAGACCTGTAGAAAGGATACATCAGCTTCCTAGCGGCCTGGCAATTGCATTCTTGTATCAGTCTTTGAATTAACATTCCCTTGACAAACCTGTTTTTTCCTCAAATTGAAAGCAGAGCTCTACGAAACCTGACATTTTTGGTTAAATGTATCATGCAAATTTATTCATGATCTTGCCTTTTTTTCTTTAATTACACTGTACATATTTAAGGTGGTTTACAATGCTTCCAAGCATTTATCATATAGATTATTACTACCACTCCATATTACCAGTTTACACTACAATAATCCAGGTATCAAAGAGATAGCTAAACCTTGGTAAACAAATATGGTAATTTTTTTACATAATAGGTTACCATGGTGACAGCAACCTGTTAAAAAGAGCCCTAATTTTATTTTTTATAACTCAAAAACAAGCTGACAGTGACCCTCATTTTTTACTATCAAATGAAGGGATGCATGGAATAAAGCTTTAAGTGATTCTTGATCTCACCTTAAATTCTCCTTTGTATCATAGAAGGTAGAACAAGGAAATTTGTTAAGAGAATCCAGCAGTCTATCAGGTGTCACTTAGGGCTTTTTTTTTCATGTACCCCTTAAAATGGTAATCAGGGTGATGAGACACAACATTATACAACAAATCGTAGGAAGGAATTCAGTCACCACCTTAAATTTAAGGTGGCTCTGAATCTGCTTAGAATGAATGACTTCAATATTCAGTAACAGATAATTAAGCAAAATAGGTCAATGGACTTTTTAAAGTTTCTCATAACTTTTTAATAAAATAAAATAAACAAAAAATTTCATATTGGAAATAAGTAATAGAGCATATAAATATTTACTACTGAAACAGTACAGTAGTGGGCGTCAAGATATGATATAATATGTAACAATCACATCTGCTTTTTATTAGTTTTACTTTTCTTGTTTTACCAAGTATCATTGTAACACTTCAATTTTTAAATACTGTATCACATAAAAAAGTTATAATTACATTTTTGTGTTACTATTACATTTTGTTTAAGTTATTTTATTTTGTTGTTGTTAAATTAGCGTGCTGGGCCTTCAATCGGATAGTCGGAAGATTGGAGGGTTGGCATGTTGGATTGAAGCTAGGTTAGTGTCTGCATTGTTGTGTTCTTAAGGACGGTGCCTATTAATACCGAAGTATTTTTGTGCGGTCTATTACTATGCGGGAAAAGCAGATCTTGTGGCAATTCTCCTTGTTTTATTATGCTACTGACATCAGATTAGCTTAAGCTTCACTGAGTTGGCTACTTGTGCATTTCTGGACACAAGTGGGCTACTGAGGCTCATAGTACGACTTTACCCATTTCATTTTGTGGCATGCCAACCTTTATGCATCTCCAATAGTTACCAACATTTAATTTGCTCTTGCAACATGACAACTTGATCGAACAATATATATGAGAGTAAGGAGATGGCCACCAAAGATTAAATGTGCTGATACTTTAACAAATTCTGCCAATTTAGCGCCATAAAAATTTATGAGTGTGATGATGCAACACCTGACAGTGAAAATATTGTTGCCACAATGCTTAACTGTAACATTTCATGCTGTCTTGTTAAAAGGGATACTGAAACAGAAAAAATCTAATATGTCAACATCGAACATATGCTTTTAGTCAAACACATCCTATGTGCACTTACAATGAAAATATTTGAGGTTATAAAAACAATATCCCTTATTAGGCTTTAAACACACACAGGATCATTAACCAGAAGGGTAGTACTCAGGCTTTTGGTTGGGAGTGTGCTGAGGGGTCCTCCAAACCCTTACCCTTTTTCAGACAAAAATATGTAATATCTTAAGGACGGTGCCTACTTTTGTTACTGCGCATGCGTTTTGTGCATCTCGAGATACCCGGGTTTCCTATGGGTGCATGGTGCCTACTAATACAGGGATATTTTTGCGTGGTTTAAAACTGGAGAAAGCAGAACTTAACAAGTGCTTTCAGTACCCAAAAAGAAAATTGGAAATAACCATGCATTTTTCAGAGATAATACAACTTCAATTTGGAAAACAATGTCATACATTGCTTTGTATTTTACTGCTCTTTAGAATAATTGTTGCTTATTTATTTCTGAAAATGCCTGGCTACCCATAATTTTCTTAAATTAGGATTCCAATAGCCCTTGCTAAGATCTGCTATTCCTACATAGTCATAAACCACACAAAAATACTTCGGTATTTGTAGGCACCGTCCTGAATAACTGTTTTCAGAATCAGCCTTTCAGGTCAAAATATTTCAATGCCTGCTTTCGGAACCAGCCTTTTAGACCTATGCAATAATAATTATTTCAAATACCAGTGTTCTGATCCAGCCTGCAGAAGCCTGTAGTCAGACATCGCCCCTAAAATCCATGTCCATTCTCTTACTTCAGACTAAAATAGTTAACTCTATCCCATGGGGAAGGAGTTCCCATCTAAAAGTGACGGGAGGTGATCATCATAAATTTTAAAAAGAACCCCCAAAAGGTACCAGAATTCTATTTGTGGGCATGGTATAATTTTTTACCCCTGACAGGTACCATCAGTATACTGACATTTACTTCCTCTCATATTATTCAGTTCAATACCCTAAAACGTGCCACAATACCTCTGATGGGCTGAGGTCATTTTAGATTTTAGCATCCCAAGGGGTACCAAGCCATGAATTTTAACCCCTAAAAGGTGTGACAATACACCTAAATTTGAATGAAATTATTTGAAGAGGTTTTAAGAAGGGATAGAGGAAAGAAAATGATTTTTGGAACACTAGCAGACAGTTGATACCTACGCAAGAGCACTCCAGGTTGCTAATGGACTAACTCGGTATCCATCTATTAATTATTAACTACAAATTCCAATTTTAAAACTTCACTAAATCTTCAATGTTTCTTATTTCTCTTAATTTTACCAATCTTTCTAGTAAAACTACTCCTCCCAAATATATCCAAAAAATCACCCAAAAATTCACAATACCCCACAACACAGGTTCACGATATCATGAAAGGATTTTTGGATTGCTTGAAACGTGAACAAGATATTTCCATTAAAGCCACGTCAAGTGGCAGAAAAATGGCGTTCAGGTGTAACTCCCCTTTAAGGGATTACTGGCAATCATGCCATGACAGGAGCGATGTAACTAGAGCCCCAATCTACATTATTTCCCTGAGTTAACCATGTACCCGTAGATTTCTTTTCTCTCCATTGACTTAGTATGAGAGATAGAGGTTCTGGCTTATGGGCAACTTCACCATAAGCATCAGTGGCTGTTGATCACCTATTGGAGGGTCACATTATTCTATTGTTAATTTCTTGTAAAACTGGCTGCCAAAAGTATAGATAACTTGCGTGTTATAAATTATTATTATTATTGCCTGTCTCCTTTAACTGTATGGTAGCCAACCCCCCCTCTTTTTTTAAAATAATTAATTAAGCATAATAACTGTAATGTGACCGAATGGGGAAAAAAAAGCTTGTTGTTGTTGTCCCAAGAGAAACCCCTTTCCAGCTTACTGATATATCCAATGATAGTGTTTGCGGCTGACAAATTGTCCTAAAAGCTACACATTTGCATTTAAAGCTTTTCTTCTCACCCAACTGCTCAGTTTTAGACAGTCTTTTGGCCTTGAGCAATAGCCTCCAATGTACCATCTGTCTCAAGGCTTACTTACTAAATAAGGCCTTGCAGTGTTTAACATAAATTTTGTAGGTAAACGGTAAGGCCTTAAGGAAAAGGCTAAGGATAGTGATGGTATCAGGGGGTGCGTAACAAAGTGTTAAAGTAAACACCACCAAAAAGCCCAAAATGTGTCAGTAGAAAATTAATAAAGTCAGACTCCTTTTGATATATTAAAATTCAGCTCGACAATGAGGCTAAGAGGGCACAAACAGAGAAAATTCTATTATCATGTTTATTCATTTCAGTTGTTTGTGTCCTCTAGACTTCCACATCAAGTTCAATTTTAATGTTTCGAAAGGTGCCTATTTGTAAAAATAAATAGATACTATTGAATAACAAAATTGAAAAAAAAAATTGTAAATATGAACACTTTTCGTAGAAATTTCTAAGGACAAAAAGAGGCAAACGAGGTTAACCAGCGCGGGCAAAGGTCCCACGCCAAACCTTCAGGATTATGAGAAAAGGGCGTTTGATCTGCAAAATGTGACAAAAAAAAAAAAAAATAAATAAATAAATAAACTTAAATGCAACAATCGAAAAGACAAACACCTTTGAGTAGAAGTTTAATGTTGTAATTCATCTAATTCTATGTTTAATGAGACAAGGGTCGGTTTTGGAAAGCCCGACACATCACTCTGAATTCACGATCAAACATTTTCAGTATATCAAGACTTAAACGAATTATCGAGCTACACTGACAAGGTAAGCTCGATAGCAAATGTGCCAACAATTATTTCCCAATTAAAGGTAGAAGAGGTGGATATTTACAAGATAAACTGACATCACGGTAAATATCACTAAATATCCATTTTGCTAATAGTCCACTATTTCGGTATCCTCCAATTGAACAGGTTAATAAACAAATTGCCAAGGATTTTCATCCATCGCGTTAAACTAAAAGGCTTGGCAAACCAGTAAATAAATTAACCTGACAATTATTTGTGCCATTCATTATAAACTAGACACCCAAACAAAAACGTTTTGGCTCATTTTCGTTTGAAACGAAGATTCTTGAAAGGAGTTTGTCTACTTGTAGACAGTTTCATAGCATTCGTTTTGCTGTCCGCACGTACTGCAAATAATTGAAAACGATGGAAAATGCTTCTTCTTCTCCGTTTTCGATTATTTCATGTGAGCAAACGCCATGGTGTTTTTACCGCCCACAAGACAACGACAACTCCATCTCCAAACAAAACTACAGTGACATAAAAACGTGCAAGCGAGGACAGGGTCTTCTACGACAAATTCCTGCTCCCAAATACAGACGAAGAAGCTCCGAGTGAATTGATGCCTGTAGACTGGACAGAAGCTCCATCACAACCCCAATAATACTAGAACAAAAGAAGGCAGGGTTAAGAGAAGAGTGTCTGGAAATCCCTGCCATTGCCATTTGCTTTCTAACTATTAGGACTATCCCACTAAACCATCTCTGAATTAAGGGCGAAGAGAGCTGGAATGAGGGCAGCTCCAAATGATGACTCTTTTAGAAGAGCACTGGGATATTACATGTCATTATCCAACACTGCGTTTCACGCAATTGCAAACATTCTTGAGATCCAACTGAATTTCAATCTCTTCAAATAGTTTCTATCAAACTAAAATCGAACTTTCGTCCCCTGATTTCAATCGAAACCTGTTCAGACTCTACATGGATGTGACAACAATGCTCCACGCGCCGTACTTCTTCCAAAGTACGAAATTAGGTCTCGTTTCACAGTGCATCTTGTCGACTTGAGCAACAGCGCTCCTTTGCACTGGCTCTCATTAATTCACCATTCACTCTAGCCGATCACCTATACAGGAACTTTGGTAATAGCGCTTTGGATGGCTTTGACCAGCGAGTCAACCCAGTCGACAGGCGGCTTTGAGCCCCATATTGACCCAGTCTTTTGACTCTGTTTCTGTGCACTATCCATCGTTTTGTCTTTTTTCCCCGCAGATGTGCTTTCATCCCTGCTTGTTCCTGGCGTATCATCAGGTGCTGACTCCACTTTACAGCCTATTTGCTCTTCACCCTCCAAAGTCCTCCTGCGTTTCTTCACAGGTTCCACGTCTCCTTCAACCTTGATGTCCTTGGACTCTTCATCCTCTTGCTGCTGCTCCGACTCGCTAGGAGAGCGCGTTGTCTTAACGCCGTCCGATTTCTTTGCCTGATATCTGCGACACACTGCTAACAGGTCCTCAAGGCTCGGGTGAAGTAGCGGACTGACATCGGACTTCTGTGGCGGCCGCACTGAGAACAGCAACGACATTGCTCGGAGTTCCTACGAAGGGGTACAGTTAACTTGAGTCAATTATGGTTTAAATCTGTAAATGGTTTGAACCCAGGAGTCATGTCATAAGGACGTAAATTATGATCATCCGGGTGAGTGTAGACCTGAGAAGGACTGTTTGAGGTGACATGGGACTGACGTTTCGACAACCTGAGCGGAAGTCATCTTCAGAGTCAAGCAGTTTAGTTTGGATTGTCCACTGTCTAATTTACATTTGCTGGGATTAGATGAATAGCTGCGACTACTTTGATTACTTTACTACTTTGATCAAAGGAACAGAGTGACGCACCGAAATTATCAAAACTCGAACTAAAACAAAATCTTGTGTGACAATGCGCAAGGGTTTGGGCTGATTTTGCCCAACGTGATAACTGCCTCAAACCAGAGAACGTCATTTGTCGTAGTTACGCTACGTAACAATATTTTATACTGTATTTTATTTTATACTGCATACTGTATTGTCTAGTGATATATTTAGCCCGTAATGTAAGTAATTATTTTTTTGCAAATAAATGATTATTATAAAAAAAAAAACAAAAAACAATATTTTACCCTTTCTTGAATAAAGACAACGCGGAGCTTTGGGAAGGAGGCAGCCTTAGTGTAATGCGCGTGCTCAATATGAAATTTGAATTTGTGTGACTACATGGTCACGCTCGTATTTCACTGTTTAATCTCTTTAGTCATGCAACCAATGTTTCTAATAGAAAGTAATGGTATTTCTCAGGGTCACCGTCGTATCAGGGGTGGTGGAAATGGTCTTACCATTCACTTAAAATTGGTCCAAACAGACGTTGAGACAGCATCCAGCAATTCAGAATTGTTAAAAGTGCAAAAAAGCTTGTCAAAACAGTGTTTAGAAAGTAATTTAACTTGGTTTGAAGTGATTTGCATTCAGCATCGCTGCAAGAGACGCTTCAACAGTGTTGAAAGTAACCCTGCTCTATAAACGTTCTCAACATTAGTAACCATCGATTGCAAAATGCTCAACGAATGTCGACGCAACTATTGTCTGGTAAAACCGTTTCACAAGTGAACCACTTAGTTTTCTATAGAAACCTAAGTTACCTAACCGTTGTACAAAGCTTACCGCAGTGAGTCTCCGACCAATAACACACAGCTCTGCATCACTAGCTTTCTCCGCGACAGGTTTATCAGCAATCACTGTCGCTACAAGGGTCTGTACCAAGTTATGCCATTGGTTTACAAGCACTTGATTCGAGACCTGTGGGGGGAGGGATAAGAAAAAAGAAAAAACGCTTTCATAATTTTCATAGCAAGCCGGCCGGACAAAGGACCATACACGGGATGTATAAAATCGTGAGTCAACAATATTATTCAACATACTGTATTGTGATGTCAATTATGGCGGAAAACAAGAACAAAATGGACAACGCCATAAACACAAAAACAAAACAAGGCAAACGAACAAAAAAGAGCCGTTTATTGGAGGGAATACATCAATATCTGTTCAGGGAAAGAGGCTGAGCCTTGAGGAAAACTTATTTTTTCGGAAAACCAATGACATAACGACACTGGTTAAAATTTGCATTATTTTTTGTGAAAATAAAAGTAGGAATGACCAAGAGTCATCACACGTTTTTCTTCTCTTCTCTCTTGATGTAACAATAATAACACTAGCCCATCTAAATTTTGTTCCTTGCTAGTTTTGTTCAAAATAAAAGGAAAAGAGAATCTCTCTTACCCTCGGAAAGAAACAGCAAAGGAAGGTATAGATCTCCCGCACATTCAGACATTCGCGTTCATCGAGTAAGATTAGGTCCACGTACTAGAATGATACAAAGATACAATATTACGTGACACCACTATTAGGGAAGTGATCAGAACTACTATACTCGAACAGGACCCACCAAACCACAAAATAGATTTTTGTCATTTTGTCGGTAATGTTCATGAGACAGGTGGTGTCTTCGATAACTCCCCTAACCCGCACAAGGTGGGTCCTCTTCTACCAAACTTGTTATGACCAGTTGCTTCAGATCACGTTGGATGAGCGATCTTTGAGCTTTAGTCAAGGCCAAACCGGGATTAGAAGTAAACCAAGGTTTGCTCTCTTTACAAAAGGGCGCTTCCACTGCTACTTGTTAGTTTGGAAAAAAGCCAAAGTGAAAATGTTTGACAAAAAGAATTTACAGCCCCAAACAAACATCGTTGAGGAGTTGTCTTAGTGTTTCAAGTTTTTTTTACTGTCAAATCCAACCAATTTTCCCCCAAAACATAAGCCTTTCGCTGCTAAAAGTTTAGGAATTTACTGTTAAATGCTGTGCAATGTATAACGTTCAGCTTGTTCAGTTGTTCGATAAATGGACCTTACCTCTAAGAACTCGGGCTGTTGACAAAGCCGCTGCATACAGCTCTTGTATTTCGTACTCTGCAAACAAACAGTTGGAATATCAACAGCGAGTCTAGGGACGCTTACCATTAATGAGAGCTACTCGACTAGAACGGTCATTTAGTAAATGGAGTGCGCAAGTTTTAAGGTCGGGATGTACAAATTCTTCGAAATTGCAAAAGGTAGTGCCATTTTGAAGAAATTCGAAGAACTGGCGTATAATCAAGCATTCTAATTGGAAAATTCCGTCCGCGAAATGACTTGTCACGCCGGCCAGTTCTGACAAATGGGAAATAGAAAACAAGGATTTATTTGGACCAGAGAAGCGGCTTACCTCGCCAGCCTTTTGGTACACCTCCATCCACAGCTTGCTGAAGTACGTGAAGTGAAGCGAAATGGCTTCAACCCCGAGAAGACAACCTGAAACCCACGAAACAATTGTTAACACCGCACGTCCCCATTTTCCCAGAGAAACACAACACTGACTGCTCAAAAACATTTCCCTATACGTGAATGGTCATACCTTAGGATTTGACTCTCATTCAAAAGTTACAAACTCCTTGTTCGGAAAAGAGCAGTTTCCAAATGAGTGTCGAAGATAATTTTGTGTTTACACTGGTTTTCTTTTACTGCTATTGAATTTATTAAAAATAAATAAATAAGTAAAAAATAATTTAAAAAAAAGCTCGCGCCACCGCCTTCTCAACCAATTAGACGTCAATCAACAACAACAACAACAACAACACTTTATTACCACGTTTCAAAGTTATTCATACATTTAGTTGAAAATCAAAAACCAATCGCGCCATGCTCGCACGCTTTTTCGCCCTTGAAGCCAGTCACGTGTACTTGTTTCGAGCTCTGATTGGTTCATTGTGTTGAACACGTTTTCTGTGATTGGTAACAGTCATTATTTGCGTTTACGGTATGACGATAGGCAATTTAAACTGCTCTCAAATGAACAGCACCACAGTAAAAGAACTTCTTAGGAGCATTTATTCGAATGGCCACTCTTTAATATTTGTCCACTTCCTACAGCATACCAAGCAGTAAGACCAGAGAGCATTGTTCAATAGCTTTTAGCTGATTGGTCACTTCAGGAATTCAACCACAGACTGTCGTGCAGGCAAATAACAAATGAGCATTTCCTTTTGGTGAGGGGAAGGGGGGGGGGGGGGGGGGGCTGAGTGGTGGAAACGGTGTACAGAAGCAACAAGATTCCTAGTTACTTACTGCAAGCTATAACATGGTCAGGCACTCGATCCTGATTGAAGCCAAATCTAAGTAGTTTATCCGCAAACGAATGATAAGGCTGGAAATAGTCCGTGACCGCTGCATCGTACGACTCCTCCACTCCCTAACAACACAATGCACACTCAAAATCAGTTCACTTAAACCCCATTAGCTGGGGTTCACATGCATACTGATACACTAATGGTTAAGAATGATGTATTATTTAATCAGTGACATAAACATACTTGGGAAAAAAATAGAGGAGTCGAAGCTATGACCTGCAGTCAACAAGAAGAAGGCCTATGGAAGAAAGTTGGTTACCTTAGGCGAGTCCAGGAAGGACG
Organism: Pavona decussata; assembly: GCF_977016875.1. Taxonomy (NCBI): domain Eukaryota; kingdom Metazoa; phylum Cnidaria; class Anthozoa; order Scleractinia; family Agariciidae; genus Pavona; species Pavona decussata. Next base: position 666,343 of record NW_028145625.1, on the reverse strand, counting down.
GATGAAGGAACATGTTGAGTTCGGGTACAGCAGGACGAGCTACAGACTTGCTGCTTACGATCACTTTGGTGTGTCGGCGAGGAAAATACGGACCGAGGAGTCCTGACAAGAAGGATAATAAATAAGTAAGAGTTTCATTACTGACTTCCTTAACTTTTGTCAACGAATCAAATACCTTATAATAGTTCAATTTGATGTTAAATCCATAGTCCTTTGAGCTTGGTCCAAACAAAATAGAAGGCACTGTTGACAGGCATTTTGAAAAGAAGGTTATGAAGGGGGTGGGGGGGGGGGGGGGGGTTACAAATTCCATTTCAAATCCCAACCTCCAGCCGAAATGTTGTCCCAGCTCCCATTCTCAATGCCCAAGTTATTCATATAGTTCATTTCACCCCTTCAGCACCCTCAAAATAACCAATATTCAAGCTCTAAATCCCCTTCACATGTTATCGACAACTACTTGGGATGGACCCATTTGTTTAATAAAAAGAAAACGGCAAAAGATTGTACATAATGACAAACAAAACAGCCTTTTCTGGGCAGGTTTAAAATTCTATACATTGCCCTTGTCGGAAACAAACCATTTCCAAGAAAGCATAAAGTTAACATAAACATTGAAGTGAATTCAATATAAATCAAAAACGCAAGCTCAGCGTATTGGTAGATGTGCCCCGTTAGAAGGAAGTTTTTGACTAATTCTAATTTTCTGTGGGAGACGATTGATGGCTACACATTTCAAAACAATGTTGAAATGCTGTTAGCGGTCATATGCGCGTATATTTTACATCTTCAGAGACAACATGCATGTGCAGTAGAAACCAACCTGGAGGAGACGTCTTGTTCCAATGTTGATGGGAGCCATGGATGATAGGAATCAGTGCCTCAGTAAAGTCATTAGGGTACAGCACCAGCATGGCGTTCAATACCTCTGTAAATCACAACAAGCCATCAATAAAATCATGAAAACTTCGTAGTTAACGTACGCACGTATATGTACTCTAATATAACGAAGTCTTCGGTATCATGAACGGACGATATTCTCCAGTCCGGCCTTTTAAATGGTATGGAACAGAACCTCGATTAACGAAGTGCCAATGGACTGAAGAATTTGGTGCGTTATATCGAGCGTTCGTTATATCAAGGTTCTGCTCCATGCATTTTACAAGGCCGCACTGGAGAACATCGTTCGTTATACCGAGTACTTTATTATATAGAGGTTCGTTAGGGCGAGGTTCCACTGTATGACGAACCCTCGATATAACGAACCAATTTCCGTAGTCCCTTGGCATTTCGTTAAATCGAGGTTCTACTGTACAGCAAACTTTCAACCACGGCATGAGAACAAACTGAACGAGGTCAACATCGCGCCGTGCAGAGCGCCAAAGTTTGGTTAAACAACTGAAGTTTCTAGAACAGAGCAAACTTGACTTACCAAGGCAGGCAGTCCGGACTTCCTTTGGAGTGTAGGAGTTTAACAAAGAGAGAAGTTTCTGTGCAATGTCTAATCTTTCAGACCATCCTACAATGCTACTACGGACATCTGTAGAAAAGGACGAGAAAATGTTCATATTTCTAAACGTAGCGACCAATAAAACGAAACAAAGCTGAATCACCACCAAACAGAAAGGCGCGTTTCGTCGTTTTTGAAATTCGCTGCACTAGAAAAGAAACACGTTACTATATTAATTGGAAGAAAGCGCGTTTCTGAAGAATTAGCTTTGTACAACTATACTAAAGAAAAATGAATGTAAATATATGAAAAATATATTTTAAATTGCTGACGAAAGATCAAATAAAAGAAAGATCCTCGCAGTTAGTACGCAACTTAAGCAGTTGCGAAAAGAAAGCCTGAAAAAAATTCAGGCTTGAACGGGATTCGAACCCATGACCTCTGCGATGCCGGTGCAGTGCTCTACCGACTGAGCTATCAAGCCAACTGGGAGCTGGTCATATTGTGAGTTCGTAATATACCCGTGAAGGATGAATAAATAAATGTAAATATATGAAACATATATTTTGAACTGCTTTCTTTAAGCAACTGTTTAAGTTGCATACTAGCTGCGAGGATCTTTCTTCTATTTGAAGTAAGCAAAAATGTTGACTACTATATGTTAGAATATAGCAGTTTGTTTGAAAAAGATCGAATAGTGAAGAAACAGAACTTTGAAAACTCGGTTATTTAATGTCAATCACACAGAAACTGCTTGCGCAACCTCCCGAACCAGAAGCTCATGATAAACAGGGTTCGTACTCTTTTGAGCTTTTGAAATTCCACGACTTTCCATGACCTTTTCCATGACTTCTCCAAGTTTTTCATGACCTAAATTTGACCATTTTCTTGGAAATCATCTTTATTTTGGGTATGTTTTTACTATTTTCTTAGCAAAAAACCCCAATTTATTTCGTACTTTTTAATAAACATCATTTTTCATGACTTTTCATGACCCACACCTAAATTCCATGACTTTCCAGGCCTGGAAAATGAAATTCTAAAATTCCATGACTTTCCAGGTTTTCCATGACCCGTACGAACCCTGATAAAGTACAACTATCCAGATCGAATTGCAATTTGCAAATGCCAAGGCAAAACTAAACAAAAAAATATAGAAAGCCAGAAACGACTTGGTTGTGGCTTGTGTTTTCTACACTGTGTTTCATTGTCTTCATTTGTTGAGTCAGTAATACCTGGTTTGTTGCTGTGTGGTCGACAGCACACTAACAAGTTGTGCAATATCATCAGCACTTCCGTCAAGTCTCCGGTCACGTGACAAGCGGTGGCCTCGTGGTACATCATGTGAAGGGTGGTGAAAGCCTGTAAACCAATCAGATTGGTTGGTTACTACAACATAAATACAGAGCGTTGAATATCACCCGAACTTTTAACACCCATTTCAGTTTTAGGGACCTGTCGAAACAACTGAACAACAGTTGCCTTTGATCCAGTCTATGAAAGTAACAAACATGCAATCCCTGGTAGTTGGAAATGTTTGGATTGGATTTTGTGATGGAAACGGGTAGTTCACACGATGGGACACATCCCCGGACAAGTCCCTGCCCTGTACACTCAGGAAGGATAATTCGTTGCTTGGCAAGAACTAGTATTTCAAGCCCTAAAATCTCCTGAGGAATCGTATCAAGGATTTGCCAAAGCCGCAGTTGTAGTTCACAATATCAGGGAATTAAAATGAATACCAAAATCTCGATCATTATGTTACAAGACTTACGTCCGACAGAGTTAGAAGCCCTTGATTCACAACTACTCTTAATCTGTCCTCTTCTGTTTGTAGCAAGATCTTGTATGCACTACGGGAGAAACATATGAAAAAGCGACCAATCTTTGAATATCATGACGGTCTGTATCACCTATCTATGAAGCTAGTTCACTGGTATAACCAAGTCTTGCGTTATAATAAACCACATGAAAAGTAAACTCTTTCCTTTTGCATCTCTCCTTCTTTCAATAACACGTGAAGTTGTTCAAGGCAGATTTTTCGTGATTTGTTACTCAACGACTTAATTACAAACGACGGTGAAAAGGATTTTTTTTAGTTAAACTAGTCCAAAACTTCACAGTCCTGACCAGCGATTGTGAGATTTTTATCCATTTTGTTTGTTTTATTTTATAGGTCCATAAATATGATTGACGACAACATAAAACCAAGTCGTTTAATTTCGTAATTCAGGGCCCAGTTGCTCGAAGCATGGTTAGCGCTAACCCGGGTAAAATGCCATGACAACCTATAGGTTTTAATACCTCTTAACCAATGGTTAACGCTAACCATGCTTCTAGCAACTCAGCCCAGGTTGCAAGTGTCATTTACTACGTTTTTCAATAACATACGGACCCCGCGGCTGAACCTCAAACCCAACTAACGAGTTACGTGTTTTACTGCGGTCAGTTATAATTACGGCGACAACCGGCTGACCACAAAAAATACACAAAGCGACAAAGTGGTCGAAATCGGCCAATCACAGCGCACGAACGTGACTTTTTGACAACGTTGAGCCAATAGTTTTTGTTTCCTTAGAGGTCCGCTGGAGTGATTGACAGAAGTGAAAAGCGCAACGGTTGGTTGAATCTTGGAATTCAGAGTCCGCATGTTATTGAGAGGCGCAGTCAGTAAAGGTACTGAGCAGTGTTGAAATGAGATAACTTCCTGTTTTCACTGCATCTGTACCTGATCAGCGTAGTCCAGGAAGCACCACCATCCAGGCAGTTCTGGTACAGCATTATGGTGTCTCTTCTGAATGCCGCCTCGACTGCTTCTTCTTCACTTGTTTTCTCTCTTTCCGAGTCGGTGTTTGGCACTCCTGCAAACAGTCTCATGAGCCCCAAAAGCTCTTCCACTGCCTGCAAGCCAAACAAACAAAATATGTAAACCTAACGCCTTTTACCTGCGATGTGTTAAGGGCGTTACGGCGCAAGTCATAGCGAAAGCGCGAGCAAAACCATAAAGGTGGACGAATACAAAGACAAGATGGCATAAGAAGGTGCAGTGCCTTTAAGTGTGAGCCCTCTGTGAAAATCACCAGACTAAACCCGAAGCAAAAAATAGGCATTAGAGTATTTTATTTAGTCTAATTCACAGTAGTGTAGCAGCTCTCGTAAGCTTGTAATTGTTTTAATTCTGTAGCCTCTGCTACTGTTTTTAGTGTTGGGGGTATTGTTCTGTTTTTTGTTCTATTGTTTTCTAGAAAGGTTGCTAGCCAATCACGTGAGACCTATGAGAGCTGCTACATCACCTTATTTTACTTATCTTTTTCGCGTTGCATCTGACAACTCGGTAAATTGCAGCACAATTTGCGGTTTGCTTGTATTTTGAAAGACTAGATTGAACAGAAACCCGAGTTCAAGGTTTGAACTCGCTAAAAAAATTCACAAATCAGACTTTTTCAAGGAGATACATAGAGTGCATACAGCCCGCACACCACATTTCTCTTCGTACAAGTCGCAACATTTTAACACTGAACTCTTACATTTCCTCTAGTGTCAGTCCTGCACTTAACTTATATTAAAGATACGACATATTCACGAACGTGGTTTTCATTTGATCAAATATTGAAAAATTCCACTCTATTGGCCAATTTTGCTATTGTAGGGGTTTACGTGATCTAAATACCTGCGGGTACTGGTTCATGCGCGTGGTCAGATTCTCAAAGGCCCACTTCATGTTGGAGTGCGTGGCAAGTTGGCGCGTGAATGAGGGAGAATGTTCACAGCACAGCCGCAGCAGACCATAATAAGCTGGTAGAACATTCCTGTTGAATGTCACAACTTCGGGCTCGTCACTGGAACTGAATAAAAAAAGAAACAAAAAAATGACGGGAGAGAATAATAGTTATCTTATTGAGCAAACCAACGGCACAAAATGTGGTTTACAGAAGGGTCCTCGAACAAAAAGAACTAAACTAAAACTAAAGGCTAACTAAGATCAAAGGCTCCTGTGAGCCAACTCGTGAATGCAGATGACACATAGTAATTGCAATTTAGACGGCTACGGAAACTTCCTCAAAAGCTAAAAGAAATTATATCTTTGCCCGATTATGTAACGAAAAATGACCATTCTTGTACTATTAAAATGATTGTCAAATTATTCTGTACAGATTGAATAAGCCGATTATTCTGATGCGTCGATTAAAAAATATCACGTGTTTTTTTTATTCAAAGTTTATAGGAGCACGCCATGTGCAGCTATGTCATGCAAATTCGTGTGATAGTCCGCGGCTACTGGATTTCGCGATCGGGCTAGTGGATTCTAACCATCACTTGCCCGATGGGCAAGTGAAGTTTTTTTGGGAATTAAAATTACAAAATTACTGTAGGGCAAGCCGATCTCACAAAGGGAAATATGTTCAACAAAGTATCGCATTACGATTCATGCCCGACATAAATGCGTGAAATTTTTCCTTTGGAGTTCAGTCCACGCAATCCTCAAGTAAAAATAATGAACTATGACAAGCTCTTGCTAAATAAGAATTATTTATCGACCGCGTCCTTTTGCTTTCCCATAAATTACCAGTTGTAAATTTCGAAAATGAAACATTTTTTCCCTTTGAAACCTCTATGAAAGCTGACAAGATCTTAAAAGTGTTCATTTCACCAGAAATTTGCATAATTTTGTTTACGACGTCAATGATGCGTGACATGGCACGTTCCGCTTTCGCGTGAAAACTGACAAATTAAATTATTTTTTAATTAAATTATTTTTAAATTAAATTATTTTTAATTCTTGAAAGAAACCGCACTTCGTAGAAAAAAACGAAAAAATCCTATAACTTTGCTCAGATTCAACGAAAAATCCCCATTCTTACACTAAAATGATTGTCAAATTATTCTCTACAGAATGAATGAGAGAATTCTGACGCGTCGTGAAACAAATTTTCACGTTTTTTTTTTTTTCACTAATTGAGTTTACGACCCCGGACTTTCTGAAAAACTGAAAAAACTTGAAACTTTGCTCAGATTGAACGAAAAATCGCCATTCTTGCACTAAATGATCGTCAAATTATTCTCTACATATTGAATAAGAATTTCCTGATGCGCCATGAACAACAAATGTTCGCGTGTTTTTTTCCACTAATTGAATTTAAAACTCATTCACTGCGCACGCCCGAAAGTTAACGACAAAACCGACTGATCGACCGACCAAGTCGAGAGTCAGCTATCGCTATAACTCGTTCATTGCGCATGCGCGCATTCACGAGTTAAAAAGCGAAGCTTGAGGAGAGTGTCAAACAAAACTGTATGCTATTCTTGTTTCAAAATGACTAACAAAATCAAAACAAGGCTAATTCTTTCCCTAATTCTTTCCCTCAATAGTGCAACTTTAAAGCAATGTGATTCCATTGCTTGTGTTGGCCAACTATATGGAAGCTATTGAATAGTGCTGGTTTTAATGAGAATTATGTATTAATCAGTAAAGGACACAGGCATACTCGGAAAAAAATTTGAGTGCTCCTATCAGGAGTCGAACCTAAGACCTTCTGATTACTAGTTCGGACGCTCTACCACTGAGCTACAGGAGACTCGTGGGAGTAAGGCCATTAAACTAGGTTCATGGGACAAACATCCTGCATACTGCTAGGACCGGAATGTCAATGTGTGGCATACAAGCAATGGAAATAATGTAATGGAATATGTTAAGCCTGGTGAATAAATGAGAATGATGTATTAAACAGTAAATGACACACGCATACTCGGAAACAAAATCCGAGTGCTCCTATCAGGAGTCGAACCTAAGACCTTGCTGGTTTTAAGTTCTGATCCTGATGGACGGGGTGACTTTATTGAAATGAGTTAATATAAGACCAAGCTAACTTACAGAATGTAGTTGAGCGGAATGTTGGTAGCCACGTGGTTATTTTCTGTGATGAAATCTATATTCTCGTCACAGCCGATACAAGCGTGAAACCAAAAGATTAACAAGGCCTGTGAAAAATAAATCAAAACATCACTGATTAATTGATACACTTACTTCCAATAAATAACCGACGACAATTCACTGTTAGGGCATCAGGGATGGCGCATTAACCCGGGTTAGGATCCCATACTCGGAGTGTTCACGGCTACTGGTTAATGTCTTGCTCAAAGGGTTTTTCTGTGAGAATTTTGGTTCTCCACCTTTGCAAAATTGTACAGAAAAACACCGCGATTCCGAATCTGAGGGTCGCGCAGCTTTTAGTCATAAGACTATTAAAGCCTGGTTTCCAATATATATGACATAGAGATTGCAGACGCTCGAATGATGATCAAAATTCTGCACTTGCCCAGTAGCAAATGCTTGCAAAGAGCTGTGTTTCAACATAATCACAAAGGATCGCGAGGAACGATCTCACAGCAAGATGATCAACTCTCTCTTTTTGGACAGTTGAATTGGCTGTTAGGAGACGACTTGATCGTGCGTCCATGGAATATGGTTTTTTTCTATGATCGCATGTTTGCAATTGACCGCAGGCAATCGCCAGCGATCAGAGAACTTTGTATTCATATGACCGCATCACTTTTGTCTCACGTGTCACCCTCATTATACAGAGACGACTACTAAACGTCCACACACTCAGATAGAAAACTATGCGACGCTGCTGTATTTCCAGACAACAGGAACTGTTGTTACAACATTTTAGCTAAAAATCCGCCATTCGATGATCAACAGAGCCCAAGACTATCGCCAACTGAAGAGTTTCAAAATATGATGCGGCAATGTTTGTCAACTGAAGTACCCGCTTATTAGAATCGCTCTAACGAAGGGCTAACGCTCGAAACGTCAGCACTTGCATCTCTCTACGGAAGGCCAAATGGGCCACCTTCACCGGCGATGGCGTCTTTTGCCACAACTACCAGTATCCTTCAGTATGTTGTATTCTCTTGCAAATTTGGGATATTGTTATCTTAACCTCACTGGGATTACAAAATTTAAATAAGAAAGGAAGGAAAAATGAAGAGGATTCTGGTAGTTGTAGGAAAAAAAAACATCATGAAAATCGGCTTTTACCTCATCAACTCTTTTGATAAAATCAAACACTCGTACCTGCTTGTTAGGATGCACCGCTATGTTCGGTTCTGACATCAGTGGATGAAACAGTCTCCATAGATCTGTACAGAAAGGCGTGAACTGAAAGAAAGAGGATATTTGAGCAATTGGTTCAACAGCAACGAAATCATTAACTCAGTGCTTTGTAAGCTCTTGTGTCCAGCATGTTGTAAAGGAGAATTATTGGGCAGTTAACTTTCCAGCTTGAATCATTCAAATGAAAGCACATGGCCATTACTTTGACGTAGGAAAATGTACCTTTCAAACTTTTTAATAATTCACGAAGAGAAAACGAAGGAAATCACTACCGTGAAGGAGATTTGGAAACGTGAGCTACGCAAATTGTCATAAAATTTGGTTAATTTTGGCTTTCAATGTCTTCGAGAATTATTAATGGTTTGAGAAGCTATATGAAACACTAGAAAGAGTGTTTCATCCAATTTCCAAACACCTCGAAGTTGGTTAAAAAAACTTAGCTGCGCCTCGTTTTTCCAACGCACTTCTCGGTGTTTGGTAATCGGATCAGAAACACTCTTCATCATGTTTACTGTGTTACAAATCCTTCTTCACAAATCAGGAGGGGAAATATTAAGGGAAGGCAATGTCATTCACGGAAAACATTTAGCTAGGTTTAGGTTCCACTACATTTCTGATGCACAAACACTAAAAGACGCTTTCATAGAAAACATTTCACTAAATAACTTAATAGAAAGGAAGATATTTCTCACCATTTCCTTTTCCGTTTGTGACACCAGGCAATAGTTCAACACAGCAAAATAGCTGACAAGTTTGGTTGTGCCATGAATGTTGCGATCTACGACAAACACAAAATTTAATTTTGACTTCTTTCCAAACTCTTTGGATTTCTTTTTCCAGGCAGAAGGTCAAGCATTTAATAATTAGATGGCATGTTTGGCAGGCTACGGGTTTCTATCTGCCGATAGGTCACCCGTAGCCTACTAACAAAGTCAATCGAGGAGCAAGAGCGAATCCTTTAACTGTTTTAAGATAACCCAGGGACCGATCTATCCAACAAAGACATTCGATAAAGAACTGTTTATATCCAGCTAGCTCATTACCAGTTCCGCAGTTTCTTTGCACTCGTTCCTTGAGAAGTCTGTAAAAAATTGCCGGAACCACAGCGTCTAAGCTTTAGCCGTTAAATGACAGCGTAAGTTTGGAATGGCCAAGAGAGGCCCCTTATCCTGGAACTTTAAAAAGGTTGAAGCTGTTTAAATATTTCCAATTGACTAACATTTTCAGTCCATGCTTTTCTCTGAGAATAGGGAGCTTAAGCAACGACGACGGCAACGGCAACGACAACGCCACAAAACTATAGGTTTGATAGGCAAAAACAATCGCTTTGCACATGCGTTTTACATTTTGGAACATTTCTTTGCCGTCCTCTGCAAAACAGCAACGTGAAATGACCACATTCAAGGTTTTTCTTTCTTAACTTGTACGCCACTCCTACCAATTTGGTTCCTGGATAGTTCGCCATTTTTGTAAAAGTTGAGCGAGTCGAAATAATCGCGAAGTAGCACAAATGAAATAAAGTTATATTTTCAGGTGACGTTTTCGTTGCCGTTGCCGTCGTCGTTGCTTAAGCTCCCTAATGTATGTTGAAGTACGCTGTTTTGTTAAAACAAAAAAAAAAAAAAAAAAAAAGCTGTATTCAATGAACTATATGTGCGTACCGCAGTATTTCCTTGCTCTTGGAAGAAGATTTAGCAGCGTCTTGAAAATCTGTTCAAACACAAACAATAAACAAATAATTAGCAAAAAACAACAACAACAACAACAACAACAACAGAAAAGCACCAATACATCATAACAAAAATGTCACTTTTTAAGGAAGAGGTAAAATATCATACCTCATGGAGTATGGAAAGTGCATCTTTACTCAACTGAAACAAAAAAGTAAAACTTTTGCATCAAGAACTGCTTGTTTTAAACGTATCAACATGAGTGTAAATTTTTAGTTATGCAGCTTACTGATGGACATTTGCGACTCCAACAGATAACCGTCTTGACCGGTCTATAAGGGATACTCGAGGCCACACAAATTCAATGTCTTTTAACCCAAACTTGTATTTGGTAGTTCGTGGACTGTGAACTGTGAACTTTATTATCACATGTTCACAAGAGGGCTTTTCAACATATAATTACATTAAAAGACTCAGTAAAGCTAAATATAGAACTCAGGAATCCACTTATGGCTAAGACCTAAATTTGTGATTCACAAAAGACATGCTGCTTAGCAACTTTTAACATCCTCTTAAACGTGCAAAGTGATGGTGCCTGTTTTAAGCTCTTGTCTAAGTCATTCCAAATCTTTACGGCTCTATAAAGAAACGACCTTTGTCCAATGGATGTTCTAAGACACGTGGTGGTTACACAGAAAAGACTCCCCATTTGAACACCTCCGGTAGACAAAAACCTATTTGTAATGAATATTTTTCGTTCAAAAATCTTAGCATTTTAGGTGGTCCTCCACAATGTGTCATAGATTACTATTAGGAAGTGATGTTTACCAGCATTTCCTTGTGAGGAGCGGAAAAGCTTCTGGACCTGAGCGAAAAAAGACAAGCAGACATACAATGCAGTTAGACAACTCACAAGACTGTCAAGTGAACTAGGCGATTCTTGTTTACCATGATAAAACAGTAATAAACAGTACAAACTAGGCGGCAAAGATTTATGAAAGCAATTTAAAACAAGACTGAAAAGCTAGTCTTACCTGAACCCCTGTCTGAAGTGACTGTTTGGCACAAGACTTATTAGCAAGTAAGCAGAAGCTGAAGAAAGAGAACAAAAGACAACGCTTAAACCCTTTCAAATTTCTTCAAATACTGAGCAATCATCCTTCCCCGCCACCCTACACACAAGTGAAGAAAAAATATTAATATGTTTTGTCTGTCAGTGACAAATGAAGAAAAAATATTAATGTTTTTGGTATGTCAGTGCTGCGAATGGGCGATAGTAAATTAAAATGGCAAATCCACGACTTCATGTAAGGTGGAGTACACAACTAAAAAATATTAAGTTTCAAAAGTCCAAAAAAATGAGCTGAAGAGATTTTCCTGTACTGTGACGCGTTCAAATATTGTCTGATGTGTGCAAATTAACCCGGAGCTGGGTTCGTTTGCGCCACGCAGACACCGTGAAAGTAGTTTATTCACATCTACTGGTTGTACAAAAATTGCCCCACCACTGAATGCACCAAGATACCAAAATATATAATGTAAAATGCCAACATAAAATAAAATCTATTATTAAAAACTGGATCATTGTATAATGTAATTCCAGGGTTTTGATTGGCTGAGCGGCCATGGTATATCAGCCATTATACCATGGCCGAGAAATGGCGACCATTAAATTGTCTGCTGGTTGTTCTTGCACAGCAAAATCAGTAAGATCTAGCAATATTTCTTGATTGTTTTTAATAAAACAATTATTCCACTTGCGCTTGTTGGATATGAGATGATTATAGCCAACTCGGCGCTACGCGCCTCGTTGGCTATCTATCATCTCATATCCAACGCGCGTTCGTGGAATAATTGTTTATTATTTATTGAAGGATAACTTACCATTTCTAATTCGTAGACTGTTGTCTGCTATCAGGTATTTCTCGACCCATTTGTCCATGTTCTCCAGCACCCACTGATGAGCCTAGCAAGACATACAAACAATGACGTGTGAATATATAATTACTGTTGGGGGGAGTTATTACAGATAAGAATCGGGTTTACGGCAAACGTTTATGTTTTCTTGCAAAAATAAGTGTATTGACGAGAATAGTGCAAAACAGTTCTGGCTTTTCATTCAAATGCAGAACTACTCAATTTTACTGAGAAACTGAAAAACAGCAAGCGATAAATGAAGGATAAACATGGTCACGTGGTGATTTCTCCCGTTTGTCGTAAACCTTATTTAAAATCTGTCTATTGATGGACGCGAAAGTTTCAGCACACTAGTTTCGTAGAGATCTATTTTACACCAGAAAAAAATAAATATAAGTATTCTAAACTTTACTTACGAAAATTGGTAAAAATCTTGAAATTCAAACTAAAACACTCCCTTGGAGTTGGTATCGAACCTCTACGAAACTTCACTGTTTTCTACATTTAACATGGCGGCTGCTTATGAACCCTGTTCTTCATGTCACGTCAATGAGAAATCGTGTAATGTTGTGGTCCAAAATTGGCGGTTTCTTCGGGTATTTAGAGAATTCCGACAACAAATTAAAACAACATGACGACAGAAACAACATCTGCAGCAGCAACAACAACTACGACAATTGGAAAAATAGAAAAGAAACAACAACAACAACAACAACAAAAAAAAACAAACCATCCTATTCTTTGGTGCCATGCATGTCAACCAATCGATACAAAGACCAGCATTGTACTCAGCAGCCTGTGGAAAATGTGAAAAACAAAAGAATTGTTTGACCTCAATTAACAAACGTATCGCGAAATGGAGGTGCTCGATCTCCCAATACGTTGTCTCAGCCAGCAAGAACACAACGAAGGGGCTCCAACAGTGAGACCCTGGCACATGCGCACATAACAATGCCGCTGACCAAAGGGCAACACTGGCGCCCGTTGTTGTTTATGCCATAAATAAACTACATAACTTTTCATTCGTTGAGACTTCAGAAAAACCGGTGACACAAGGTGTAGATGTCCAACTTGAAGAAAATGGAACTGGAGCGGCCATGTACTCCGGTTTGAAGATAGAAAGAACTCCGCTGCAAAAATAGGCAGCTTTACGACAGAGGGCCTTTCCGAAAAATACCATAATATTCAACAAGCTGGTCAGGCCTCAATATATCTCCTTTGTTCTTGGCACAAAGAAAATTTACGGCTGGAACGTGCCTTTCCTGAATGTGAGGCTATCCCTGCGATCAAAACATCAAAAACCGGGTTTCCCAGAATGATGCATGAAAACTGAGGGGAAAAGGGTCTCCACGTTAATTAGCACAACTCACCTCCCAGATGCGAGCAAGAGTGAGGTTAGTGAAGGATGGCATGCCGGGTGGACCCCCCTGCATCTCTGTTAGCATTGATAACAGCTTGAAGAACGAATGAGATTGCTACAGCAGAGTGGGGGAGAATCAATAATTTCAACGTAAGTAAAACAACAAAAAACAAACAACTACATAAAGGAAATCATTCCTAAAATAAAAAGGAAAGCAGTTAAGGGCATCCAAAGAAGAACTTTAGCGGAATGTCTATGGTGATTTTAATCACCATAGACACTAGGATCAAATTGTCACTAAAAACTAGGAGTTTTACTTATTATTATACCACATTTAATTTTCATTAAGAGCATTAGTCAGCAACATGCAAGATCGTGTTTTGTGGCCCGAGTCAAGTCAATGTCATCTAGCTTGATCGACGGATGATTTAATTTTCGCACTGTAATAAAAGCAATGCCTTTTCGTTTTGGAGTTCTAAGAGCTTAGTTGTTAGAAAAGAGAAGAGGCCAGCTATGATTTTCAAGTAGGTAACACCAGCTCCCAATTCGGGAAATAAGATTTTATTGTCTAAACTTCTTTATCACTTATCAATTAGCTAACAGAATCTGAATAGAAAAAAGAGCTTTCTTATGCAAATATCCGTTTAACACTTTCAGCAGTAACAGTGATCGGCAGCGAATTTTTCCTTGTAATATCAATGCTTATGCAACCCCTGAGGTCATGAGAATTACGGATATGATCACCCAAGGTGAGTTTTCTTGATATGTTAATAACGTCTCCCCAGTACTTTTATAAGAGAAGTATGGGGACAAGATAGGAGAATTTGTTCTTTGGGTTAAAGGGTTAAAAGGCAGCAAAACAATCAGGAAAAAAGAGAAAACAATTACCTACTTGTTTTTTTCGCCAAGTGTCCCTGAACGATTATATTATCAGTTAAATCTACTCTCTAGAAAATGTCAGCTCTAGCCGAGGATAACCAAATTTCTTTCCAATATTACAACCAAAATTACATTGCATGTGCCCGGGTGTCCTTCAGCTGCTTAATTAATAATTCCAGACAACACAGCCATCCCCCCGTCAGTTCAAACTATCACGGCTCTGCTAAATGTGATGATCTCAACGCACAACGTTTCTCTTACCTCTGGTGGTAGTTTCTGAACAGATGACATCAACAGAGAAATTATCTGCAACAAACAACAACTGAGCTTAGGCACAAATGAAACTAAAATATCCTTCCAAAGCACATAAATTGACGATGCGAAATCTTGTTCAAACTGAGCCTAAACTCCGAGTGTGGCTTACAAGGGCTAATATTTCTATCGTGCAAATAAAGTTCAAGTTACAGAGAAGAATCCAATCTGCACTGTGCTCCACTGCTAGGTAGGGTTTCTGTTCGTTCCCCAATCGGCATTGTAGGATTACCATAATAAATTATAATTATTTATTTTCTTGGTCCATAAAATGTGTACTATTGCGTCAAACATGATGCACAAATGATAGAGGTTTTTTTATTGTCACTTAACGACACAGGCATATTATCTATGAAAAAGGAAATCCGAGTTCTCCCAAAAGGGGTCGCACCTTCCACTAACAAGTTTGGATGCTCTACCACTGAACTGTAGGAGACTGAAAGTTAGACACGGTTACCAAAACACCACCTCGTCTCCAAGTCGAGACACATTAGGCCACCTTTCGTGAAAAATGCTCTAAAGTCGGCGAAGGAGCCCTACTGGATCCACGAATGTCAATTAATTTTTGGAGTATAAACCCTGATTAGACGATTCACCCGGTAAAGTGTATTATTTGACATTTGAGTGATAAATGTGCTTATTTACCGAGACTTTGGCCAGTTTTTTCTGGGGATTGGATAGCATTCTACGCGTCTGAAATGCGACTTGTTGATAGGACCTAAACTAAACTGCGAGCAGCCTCTTTCATCTCCTATTTTATTTTATCTATTTCGATCGAGAGAACGACAGTTCCTCCACGTTTTTACCGTTAATTTGCATGAAGTTATTTATTTCAGCTCGCGCGTAGGATCTGGACATTTGCGATTGCTAGTAGTCTAGGCCTACCCTACTCATTTGCGCCAAATGTATGAAAAATTACTGCAAACTGAAAATCAGCAATACTTACATTCTCTGCAAGCTTGACATTGTATCTACACAAGCTGAATATCAGGTTTGTTGTGTGGCGCAGATTGATGCTGTCTTTGATGGCTTGGAATAAGAAGGGAAATCCCTACAGAAAAAAAAAAACCTTGATTTTAATTCTTATTGTAAACAGAAGCAAGCAATACATGAGAAGGGAGAGGTTACGTGTTGCAACAAATCACTCTTCAGCCCGAGATGAAAGAAACATTTGCTCATAAAACGCGCACTGGCTTTGAATTTCACCACCGGCTGAAATCCTCCTGTAATTGGGCCATGAGACAAACTGGTTAAACTTTCGGATAACGGGGTTAGTTTCAAACTGCAGTGCTGCGTCGGTGGGGAGTGGAAACGAAAGTTTGGTTTTATCAACAGAGTTGATAAAGTAATTTGACCACCGTAAAGAGATTCCAATGTTGACGTTTCAAACGTTAGCCCTTCGTCAGAGCGAATCCAACTTTAGGTGGCCTTTCCATCTTCCCGTTCCGGGGATTGTCCCTTGCAACAATTATGGAAAACTAATCGAAGGATATCAAGTTTCCTTCTGCCAGGCGATTTTTCTGCGTGCTTGTGCATTTCTCTTCCTGCTCTATTGTCCCAGGGAAAAACAACAACAGCAACAACAGACTTTTTTCTTTTTTACGTTCTAGTAGGAAGATTTTGAACTGAAGTGAACTACAGATTCAGCAACATACAGAGGAGCCTGAGAATAGTATAAGTCGTGAAACACTATTGACTGGTGGTTTCGTCTTTAAGAACTGTATGTAAAATACATTTATAACGTTGAGCAGTGAAAACATTTAAAAACAATAAACGTACAACAACGTGAAATAAAACTTCACAAATTTCTGACAAAGCTTTCAAAAAGAAGTTACCTTTCCTCCTGTTAATGCAGTCAAATCATTTTCTGACAACTGCAGTAGTCTGGTAACAGAAAAAAAAACTTTGAGTTGGTGCATACAGTCGAACCTCCATGTGCGACCACCTCCCATAAGCGACTACTTATCCAAAACAACAAATTTTCCCAGTCAAAGCCCTATAGTTGGAACCTCTCGTAAGCGACCGCGACCACTATTTGAGGTGACGGCGTTATAACTTTTTATTGTTTTTAACCTCTTGTAAGCGACCACTTGACACATGGTCTGATCTTCATGTTCACTGTATGTCCTACGCTACTCAGAATTTACGAGGAACTTTTAGTAATAACCTAGCACTGTTTGTATTGTAACTAGGAAAATGTATGCAATAAATTCTCCTCGAGTGAGTAAATGTGTCAGACCTGTTCCTAGAAGAGACTTCCCGTGGTTTGACTCTCGTAAGCGACCACCTTCCATAAGCGACAACTAGACCTTGGCATTCGTTATGGTCGCTTACGGCAGGTTCGACAAAGCTGTGACTAAGGGTGGGTGACATGTCTGCCTTTTTTCATGCCACTGAACTGACGTATGTAAAAGACAAGCAAGTGATAAGCTGAAGGGTTCAAACTCACTAGTCTAACCATTACACTATTGTTAAGAGACGGCAGGTTTCATTAACTCAGGAGACAACAAGTGTTCTTATCTTTTATTGACGCATCTTTTTTTCGTTGCCTGTCATCTGCATGTACCATGTAACAAACATTAACTTGCAATGCCAACTGACCAGCAAGACAATAACCTCTCCCCCAGCAGAGCTTAAACTATTATGGACACCCATGATTACGGGACAGAAGTCGAAGCCCTAGCAAATGAGAGTTACTGAAAGGAACTCCAGTACTATAGACTCTTTCCATTGCAAACACCAAATCTTTGTACCGCAGGTATTTGTTACAATGGTAGTTGACCGTATTCACCCTGTTGTAACACGACTTTAACAGCTTAGGTTCCTTAATTTTCGGGGTGGAGGTGGTAGTGGGGGATGGGGGGTGGGGAGATAAGGGATCTTCCCTTAACTCTTTACATAAACGTCTAAGCAAAGAAAATGTACGACACCTTTCGCCTCGTGATTCCTCAACAAGCACAGCCATGACAGAGATCATCTTCTCTAGAGATCCCACGCGATATTTGTCCTCAGGGAGAATGGTGACCACTTCTTCATCATCATCGTCATCACCGTCATCGTCATCTTCTGTTGTCGAGTCATTCTGTAAAAAGGCAAGGACGTTTGGTTTGTTTGTCTTGTATAACATAGCGACGAATATGAACGGCATTTTTCTCCGTGTATTTCGCAATAGACATGTCCCTACAGAGAACTGTTTTGATTTGACGCGTTGGAAAATTGGTGAAAGATCTTCCATTTCAAGTTGGGCTTTTTCCAGAGGCAAAATCTGCTAGCATTTTTGAAGAACTTAAGCCTTTGTTTGCTAAATGAAATGAAAACCAAACTGCGGAACCTGTTGCCGTTCACTATCCTATATCTAGTATGCAGGGTGTCTGTTGCCGTATTGCGCATGTACATACCAGTTCAGATGCTTTTGTTCCTAGGTAGAATCCTACCATCACTGATATGGCGTCCATCTTCAGGAGAAATTCACGCTTTAAGAGAAGAAAAAAAGATACTGCCATGAGCGCGTAAAGCTTTCAACAAGACAATGATACTCAAGCTGACTCCATGAAAGTGGAAACATGCCTATTTGTAGCTACTCAGTTTCCACTTTCATGTGAAACAGTGCAATATTTGATCACCATGCTGCCACTATCCTTTATATGCCGGGGTAAAACAGTTACTCGAAATTAAAAAGTCTAATGTTGCAAAAACGAAAACGTTTGGCGTAGTCACCAACAACAGACAGCAGGATGATCACACCAGAAAAACTAATCTTTGTTCTTGTTGCCCTTAAAAATATGTCCCCCAACAAAATTAATACAGGCACGCTAAAATCCTTCAGAAAATAAGCCCTACCAGCTGTTGGCATATTGTTTAAAGCTGTTTGCATGACAGATCCCAACAATTCTGAAACGCGAATTTTGCACTGGAAAATAACCCCCTATAAAAACTCATTTGAACAAGTAGAAGCCCAGGGCTCATCTTAAGAATTTTACAGTATCATTGCCATTGGGGAGCAGAGAGGGTGCAGTGGTGAGAGCACTCGCCTCCCACCAAATGTGGCCCGGGTTTGATTCCCGGACACGGCGTCATATGTGGGTTGAGTTTGTTGTTGGTTCTCGTCCTTACACCGCGAGGTTTTCCTTCGGGTACTCAGGTTTTCCCATCTCCTCAAAAACCAACATTTCTAAATACCAATTCGATCTGGAGAGTGTCCCCAATAAGTGTTATTCGCTAAATAGATTGTCACTTAAATAAAGTGATCTTTTATTTATTTTCATAATTATCTCTAAAAGTCAACGAAATGGATTCAGACACCGCTGATAGTGTTCTACACAAAAGGGAAGACTCAGGTCAAACTCACAATGAAGCTGGCCATCTGACAAATTCATTTGCAAATTCCCCGGCTCTTTACGTAGTCTGGAATACTGAGTCATATCAGAGGCAATGCGCAGCATTAACGCCCATTAAAACGGTTTCAATATTTCCTTCAACATGCGTTCAACACTTTGAACACAACACAACACCAAACGTCGGGGGCATTTGAACAAGTCGTTCAACATTCTTGAAAGGGTAAAAAATGTTGAAAGCTTGTTGAGTCAAATTTAAATTGGTTTAAACTTTCATGCAACATCGATTCAACTTTTCCTTTGCTCTCGAAAATGTTGAATGGCGTAGAAGCCGTTTGAACACTCCGTTCAACATTGTCCAACATTTGCCCAATATCCGTTTAACTTTTGTTGAATGAATGTTGATCAAATGTTGAAACAGTTTAAATATGCTTTTCATGCGCTCACTCATACCTCTTCACTGCCTAGATCTGCAAACTGGTAGATGAACCAGAAAACCTCGGACAGATTTTTCACATAAGCCTTTATATTTTGCTCCAACTAAAAATCACAAAAGAAGACATTTACATGTAGAACATCACACACTGTGGTAAGCGACATATCAAGAAGATGGCATGTTAACTGCGGTAAAACGTGAAAAATAAGAAAAGTGAAAAGCCCGATAAAAATAAAGCTTTTGGTTTGAAAGCTCAAAGCTGACACGTTTTTTGTGAGTCTGTGATTTTATTAAATCAATTCAGGCTGTTAAACTATTTTAGCAATTCGTTTTAGTGTTTTAGGAGAACTAACGTTCTCAATGTTTGTTTCTCATGCCACCATTTTATAGGTTGGTGTGACTTGATCGACTCAACCGATATAAAAGTATAAATAATACAAGACAAATGGCACCACAGAATAGTGACACTCATAAATTCAAGGTTTTCCCCTCTGGTGAAAGAAAAGGAATATGCAACAACGCTAGGAACTCACCAGCCTGAACACTGCTTTAACAAAACTTCTGACATAAGCAAAGTACGGCTTGTCGTCATCTTCACCATCAGCTTCTCTGCAAAGTCACACAGTGGATAAAAGTATAACTAATAATAATAATAATAATAATAATAATAATAATAATAATAATTAATAATGATAATGATAATGATAATGATAATGATAATGATAATGATAATGATAATGATAATGATAATGATAATAATAATAATAATAATAATAATAATAATAATAATATTAAAAAAATCACGAAAATGATCAGATTTTAGAGATTTAGCATCACATTTACAACAAACACGAACGGCAGAAACAACACCGTGATCATGATTTTTCCACCATTTTCCTCGTTTTCGATTCAGCGCAAGAAGGGCTTGACAATTTTAGCTGTAAATGTGGCTGAAAAAAAGTCCGAAATAGTCCGAAGGCGCAAATCTTTTCTATAAACTGGCTGCCCAGCATTTTTAACTCTAACGCTATTTCAAGTAGCCAGTTCCCATTTTATTTGCGTGCTCCAAAGTAAATAAGTTTGTAGACTATGGGGTTAATAAAGTTTGTTGTTGTTGTTAATCCTTTCACTACCATGATCTGAATGTTAATTCTCGGGTCTGACTGCCATACATTTAAAATTAATTTACAGAATTTGGTGTTACACTGTACATCACTGAACAAATCACCTAGTTGATGATTTTTTTTATTGTCTTCACCTGTCTGGTTGACAATGTATTGATAATGCAAGGAGAAATTACATTTTGATCACTCCTGGGAGTAAAAGGGTAACAATAAGGCTTGCCCAACCTAGAAATAACAATATTTATTATTTCCATACATGCATTGTCTAAGCAACAAGAGCATAAATTATTTTCTTTCAAAGGCAAATCATTTCTTTCCAAATACATGAACGTCCATGCTGACAGAATGTCAAAGAAGGTTGAATGTATGCACTTACTCGTTAGTTTGAGTGACATAAAGAGGCCGTAAGATCTGAATGACATCAAGGCACAGTCGAGCAAACATCTATAAGGCAAAGAGCGAAAGCAACAACACCAGTTAAACACAACTTTCTTCACCACTAAGTAACTGATTATGCATCACAGTTGAATAAAATGGGCTTTTTGGGAAGTACATTTTACCAGCTGGACTGAACAGAGATCAAGCATGCGTTTCACAAAACTCCCAAAACATCTCAGGCCGAAAAACTTGCACAGTATTTAATAACAAAGATGGGCTTAAGCCTTTTCAAAGCTGCAAACTTTAAAATGTTACGAAAGAATGGGCAAGTTTGCTCTAGAAACTTCCACCAATCGATTTGGAAAATACGTATCGGGGGCCCGTTTCTCGTAAGTCCCGATAACTTACCGGGCCCAATAAGTTCAAGAAACGGGCCCCTGCAGGCCCGAAAACCGTAATCAGTTCGAGTAATGAGTTTTGAGAAACAGACCCATAATTGATTAAAATGTGGCATGTCTGTAACAAAAAAAAAAAAAATGAAAAAAAGTCCATTGCCCGGTGCACTTCTTTTGTTTCAGTTCAAACAGATAAAAAAAATAAATCATTCAACTGTCCTTGATTCCAGCTGCTTTAATCTGATGCAAAGTATTTACGTCCACAGGCAAAAGATTCATGGCAACTCACATGACGTATGCTCTGTATAGGACACTTGACCATCACTTGAAGCAACCACTCCTCGGACGCCAGTGTTTCCAGGAGCCACAGGCAGACCAGGGATGACTGCTCATACTGTGTCAGCAACAGGTCAGCCCAGTTCTTTATAAGCAACTTCTCTTTGGCGTGGACTAAAGTTTCCAACAAGAATGATGTTCCTGAAAGTACAATGACGACCAGAAATATACGAGTTTTAGTTTGAGTTAAGGACGGTGCCTACTATTGTTACTGCGCATACGTTCTGCGCATCGCGAGATACTCGGGTTTCCTATGGATGGTGCCTACTAATACAGGAATATTTTTGCGCGGTTTAAAACTATACGGAGAAAGCAGAACTTACCAAATGCCTTTCATATCTCAAAAGAAAATTGGGGGTAACCATGCATTTTTCAGAGAAAATTAAGCTTCAAATTAGGAAAAAATCCCATACATTGCTTTATATTTTGGCGCTTTTTAGAGATCTTGTTGCTGAATTATCCCTGAAAAATGCGTGGTTACCCCCAATTTTCTTGTTGGATTCCAATAAGCCTTGCTAAGATCTGCTTTTCCCGCATAGTCATAAACCGCACAAAAATACTTCGGTATTAGTAGGCACCATCCTTAAGTTTTAAAAGTTACGTTTTTGGTCTGGTTGCCAGTTACTACAACTTTCAATAACGTATGGTCTCTGAACGTCAACCGCAACTAACGATTTTAATTTCAAACGAGAAAATTCCAAGGCCAAAACAGTGCTGCATACCTACTTAAATTTAAGTTGAGTTAAAGTTGAATTTCAGTTACGTTTGAGTATTTATTTTCGAGTTGAGCATTAGGGTGGTTTTCAAGTGCGAGTGTCGTAAGTTATTAGGCATTTACTTTGGCTTTGCATTACTTTGCTCTGTGATTGGTCAGCAAAACTCGCACCACTTTCCCAACCAGTGAGACGCATCGTGATTAACTCGCCCTCGTTTTCCCGCGCTCGGCACTAGTTACATGTATTTGCTTCGAACCGTGATTGGTTGATTGCGCTGTTTGCGTCTGTTGTGATTGGTCAGATTAATTACGTTGGTCTTGGTTTTACGACACTCAATTGGAAACCGCTCTAAATGAATTTGAATTCCATCCGAGACAAGCTTGAGTTCATTTCGATTTGCTTGTTTCAGGTTAAAGTTTTACAACCCCCTCCCCTCCCAAACGATATAAATATAAACTGAAAGACACATTGTAGTTACCCAATTTGACGTTGGACAGCATCACTTCTTTGGACTCTGGAAGCGAAGGTGGAATGTTACTGCATAAAAGCCACATGAAGTTGAAGTACGTGGTATCAAACACATGTTTATCATGCAAGAATTGGATGTTATCATGCCAAATCCAGTCAGCCAGCTCCTGATTCAACTCAATGTTGGGCGTTTCCGAAAGCAGGTCCTTCTGAGTTGGATCACAGCGTTCGTAAAACAGCATGTAAGCACTGTGTGTCTTCTCAAATGAAAAGTCCATGAATTTCTCTGTGACTGCATCGTAAGTCTTGGTCTAATGAGATAAGATAAAAAGACAGTCAAATAGAAGCTCCTCATATATCCGCTGGGAAAATCCCACGCTAAATAAGCAGCTTAAACATGCCGACGTATCCCTTTCGTTGTGATGCAATTTCTCTTATACATTAGTGTCTTGATGTTAAATTTGTTTATTCATACAATTATGTGTGATAACTATAATTATTTTAGTTGTTTATACTATATTTCTCTTTGTTTTTGTTCGGGTTTGTGAAATGTATCGTTTCATTTCTCGTGCATTTAAATATTGTCCGTTAGTTGAAAGTATGTTACACCATTGCTAGCATAAATCGAATCACAACAGTAAACGCACTCACAACTGATGATGAACCATCGAAACATGTCTTGTTACAACTCAAAGGGGTTGTCCATTTTTTTACAATAATATTTTGTCTGCTTTTATCAAGACCTCCTTTTACAATCATAAAGGATTGCAAATTGGCATATTGCTGGTATAAATTATTGTAAAGCGCTAATTTTTATTTGTTGTCTGCTGCATGTATGCAATCGAAAATGAAAGCATTCCACAGAGAACAGGTTTTTCGTTTTTGTGTTTTGCTTCAGTTTTGAATTCGGGCACTCTTGGATGAAAACGAAAACCGATTAAAAGGAAATAGACATTTCTCCCTACCGTCATCTCCCCTCCAAAACACTCTGAAGCAATTTGCGCAGGATCAAATGGCTTTACTTCAGCGTCATTGAACAAGAACCACTGATCATGCCCCTGGGGGGAGGAGCGGTCACGGATGAAGCTGTAGTAGTGTCCTCCTTCTGCTGTGCCAGTGTGTACTACGACTCCAATCAACTGATACCAGTAACTAGGATCATGCTGAGGATCTATTGAGCAATGTTCAAAAACTCATTATTAATTCATAAGCCCACTGACCTATCAAATGGTCGATAAAACATCGCGTGCAGTGGTTTTAAAACCCGACAAAACCTCCTCTTTTTAAGTATGCGGTGTTTACTGTTTTTCTCGCATGCTAATTTCCAACGTTCACAAAAGCATCATTGTTATGAACTCTCTTGACACACGCTTTTCCAGGAATGTTTTTAAAGCCGTTCAAAAAACTCGCAGCACGTGTTTTATCAGGTCTATATCACTCGGCTGCGCCTCGTGGTTTTAAATGCCGATAAAACACTCCTGCTTGTGTTTTAAACATTACTTAAAGGGGCAGTGTCACCTGTTTTTTTAGTGTCACTTTGAATAGCCAAAAAATATATTTGTAACAATGGAAACATTAAAATAATGGTTCAGTTTTGTTAACAATATTCCTACTGGTACATTGAAACTAGTATCGCTTATCTTTGGCTGCAGATGGCTAAGATGGAAATGTATTGCAACTTGAAAAAAAAAATGGCCAATTTTTTCAAGTTCCCCCTGAGTATTTTGGAAACGTCGCTAAAAACCTGATTGCAGGGCATTTTTCCTCGGAGAAATCATTTCATATTTTCCTACCGACGCTGTAAGAGTAATTTCATTTTAGAAAAGAGGTTCTTAGACAAATATTGGAGCAGTTGTGACCAACATTCAACAAAATCTCCGCGACAGTGTTGTTTAAATGTCATGTAAGAGAGCTTATGTCCAACAAGCCCATTTCGTGAAAGTCCTGATAGCTAACTAGCTCTGTTTCAAAAACATTCTCCCAAAGCATATTTTTCTAATTTCCTTTCGCTATAGCTTTTCAGGTTAGTAGAAAAATTGGACAACCAATTACAGTAGCCAGTTTAGAATGCAGTCTCTGGGTGAGTTGGCCATAGGCAACAGGTGACTCCAGCTACATCTGATGTAAGTGTACCTTGGTGTCCATAGTAGGCAAAGTGCATTCAACCCTTTGTTTTCAGTGATAGATGAATTTTGTTCAGTCAGCGACAAAGGAATACTCGGAAAACGGAAGAAAACCCAAGTTCTCCCAACAGAAGTCAAACTATGACCTTCCGATTATTAGTTCGGATGTTCTACCACTGAGCTATAGGAGGCTCGTTGGTTGGACTCCTGCTAGGAGAACTCGGATTTGATTTTCTTTTTCCGAGTTGTGTTAAAAAGTCCGACAAAAATGGCACAAAAACCGCATGTGTAAACGCGCCTTTAACCTGTCAGACTAAAATCCTGTCTATACCATACCAACCGAGGTTGCAAACAGAGCAGAAAAATTGTATCTTTGTTACCTTGATCCTGTTTCTCTCCCATCAAGAATTCTTCAGTATATGGAGCCATGTTGAGTTGAAGCGGAAAAGAGAAGTGTGTATTCACCTTCTCCTTCATCATGGTCACCATGTTGAAGGCATAGCGCATAGTGTTGAAACAAAGGATGCGAGGGAGAACTTGGAAACAGGCCCTGCAGTGGAGCGAACGAAAGAAAGACGAAAAGAAAATTGATTGCAATCCTGTAGAGAGAGTCATACTGGGTGTACAGAGATAGGAAACTTGTCTGTCTATGATACCTTCACAATAACTAGAGACGTACAGTTAGGAAGCCCGTTAAAGGGAATATGTCACCCCAGACGCATGCACGCATTGATGAGAAGCACTCTGAAATCGTTAGCCTAACTTTTTCAAAATTAATACCGTCGCAGGGTTTAGGAAGCTGTTCCCATCTGATTGAATCGCGTTCATTCTCGGAAATTTACCTGACTTTTTTCATTTACAAACGTTCTTTAGTAATTACAGAAGCTGTTGGTTGCGATATTTTTGAAAGTTTTTGCAATGGCGGAAAAGCAAAAATCCCGCGACGAGTTGTATGTAAATTAGTCTCAAACAGACTCTACTGCGCATGTGCCCCAGCTGACATAGTCCCTTTAAGTTGAAAAAGTTCACTGCTTATTTTGCCCAGTGTAACTCATATCTATGTCATGTTTCTATGAACATTTTCATCACCTCTTTTCTGCTCTGACTTTCTTTCCACACTGAGAGCATGTGTACATGTTATCTCCGTCCAAAGTGTCTTTGATGGTCACTTCATCAAGGGATTCCTTCAAATCAGAAAAATTATTACCAGTAGGGAAACAACTTTCTGATTCCCATAAATCAAACTTTTACATGCCTCCCCTAGCGCGCTAGGAGATACACCCACACTGCCTACCACCATTCCTATACCATCCTGCGGTGTACAACTACAGTGTACAAACATAATCGAGAGCCTGCCTATACAAAATCGCCGCTGCTAACAACACTTCAAATGGACAGTCTCAAGGTCCCCTCCATTAACAAACTCTTCCAGGGCAGCACTCCACTGACCAGTGTGGTACCAAGATACTAACAGCAGTGTTAGGAAGGTTACTCATTTCTCCGTCCCATTTAGGTCCCTCATCTCAATTTTCAGCTTGAAATCAGTTTTCTTACCCAAATTAGCATTGCAAAGCTCCTACATTGAAAGGAACGGGGGAAGGAGGACTGAAACGCTCCTGTCTATTGCTTTAAAATCTGAACGTCTGTAATGACATTTCTTTCTTCAGCTTTTCCTCTGTCTTACAACAACGATTATCCAAGCTGTACACAGGCGAGGGTGAAGAATAGGCAGCAGGGAGGCAAGGGGAATGAAGAAGAGGAAATTTTGTTTTCCTTCTCGCGGTTTAAGCCTCTCGTTGTCAAAACTTTTTATTCGCCTACGGACAATACTACCAGCTACCTAGGCTACAAAATAAAACATACATAGAGGCTCTTCATGTCTGCAACAGTGCATCGCACAGAGTAAAACTCCTCTCTTGTTTTACTGACATGTGTACAATCCTAAAACAAAAGCATAACTGCAGTTTAATCGTGTGATTCTGTTCAGTTCAATGGCAGTTTTTTACTGGTATGTTGCTGATACGCTATTGCGTATTTTAGAATCAAACTTTGATCACTCCTAATATCCATTCTGTAGTTAATCCTTTAAGCCCTAATAGTGATCAGCATAAAATTTCTCCTTGTAATAGCAATGCTTATTCAACCCCTGAGGTCATGAGAATTAAGGATATGATTACCCAAGGTGAATTTTCTTGACATTTTAATAACTTCTCCCCAGTACGTTTATAAGAAAAGTATAGGGATAAGCTAGGAGAATTCGTTCTTTGTTATTAGGAATTAAAGGGTTAAGCCCCAGCAGAGATCTGTTAAAACTTCCACTTCTTAGTTCTACAATCCATTCATGGTAGATGTGGTTGACGCTACCAACAAATGATTGATAGTATATTCATTTCATTTTTTCAGTTCAATTTCTTAAGGTTAACAGTTTACCAACAGTCAGATAATCTTGATTTTCATCTCCACCGCTTGACGGAATAAAAAACAACAACAAAACAAACAAAACCAAAAAGCCTTAACGACAACTTAAATTGATTCAGTAAAGTTTCTTTAGAGAGTCAGCTGCAGACCAGTTGAACATTCTAGTAAAAATAAAACTGAAATACCCTTACCAGTGATACCACATTGTTGCTGATCTCCCCACAGAACAAATCTCTGACCAGCACTTTCTGCAAAACAAAAGCCATCAGGAGATTAAAAAAGTGGCCTGATTCAAACATAATCAAAGGCTCCTGTGAGCCAACTCGTGAATGCAGATGACACATAGTAATTGCAATTTAGACGGCTACGGAAACTTCCTCAAAAGCTAAAAGAAATTATATCTTTGCCCGATTATGTAACGAAAAATGACCATTCTTGTACTATTAAAATGATTGTCAAATTATCCTGTACAGATTGAATAAGCCGATTATTCTGATGCGCCGATTAAAAAATATCACCTATTTTTTAATTCAAAGTTTATAGGAGCACGCCATGTGCAGCTACGTCATGCAAATTCGTGTGATAGTCCGCGGCTACTGGATTTCGCGATCGGGCTAGTGGATTCTAACCATCACTTGCCCGATGGGCAAGTGAAGTTTTTTTGGGAATTAAAATTACAAAATTACTGTAGGGCAAGCCGATCTCACAAAGGGAAATATGTTCAACAAAGTATCGCATTACGATTCATGCCCGACATAAATGCGTGAAATTTTTCCTTTGGAGTTCAGTCCACGCAATCCTCAAGTAAAAATAATGAACTATGACAAGCTCTTGCTAAATAAGAATTATTTATCGACCGCTTCCTTTTGCTTTCCCATAAATTACCAGTTGTAAATTTCGAAAATGAAACATTTTTTCCCTTTGAAACCTCTATGAAAGCTGACTAGATCTTAAAAGTGTTCATTTCACCAGAAATTTGCATAATTTTGTTTACGACGTCAATGGCACGTTCCGCTTTCGCGTGAAAACTGACAAATTAAATTATTTTTTAATTAAATTATTTTTAAATTAAATTATTTTTAATTCTTGAGAGAAACCGCACTTCGTAGAAAAAAACGAAAAAATCCTATAACTTTGCTCAGATTCAACGAAAAATCCCCATTCTTACACTAAAATGATTGTCAAATTATTCTCTACAGAATGAATGAGAGAATTCTGACGCGTCGTGAAACAAATTTTTACGTTTTTTTTTTTTTTCACTAATTGAGTTTACGACCCCGGACTTTCTGAAAAACTGAAAAAACTTGAAACTTTGCTCAGATTGAACGAAAAATCGCCATTCTTGCACTAAATGATCGTCAAATTATTCTCTACATATTGAATAAGAATTTCCTGATGCGCCATGAACAACAAATGTTCGCGTGTTTTTTTCCACTAATTGAATTTAAAACTCATTCACTGCGCACGCCCGAAAGTTAACGACAAAACCGACTGATCGACTGATCGACCGACCAAGTCGAGAGTCAGCTATCGCTATAACTCGTTCATTGCGCATGCGCGCATTCACGAGTTAAAAAGAGAGTTGCCAAAAGTGCATTTTAACCCCAGTCATAGGCAAGAGTTTACATGGGTACAAAACTTGGCTGCACCTCGTTTTTTCAACCCAATTCTCGGTGTTTAGAAATCGAAGGAAACACCATCATCATCATCATCATCATCAAGTATTTATTTGCCTAACTAAAAAAAGGAGAAATGATAGAATTTTCTATAATGGCGTGGGGACCTCAAGAAAACACCAGGCTTATAAGAGAGGCCACCTCTGCTGTCCTTAATAAATAGAAAATATGGTGCTGTGTAATTGCGGCTTGGTTAATTCATGATTTTATAGATAAAAACTGCAACATTTTTTTCTTAAGGTGACTCAACCCAATTATTTTTTGGCGTTACCACCCTACTTTGAAGCTCTCTGGTATCCCCGCCTTTACTTTTATCGTAAGTGTAACACATAGAATGGACAACATATAGATCAATCTACAATATAGCAAAAAAAAATTGGCGATCGGAGTAAATGTCACGTGGTTATAGTGCCACGCCCCTTTGAGGTCTGGGTCGAAATTCTGCTGTTGCCGGCTTTTTTTCGTGAACCTCTCTCGGCTACACATAGTGCGCATTAGTGCCTTGAGCTGAACAGAGTTTCAACAAAATCGCAAAGACTCAATTCGAGAAATTTAGGGCTTCCAAATTGAGCTCATAATTTATGTAAAAATGATCAGCAAACTTTACACGATTATATCTAATAAACTATGAGATTTATTCCTTTATTTTGGGGATCTTTATTACAGATGGGTCCCTGCAAGTCAGCAAAAAGCTTTCGGGCCTTGTAAATGCGCGCGATTTCGAGCAATGCAAACATATAGAAATGATAGTTTTAGCTATTGGTTGACGCTTGTCAGCGTTTCAGAGTCCTTCTCACAAAAAAAGCATTTTCTTAAAAATTCGTAGTTTTTTTTCCTTCATTTTTTTTCAGGGCCACAATTGATTAACTTACTACTCGGATTCTGAATTTCATGGTCATTGAAAAACTGTGACAATATCTCCTATAAGCCCAAACTTGAGTAAACATTGAAGATTTTTTAGCGTTTTGGCTGAGTTTGTGCTTTGGGAGTTTTCTATTGTTTCGAGTTTGTCATGATACAGTTTTCTTGTTCAGCACGCGTGCAATGACCACGCTTGCTTGAATTCCGAATGCACTCATTGGACACTGCACGCGTGCTGAACAAGAATGCTGTATCATGACAGACTAGAAACAATAGAAAACTCCCAAAGCACAAACTCAGCCAAAACGCTAAAAATCTTCAATGTTTACTCAAGTTTGGGCTTATAGGAGCTAATTCCACAGTTTTTCAATGACCATGAAATTCAGAATCCGAGTAGTAAGTTAATCAATTGTGGCCCTGAAAAAAAATGAAGGAAAAAAAACTACGAATTTCTAAAAAAATGCTTTTTTTTGTGAGAAGGACTCTGAAACGCTGACAAGCGTCAACCAATAGCTAAAACTATCATTCTATATGTTTGCATTGCTCGAAATCGCGTGCATTTACAAGGCCCGAAAGCTTTTTGCTGACTTGCAGGGACCCATCTGTAATAAAGATCCCCAAAATAAAGGAATAAATCTCATAGTTCATTAGATATAATCGTGTAAAGTTTGCTTATCATTTTTACATAAATTATGAGCTCAATTTGGAAAGCCCTAAATTTCTTGAATTGAGTCTTTGCGATTTTGTTGAAACTCTGTTCAGCTCAAGGCACTAATGCGCACTATGTGTAGCCGAGAGAGGTTTACGAAAAAAAGCCGGCAACAGCAGAATTTCGACCCAGACCTCAAAGGGGCGTGGCACTATAATTACGTGACATTTACTCCGATCGCCAATTTTTTTTTGCTATATTGTAGATTGATCTATATGTTATCCATTCTATGTGTTACACTTTATGATAAAAGTAAAGGCGGGGATACCAGAGAGCTTCAAAGTAGGGTGGTACTGCCAAAAAATAATTGGGTCGAGTCACCTTAAAGGTGAAAAAACTAGATGAAGAAGTAATTGGTATTGGGAGAGAGTTCCAGATTTTGGGACCTTGGAAAAGGACTGTAAATTGCTTAAAATTTGTTTGACAACAATGCGATCGATAGTGGTTGGCTGCTCTGGTACCATAACTATGCACTTAGCTACTAGTTAAAAACAAGTTCAGAAACATTGGAGGTAAAACACTCTTCCTCGTGTTTGATATATTACTTCTAATGTATGATCTCACCAGAGCTGGAGACATTTCTTCTATTTTGCCAATCAAATCAGTAAAGAACTCTGTCATGTCCTTCTGTTCACCAGTGTTGAGTGGCTGCTTGTCCATGGTGTATGTCCTGCAGAACGTTTTGGGGTTGTACGCCTTCCTCTCACTTGCCTTGGAATTGGGGAAAAAAGGTGATGTACAATTGATTAATGTCTCTTAAAATGCAGTATACAACCACTTTATTTGAACAGCTGCTTCATTGCATTACTTTAGAACAGTAATTTAACCCAAAGCACACGCGTGCCATTAACAGCTCGAGTTTATCCTGATGGCCCAAGGATTGAGGATTGCGAAGCTTGCGTGTAGATCCGTATTGAACAGAAAGCTTAAAGTTCTGTTGGATAAACTTTCCACAGTAAATAGATAACAAGGGTCTGTTTCTTAAGAAACTGTGGTGCTGCGTCGGTGGCGAGTAGAAAGAAATGTTTGGCCATCATAAAGAGATTCAAGTGCTGACGTTTCGAGCGTTAGCCCTTCGTCGGAGCGAATCCAAATTACCTTTAGTTATGAACTCTGTTGAGGAAACCAAGTATTTGTTTTCAAAGTACTTACGCTGGGTAATGACAGATATTATGCAACTACTTTCTTTAGGTTTTCTTCTCACTGAACCATTGTACGAGTACTTGTTTTCAACGAGTTGTTCAATAAGAGAAACGGAGACAGCATGAGGTGTCATGTGTTATAAATTTCCTAGTTTTATTTCTCATATTAAAGGGCTGAAACTTTTGTTAACTCACAGTAATAAAACAGCTGAAGGGATAGTGCCAAAAGGGCCTACACGTGTATGTCTATTTTGGGGCAAAATTGTAAAATACACCTAATTTGAACAAAAATGGAACAAGTAATCTAATTTTGAAATGCTCTAAGCAAATTTGGCCTGAAAATGCACATGAGCTATTTCTCCTCTCAGCCCTTCAGTTTCACTGGCACCAGAAAACTTTACAAATACTACTAACCATCAAAAAGCAAAACATCCTTTGCATTTCACGTAAAAGAACCTCGTGCTTTACATCACTGGTGTTCTAAGAGATGAGAAAGGAAACTAGTGAGTAACACACTTTCAAGGCAGCTATTGTAGGAGATAGACACTAACTAAAAGCCACTTGGAACCTTTGCAAAATAATGCCGTTGAGGCAACAACTCAATAAAGGCCAACAAACACATACGCGACATTGTCAAGATGATTGCACCAACAAAAGTTCTAAAGAAAACTCTTTATCTTTCAATCACAGGCATTGTGTTATGTACTGCCTAACCCCTTATAGGCACAAGTCAAGGAATAACATCAGACTGGCAATGGCCTTTTGTGCAAGAAGTTAATGTTTCCAGCTACAAATCTCTAGGACTGTTGGTTTGTGATTGACATACAATGTATGGCTTTTCCATGAACAGTGTTCTCTTGAGCAGGAAACCAAACATACTCCAACGCATGTATTCGGCAGATAATGTATGACTACAAACCGTGGAGTTGAGAATAGCAGCCCTGGCTTGCGGCATCATGTAAAGCTGCTGCATACAGGAAGCCATGTAGCAGGTGGCTCCTAAATTGATCATTCCTACCAGCCCACAGGGTGAACGGCCATTGTCATGAGGCCAATAGTGCCAGCCATAGGAAGAGCGTTTCTTGCCATCTAAATGGAAAGAGTGTAAAATTAGAGTGAGAATAGCAAGTTTATTTTTTTTTCTTAATTGATTGCAACACCACTGTTAACAGGACGTTACTTTCAGGCCCATGCATATTTTTCATGGTAAGTAAAAAAATTACTAATTCACCACTTTTGCAATCTTTAAGAATCAGCATACTGCACCCATACACTACTCAACTTCCTGAATGCAATGATGCTACCCGTAATCCTGAAAGTAATGTTCCCTGCTACTCCCAGGCTACTAATTCACTAACAGTTAAACTCAACAGAAAACACCATTATGGGTACTTTTGTGGAAGAATTGTGTCTATTTTCCTGCTTATTGAATGATCTTGTGATGATGGATCAGCCCAAATAAACTGCACAATTAATTTTGGGTGCGCTAAGTTTGCAGTAACTCCTACACATCAGCGATCAACCACTCCAAAGTAATTACAAACACTACGAAAAATATGCTGTCAAAACAACAGCAATGACACCTCTTTAGTTTCAGAAACTTGTGTGCAGCTCAGTATCATTTAGGTAGAATTAAACAAGAGACAATGTTGTCCAGAGGAACACTGCTCGCAATGCAGGTAGGGCCTTTTGCAGAGGACTATTGTGCTTTTAAAACATCCCTACTGTTTGCGACAGATCATTAAATAATTATGCTAGTCACAGTCAACAATACTTCAATCTCCATTCTTACATGTGTTGTAGCTCAAATTTCATGTAGCTGTAATACCCAAAAGGTACCTTCCCCATACTAAAGACAATTATGCAGGACTTTGCACTTTGTTCATAACAGGAAACCTTACCAGAAATGTGATGCTTCAACAACAGTTTCTGCAGTTCAAGAAAGTTTTCTTTGCAGCCTCGTGCCATCTCTAGGAGGAGATCAAATGCAGCACTTCTTGCAAGCTAAACAAGAAAAGAAAAATAACACTGCCCTTATCTGACTTTGGTAAGTGTTCATGGGTCTAGAAGCCGACACCTGACAACACTTCAAACCCTGTTGGTAGTACTGTACATACCAGGAAGACATTAGCTTTCGTCAGTCCATGATTTTTTTTTTTTATGTAAATAATACAGTACTATTGATCAAAATAGGCTGCTCAGATATCAAGGTAAAAGCTCTTTATTTTGTTTCTGTTTATTTCTTTGTTTGTTGGCCTTTTTTTTCCCAATTGCTGGTTCTTGTTGAAAACTTTCCAAATACAACATTTCAGTAATGAAAACCCGAACAGCTGTATGAGTGCTTGTACACAAAGGATGTGGTAAATAGGCATTAGGAATACCAAACAGAATCACCTGACTGAAAGTCTGACATGCCAACCAATACAACACTGTTCCTCCTCTTTTCATAACTGGCTTCATGTAAATGTCAAGTCAATATATTAGTCGTCATCAAAAAAATGCTTTTCCGATGCTTGGTGCAAATAGCAATTATTTCAATTGCTTTTAAGCTCTAATGGTGTTGATCAGAGTGATTACTAAGGGAAGTAGTGATCACAAGTGCAATCAGTGAAGATGGTAAAGGTTATAGACAAAATCGATTGGCTTTAAAATGGGGTATTAACATTTGGTTAGCAAGAAGCAGGCCTGCATGGCTAGGTAAAAAAGACTAGAGAGGTTGCTACCTTGGATTTGCTGAGTGGTAGGTCTCTCTCATCACAACAATCCTCTGGTAAGGCAAACAAGCAGGAATGGAAAACATCTCGCAAAAACTCCTACAAGACAACAGGTTATGATACATTGGCAAACTGAAACAAACTAATTTATTGTCAATTTATTAAACAGAAGAAAGATCCTCGCAGTTAGTACACAACTAAAGCAGTTGCAAAAAAAGAAGCCTGAAAAAATTCAGGCTTGAATGGGATTCTAACCCATGACCTCTGTGATGCCAGTGCAATACTCTACCAACTGAGCTATCAAGCCAACTGGGAGCTGGTCATATTGTGAGTTCAAAGCTACTGAGCGGTACTTTCCAGCTGTGATGTTTATTATGGTGCACAAGGTGGCCCTAACTTTTGTGGATGAAGATAAATGCTAGCTTTAACCATTCAAATGAAAGCTACTGAGCAGCACCTTCCTGAGGTGCTGTTAATTACAGGATATGACAATGTTCATTGAGTGTGTGGGTGAATTTCACCAGAGTAAAGTGGGGAGGCAAGTGCAGATTCAAATGAAAGCTGTTTGGCAGTACTTTGTTACATGTACATTAATTTAGGGCGTTGAGTTTCTTTCTTTGTTCGACTATTTTGCATGTCACCTACCAGTCCAGCTGGCGACATCTTGAAGGAAGGGTCGTGCCTCATAACAGCAGTGCACAGTTTCAACATGCCACTCAGACCTTCATTTTCATAACTGACATACTTCTGCTTAGTGCGTGGCTGGCTGTTGAAGTAAAAGAAAACCATTCACTTTGTTCAACAGTGAAAGCAATACAGTAATATTTTGCATTTGCATGAATAAAACAGAACACACCACATACATGTAACAGAGGAATAAATTATTAAAGGTGGGATTAAGATTGCATTCTGTAATTTTCTGTATTCTGCATTCATATCCTGACCCACCTGCTTCTTATGTAATTGGCGAGCAGTTTGGCCAGAGAATCCAGGTCGACATCATGATCCTATAAAGACATTCGGTAAGTTACAAACACACAACCAGTTGAGATCTCAAGCAAACAGAACAAAGCTGGACATCCTTTCAGATGAACACGTTGTTTAACTAACCATACCAAACTTATATAGCCCAATTGTGGTCATATTCACTGGGCTGTATTACAATAACTTACTTTAAAGGTCGTAGGTTCCACTCCTGATAGGTTTGACTCCTGATAAGAGCACTCAGATTTCCTTTTTGCGCATATGCCTTTGTCACTTTGAATAGTACATCATTCTGAATAACTTACTTGTTGGCCACCTTCCACTGTCGGCAGACCATCCACGAGTCTGCAAAGAATTGAGAAGTATTCTCGTGCACTTGGCTCTTGCCGCCTTCCATGTGTATTTTCTTTCGACTGCAGAGATTGTGCTAAAGGAAGAGAGTCTAGCAAAGCATCCATCAGCTGTATGAGACAGGAATTTTCTTTGATCAGGCTCAGTCTGTATAATCCACGGCATGCTTCAAATCTAACGCTGGGCTAAAATCAGAAAGAAAATGAAATGTCTCCAGGTATCATAAATTTTGAAAAAGAGAGAAAACAATGTGAGACCTTAACAGCTAGGAAAATTGTACAATACATTAAAGGGGAAGCATCATAGGGTTTTTGGTATCTTTTGTTAAAAACGATGAAATAAGACCTTCAATCAGCTGCCAAATAATTCTAGAATGACGATAGGAAATGGAATTTTTGAAAGGGACAACTCGTGATCTGTTCTAGCACACTGGAAACAAAAATGCGAGAACTTGAAAAACATTAGCCTAACACTTTTCAAGTTTCAATCCACACCGGCCTATTCTGTCTCTAGCCAGAGGCACTAATCGACAGTCGTATTGTACTGGGGTGGTAATTTATAACAAACCTGACAATTATTTCTTTGTTTCTGCTGACAGACAAACATTTTTGGGTTTTGAAATGACAGCAAATTTGCATGATGCTTCCCCTTTAACTAAAATCAATATATACGTAATATATAAAGCAATGTTCAGGAAAATTACATAACGTAAACATACAGTATATAAATGGAAGGAGTAGAAACAAGGTGACGTGAGGACCCATGAAACACAATTCCAATCTATACGAAAATAAAATATTTCAAATGTCTATACTAATGGAAATCATTTATTAACCTGAAAGAATGTCATAATTTTTTTTTTGATCATAGCAAATGCTCATAAATTTGCAGCATCCACTAATACACGTAGTTATTGGCATCAATATTATTTATCAGTAACACACTGTAGATATGTTTTAACTTTTTTTACCTCTTTTGCTAGAAGTACCAGCTGCTGAAGCCAAGGCTTAAAGTTGCTCTGCTGAAGAAGCAAACTCCTAACAGTGCCATCAGTGAAGGCAGCAGATACCAGCAGCGACACAGCATGATGAACAACTAGGAGTGAAGTTAGCACAATCAACTAGAGACACACAGCAAGCCAGTGAAGTACTGCTGCTACATATCAAATGTCTAATTGCCTGAAATTTATCAATCAGTCAATCAACCATGCAATCAGTCAGTCAGACAGTCAGTCAGTCAGACAAGCAGGCAGTCAGTCAGTCAGTCAGTCAGTTAGTCAATCACTCATCCACTTACGTGTAGTCAGTCAGTCAATCAGTCTGATTTTTTCGTGTTTTACTCCTAACAATAACATGCAGATGTGCCAGAAGACTGCCGAGACTTGACAGATATACACATGTACATGTAGTATACAAAGTCATCTACTAAGTCAAACATGGCATTATCAATAATCAAAAGAAGAGAAAACTATTTAACCTTTCCTTTCAACTATCAAATATGACTTGGTACCTTGCAGGATGACAAAATTCTGTACATGTACATTCCACTCATAGTAATGTTGTGATCACTTTGATATTTAAAATGTAACATGTTTGACAAGCTGGTTGAAGAATGAAAAAATAATGCAGCCTGACCTAAGATTAAGTAAGTACATGTATCATACTGTCTTTGACTTACTTTCGAACTCTAAGTGGCTGGTCACCTTCACTTCAGTTACTAGCCATAAAAGCTTGTAGCTAGCT
Source organism: Pavona decussata (assembly GCF_977016875.1). Lineage (NCBI taxonomy): Eukaryota > Metazoa > Cnidaria > Anthozoa > Scleractinia > Agariciidae > Pavona > Pavona decussata. The sequence continues at coordinate 628,731 of NW_028145625.1, read as the reverse complement.
CCTAATAAGAGCCCTAAAAATGCTACAATGTTCACTGTTTTGTTGTGCACTGTACAGTTGTATGCAACATTTGGAAGAAAAGTTGTACAATGTAGGTTTGACTTTAATTGCAAATTTTCAGCATAAATAGGCAAGATTCAGGCAACAGTTGAAAGCAAAACTGTTGTACATTTAGTATGTTATCCAAAACAAAAATGTTGTGAGTTACTTGACCACTTGCAGTCAGTAATGCTGTTCTTCTGACAGGCCACTGAACTCACCTTCACCTCCACTAACTCTGTTTTGGCCTCCATGAATTGGCAATGTGGCCTGATAGGAAATGTGAAGTAGTTTCTCAAGCAGCAAGTTCACATTGAGAATGGACATAAGATTAGAAGACAAGCACTTGATGCAGATTACTTCCTCTTTATCAGTGCTCTTGTACCTGACACGAAACTGACCATCTTTGGTCTGAATTTGCAGTTTCTTTGTGTCACTTTCTGACGACGCAAAAACATCGTCATCATCATCACCACTAAGTTTCATAGTCCCAAACTCGCAGATCAGTTTCAACAGGTGTGCAAGGCATTCCTGGTGCCACTGTGTCCACAGCGAATTTCCTTTCACTTCTAAACAACCAGACATAAGTATCTCATACAAGTGGCACAGTCCTCCTAATTCATTAAACTGAGATCCCCAAGAGAAGGCTTGAGTTTGCGGCACTACCGCCTCCTTTTCGTCCTCGTTGTCCGAGATATCAGAATCACTACTAAGCCTGGAATAAGTGGGCGACAGTTGTGTCTGTGTCTCTTTTAAGGAGTTGTGTATCAAGTCTATTACTTGGAGAGAATATAACAGTTTGTGGGGAAAGTTTGGATCCAATAAGGATTCCCAAACCTTTTCATCAAATTTATCTTTGTCCCCTTTTCCCTGATCCACGTCAGTTCTGTCAGCATTATCTTTAGATTCTGTACGCAAATCTCTTCCAAAGTATCTCAGTTTGTTCAAAACAGATTGGTTTGTTGGTAAAAGAAAAAGAAGTTCCCAAGTGATCCCGCAAAGAAATTCAACCCGACTTTCCATCAAAGGAAGCAACGGGGGCTTTGCATCTTGTTCCATTTCTTCAGACTGTTCCATTACTTCCTCAATAACGACAGTCTCCTGTGATGCTTCAGACACCATTGAAGAACTTGGTAATGACTTCTCAGCTGCATTGCATTTTGAGGCAACAAAACGATCTAAGGCCTCTAAGAAGCCAAAAAGTTGTTCAAAGTATTGTTCTTGCAGAAGAATGATCATAGGTGTGGAGTCCCACTCAGGTGACGGGAGAGAGGAGGAGGGAATGTAGCCACTGTCATGGTGTCTGTCTCTTCTTACAGCTCCGACAGATACAAACACCAGCTGCAATGAAAACAAAGTGCAAATCACTTATGGATTAACGCCGAGTTCTAACAGAAGCAACCTTCCATTGAGATTAAGAAGATTGAGCATTCAAATGAAGCCACGTCTGAGCAAGGTACAGTACCGCTCGAAACTATGGGACCATTTGCACGCGGTAAAACCTCGTCTTTGCCGAACGTGATTGCCGCGAATTCACCGCGGTGGGACGAAAACCGCAACCGCGGCAAAGACGAAAGCAACCGAAAGCCGCGGGGAATTAGATGCGGCAATGCCTCGGTAAAAATACAATAATGACTAATTACTATTGTCAGGGTATTGTCAAACATTATCTCACCTTTCATCCCAAAGGAGCCCTCAAACGAAAGAATTTGTAAAGACTCACCGAGTCGGAAACCGAACGCCCGATAACAATTCGTTTGGCAGTCACTGACGAAAGTTTCTTTTCTGCATTTGGGACATGTTCAGTTTTTATCACGTTACAGGCAATAATCACAGAGCAAAAGACATAGTTTCAGTTTAATTCCTGCTGTTTACGCCACATTCGTTTGATAAACCTCCTGATAACCCTTCCTACTACTGTATTAGCGTTAAAATTTACAACTTTTCTCTACTGCACCTGTAAGTCTTTGAAACCAACTTCAGCAAGAGTCTTTTCGTCCAAGTCAGGCGTTAGTTCATGTCCCTGAGATATGAGTCTGAATGGAGGATGTAGTTGGGGAGAGAAAGGTGAGAGAGGAGTGTGTTGTGATGAGCCATCTCTTATCTGAGGGTCCTTCTTTAGCTTCTCCTGTAGTTGTTTGCACCAAAATGTCACTTCTGCACGGAGGTCAGCGACAAGATCTGAAGAATTCATCTCAAATGTACCCTACATAAACAAACAAAGCCAAAGGTCAAAACACAAAAATAATAGAAGTTAAAACCAAAGATGTTTTCTGTATACACTTCATTAAAAAAAAAAACATTGTTATGCTACATCAAGTAAGCATTAAGTCCATAGAACATTAGAAGGTTGTTGGAAGACTGAAGGAGAGTTTGAAAACCCAAATGGCAAAATGGCATGGCATGAGGTAGAGTGGCTTTGAGTACAAAATTAATCACATTGTGTGGAATATTAAACTCAATACAACAGGAGATGGGCTGCAGAAGGGGAACACATGTGCACTTCCTTATTACTGCACATACCTTGTCTGAAAGGCCAGCTGGTTGGCACATGACTCTGATGGGGTAATGCTTCTCTGTGGGCCTCTGCACTTTCTGTTGATGGCAGGTAATTCCTCTTCCTTCTAGCCACCATAGTCGCAAATGAAATGCAAATCTATGTAAAAGCAAATATATAATAATTAAGTGGCCATCACTTGTGTACATGTGACGTGCCACTTCTATAATGTAGTACATGTAATACACTTTCTTTTTTTGTTGTCGTCTTTTCTTTTTCTGTATTTTTTAATGTCAGTAACCCACCCCAGACCTCCAGGTGTCGCTAGGTCAACATAACGGTCTGGCAGTAGCGAGTTTTAGTCCCCATCAGGGCAGAAAAACTGTTTCTTTTTTAAATACTGCAGAGACTCCAAAATATTTCAAAAAGAAAAATTAATTTTTAAAAGATTCAAAAAGAAAATTAAGGCAAAAATGACAGCCACGCCAGGAAGCTGGGCAAGAGCGTTTTCACACGGCAAATTTCAGGTGAATGAGATTATATGTAGGAAATCCTAAAACAAATGCACCGGAGCTAAAAGCAGGTACACTGTAGTTGCCCGCTTCAGCTGAAAAAGCTGAATGCATGGGAAGATTGAAACAGTGCAAAGTTTATATCATTTTACATTATGAATGTACTTATGAAGTGAATTATCCCATACAAAGTTTATACATCAACAGCAGGTTTCTGGGGTAAAAATTTGCCACTTATTAATATAAGCCTCAATGGCTTCTTCTTCATTGCAAACCTGGTTAGGAAGTTTGACATGTAAGAAACAGGTGTACAAACCTTCTCTTAAAGCTCTCAATGTGACTCTTAAGAAGGAGCAATCCTCTCTCCATTATCTGTAGGTTTTGTTCCTAACAAAAAACAACAGCCTATTACACCAGGCCAAAACAACTAACAGGCAAGGAATCAAGGGAAGAAACTGTCATTACACTGATCTTTATCCTAACAGCAAGTACATGTATGTTTAATATTCCAACAAATTGTCAATTGTCTTGACTTGAATCCAAGCTGTTCTGACTTATTCTCCTTAGTCTTAGTTAAACAGAGGTACAACTCAACATAACTTAGGAAAAACCAAAGAACACTTGCACTTGATCAACTTAATAAGGGCCAAGCAATAGACAGGCAACACAATCTTCCTCTTGCAACTTGTCATGTAACAAATGTTGTGCTGCATGTTGCCATTGTTTGCTGTGCACATTCAACCACCTCAGCACGCAACAAAATTGAAAATTTGTTGTGTATGAAGGTGGTGATACAGACAATGGTATTGCAGCTTGCAGCTTGCAATACCACATTTGTTGTACAACTTGCACAAAAATGTTACCCGTATACCTTGACCTTAAATCAAAAGTTAATAATCATATACAATTACAGACCAACTTATATTGCCTTGCATTGAGCTGACAAAATGTCAAATCCTCCAAACAAGATGCGAGAAAGTAATAATTGCAAGTCAGTGCAAGTGTATACACTAGTCAGGTAGAAGCAAGATTTTGGCAACACCAAACAAAGGTCTCAGAAAGGGAAAGAGAAACTGTATTGAATGGGATCTACCTTGTACATGTATGTGAATGAAAGGCAATAACTGAAATGTGTAGGCTAGATTGTACAAAACATCAAGAAAAACAGGCAAGAAAAGTACCATGCTTAGCTGCTGTGAGGCACTTCCGATGATTGTCATGCATCTGCCAATGAATTCATCTTCAAACTTCAAGCTTCCCCCATTTGCTGATTAAATAACAAAAATATTCCTGACATCAATACAGCAATAGCTTGTCTTCCACTTGGACCATAACCATGAAGGACAGTTAAATAATTCACAACATTTAGACCAAGCCAAAGAAAACTTTGGTCTAAAATGAGTTTTAAGGGGCTTGGATGTAATAAATTTTTACCACTCCACAAAATAAAAAAAAACAACAACAACAACAACAACAAAACATACACTTGCACCAATGGAAATCTAAACAGGACAGCCCTGTTTTGTTTGAAAACAAAAACAAAACAAATATCAAACACTCTAAAGAGTGTTTTTATCTGATTTCCAAACACCTCAAAGTTCATAAAAAACTAACTGGGGACTTGTTTTTTTAATCCACTTTTTCTGGCATTTGGAAATCAGGTAAAACAGTCAAGATTTCCAGAGTTTGATATATTTATTTACTTAACAACTGCCTTGACAATTCTATCCATAAGAAGTAAGTGTCATAGTGTGCAATTTTTTTCTTACCGTTGATATAGAGAGAGTTCAGGTATGAGATGGCTGCCCAGCTGACCTCTGTAGACCTGGCCTGTACAGCAATGTTCCACAACTGATCTATACCGCATGGCTACAGGAAGAAAACAACCCCTACATGTATAACATGCAACCACATAATAACTGAGTACTATTCTTATGCGACTAATTAAATGGAATTCAAACAAGGTAAACCTCAGGCCCCAGTTGTTCAAAGGCCGGATAACTTTATCCGCTGGATAAGGCACTATTCGGGGTGTAAAATATACTTCACGTTAAACGTTGTCCAAGGTTTTCGTACACTACTAAACTAGACTGTGGTTAGAGGGTGCGTATTTGCTTGTACACGACGAAATACTGTAATCTTTGCACAGATTGAAACTGTCGGATAGTGACTTATCCACTGGATAAAGTTATCCGGCCTTTGAACAACTGGGGCCAGGACAATATAGTGCCAGTCAGTGGTAGACTCCCATTCTCGTAGGTAAGCATGGTTAAGTTACATGTACATAATTATTCCACTGACTCTGTAGTGCGATGGTGCTGGGTGGTTGGCACTCACAGGGTTGCAATGGTTACCTCCACTGCAGTCTCCCCTTCTCCACTTTACACCCAACTGCCCTTCTTAGCACCACTTCCCAAGCTTATCAAATTATTGCTTTAGGGTAAGCTCAAATTATTTTTTGTAGCATGCAAATTATATTGAACCTCAATTTATTTTTTGAGGGGTGTGGGGGGGGGGGGGGCTGGATTTGGATGCAACAGAAAAGTAAACATTATTGTTCAACAATACCTTAGCAGGAGCAAGTATAATTATTATTCAACAATACCTTAGCAGGAGCACAGGGTTTCACATCAGAGTATTTAAACAACTTGTAGAGCTGCTGGAGAAGATGCAGGCCGGTCATGGAAAACTTCTCAGGCGGCAGTGATGGCAGCTGTTAACATGATTTTATTTGCTGTGAGTTTTTTTTTTTATCATATTAATACCACATGCAAAATGGTGATAATATATTATAGTCATACAGTGGAACCCTGATTTAACGATCTTTGATCTAATGATATTCCTGATTTAAGGATTAACATTCTGTGTCCCGGCAAAAGTTATTTATAAATCGGGAGTTCGTTTACAACGATATCCTGATTTAACGATATGATTTTGCTGCCCCCTCGCCATATGGTAAAATCGAGGTTCCACTGTATTTAGGTAGTAAATTAAAACCCATGTGAAAACAGTAACATATGCTTGAACTTCAAAAATGTCAGACATTATTTACACGCAAATTGGGAAAAATGTCTTTTAACAACTACACAGAAGCCTCTTATACGAGTTTTTAAGAGGGTAATTCATTGACAACATGATGCTAAGTGTACAAAATGTAGATCACAGAGTTTGTTGTAATGTGCAACTTTGCTACCCAAAAAATAAATAATTTTATGTGAAGATTGTACGGTAAAACAAACTCCAGCAGACAATTATATCTAAATGTAAAACGTCCCAGACTGATTAATTCAGTTTCTGATCTTCCAGCAATCACATAATTAAAAAAAATTATCACAACATACAAGATGTGGATTAATTTTAACTCTGTACATTCACTCAGTTGTTTTATAATCTCAATGCAAAAAGCCTGTTACTTAAGCTTGAAAATTTCATGTACAAATTATACACTGTACCTTTTCCGTAAAAATATACTGCAGAGCAGAGGCATCCAAAGCATGAAACTCTTTGCTCTGAGCCTGTTGTAAAAACCACTCCATTGTGTCATCAGAACTGTCTGAATCACATACTAAACAGTGCCACAGGACATCAACTTGACTAGCACTCAACTCTGAAATGGAATATAGAGCATACCGTACGATCATTCACTTGCGTCATGAATTTATCAAGCACCACTGATATTTGAAATGACTTGTCCATCACAACCTTGAATGTACCAATCAGTGTCCAGCTTCAAGAGGGGGGGGGGGGGGAGGAGTAAGTAATAGGTGCCAGACTTACAAAAAAAATGGAACTGAAACAGTCAAGTTAATCACATTTGCTACAGCTGTACTAAAGGCACTTAAAATGAAAAGCATGTTCTGTTGTTCCATTACTTGTTTTTCTCCTCTTCCACTTGACTTGCCTGGGCAATGGTCAGTTCATGTACAATTTGACATCACTACATATTGTAATCGAGATGGTACATATAAAATCAAAGATGGCGGGTACATTTGTATCCCATAAAATAGGTGAAAACCTCTCACAAAAAGAAGCTTCTGAAGAGAAAGTCCTGGAAACACCCTACAAAGCAATCAAATAATTTTATTTTCAATCCTCTATTAAAAGAGATAATGAAAGATGGCATCACAAAACTCACTGAAATCCTGTTGCGACAGTTCACAAGAGAATACAGATGATAGGTACTGCAGCCTAGCCTGGACCTCTTCCATTGGGCTGTAAAGAGAATTACTAGCGACATCACCCCTATGCAGGCTTTCCACAAAATGAGTAACATTGTCAAAGAAGAGCTCCATCATGTTAAGCTCTCTGCTGGCCCATGCTGTCACCCAGTGCGGGCCATGTCCACTGGCGACAAACTGCTGAAATGAACTGAACAGTTTGGGTAGCAGTTGAATGGACATTACCACAGACCTGGAAAAACAATAACAAAACAATCACTATGTACTGTACATGTATATCCAGGGATGTTACTAAGAGCTGGCTACTGATAAGTTTCGGTGTCTGAGAGAGATCTTATCGCCAGCTGAAATTTGAACGGGACACAAAATTAATACCAGTAAAGAAGCACAGTGCAAAACAGCAGGCTGGGTTTAGTAATGAGCCTGGTGCTTAATTAACTACATGTACATCCCTATACCACTTAAGTAACCACTTCAAACCTACAAAGCGACAGTCAAAGAGTACACAGAGATAGACCACAGTACATCACTGCCCTAAGGGTTTAGAGATTCCATTTTAAAAACGCCCAGAGCATGTTACAGGGAATGAATAACAACAGTGATTGTATTGGAGGAAAGTTGAATTGATGGTCAAATAAAAAAAAAACTTGGAACCATAAACTAGGCCAAACAGTTTTCTAGCCAAATGTCAGGGATTTAATTGGTGGGGTACAAAGATTGCAAACCTGTTTTTAACTTTCCCTACACACATGTACATGTACTGTATGTATTTGTCTGTGAAAACCTGTCAAACTCTGCAGAGACCCTGCAAGAAGACATTTACATGTACAGCCGAAAAAAAGTGTATGTTGAATACTATTTTTTCTGCTGCACTAAAATGATATCATCCATTACATGTATAAGGTGATTTTTACTCTTCACTACAGAGTAAGTTATGGCTCAAACTCTTCACTGTACTGTGGCCTTTCATCCAAATGCTATGGAGCAGTGCTTCGCTGGACACCATTTACTTGTTACATTCAGTTCAGGTAAACTTGTAAAAATAATGTGACTTTGTGCATTGGCATGCTAGAGTAGTAAAGGTGTACAAGGTAGCTGTATGCACCTGTTTGCAGCCAAGTTTGCGACACAACCCTCAATGAACTTCATCCTGATCTTCTTTTCCCCCGTGTAACAAATCAACTGACACAGAAGTTTTTCTGCCTCCTGGACCAACCCATCACCCAAGTGGATCTGAAATAAAACAAATGTTTTAAATAACAAAGTCACTGACTACAGTGTTATTTTTGAGTTAGTGACTTTTGTTGGGCATGTACTGTACATCATTCCAGAAAGAGAGGGTTCTCAGGTCAAAAACCTGAGAAAGCTCGCTTCCTGGCCTGACAAAATGAATGATAAACTTTTTATAAGAAGATTTGGACAGAACCACTCCTATTGACCCTATTGATCATTCTCCATTCCCCATTCTTCATTAGAGACATTACGGCGAACAACAAACAGCAGGATTGACCGTATGACTATGACCCCATTTGGTTCTCAGTGTTTTCAGTTTCTCAGTAAAATTGAGAGCATTAGCATCAAAGGTCAGAATGATTTTGCTGTATTCTCACCTACACTATGTACTGTATGTACAGTCAACTCCCTTTATTGCGGACACCCTCGCGACCACAAGTTACTGCCCTTAATAGCAAGAATCCGTAATAACGGGAACTAATTTCAGTCAGACGTCTGTAATTTTGCCTGGGATTTAGTTGCTGTCTGTTTTATCGCGGTGTCAGTAACAGTGAAGGATCCGCAAGGTGAGAGTTGACTGTACTCATTTTCACAAGAATACGAAAACATTTGTGGTTATGTCATAACCACGAATGTTATGTCTGCCGTTTGCGGTAAATGCAATTCTAAATCTCCCTATTGACTCCTTGACTTTGAAAGTTATCTGGAACACTGCCACAATAACCATCTCAGCTGAACCTGGTATCTAACTGGCCCATTTACATGAACGACATTTTGTACACGGTACAGCTGTACCTCATTAATGGTTTTTTCTACCCGGATTTCAAAGTATTTTTGTCCATCATAACAATCACCAGTCTTGTATCTATCATGTCTATTCTGACTAACTTTAATCTAACTCAGAGCAAGAAAAACAATTCACAATGTGCCCTCTACATGTACACTTAACTGTAAATCTGGAACAGCAATTTCAAGTTCGTTTAATGATCTCCCAAGAACTCAGAGGCTTACATGTACATCACTTCACGCTCTTTGCAGTGGAAACTATGTTGTGGGTTGTGTGTGACTTTAACCTTACCTTAACAAATTCACATGTAAAAACTAAAACAAAACTCAAGTTTACAAAAAAGCCAGTACTTACAGCTTTATCATCTTGAATCAGATCCCAGAGTAAAGTCTTCCCTTCCTCGCACACTGAATTCAAATCAAACCCTAAGCTCCTCTCTCGTTCATCTCCCTCATCCTGCATGACACGTAAGGCAGCCACCGTCTTTAGCTGCGTCAGTTCATCTTCAACGCCCTCTGCGTCAAACTCATCCAGGTCCCGCCTGTCTGATAAGGAGCTGCCCCGACTGTTTGTGCAGCTGGTGCTGTCAATATCAGCATCCTCTCCACCTGTTTTCTCTTGACTGGAGTAATCTTCTGTCTGTCCAGGGTACGACTGTCTGAGGTCGGGAGGGTGTGGCAGCTCCTCTGTCTCCATATCAGCACTCCCTTGTGAGGAGAGACTGAAGAGAAAAAACATTTATGTTCCTATTGTTAACATCACCATAGAAATTCATTTCCTCTATCACTGTCCCTTTCTTATTCTTGCATCCCATGCTTCCCCTTACAACAAACCCTGATACTCAATTATGTGAAAATAATGGTAAATCTTTTCACCTGCCAGTCTGCTGTTTGAGGTATTTTGAAAGCACTCATAAATACCTAAAGGCCAGTTTTCCTAACCCTTTTCTATATTTCAGCTTGTGAAATCCCTACCCTTTCATATACATGTACCACCAGCCTGACAAAGGTACCCCATTCAGGCAGAGCCTCCCAACATCTAGTCCACTATAATTTATGAAGTACCCCCCTCCCCCTAGAGCACTCACGATCCAGGGAATGTTGACAAAGTAGACGTGAGCAAAAGCAGCTATCAGCCATTGGGAAAAAGAATCAAACATGGCAAAAATGGAAACTAGTCAACTACAGTGTCGTAAATAAATCACTATGAACAGGCCAGGCCAAACATTCTCACATGAACATCTTACATGTACATGTAGCTTGGTCGAAAAGATGACAGGGTATACAATTTTCAGATCATAAGATCTGACATGGAGACAGAAATTTGCATGGAAACCAAACACCCTGTCATTTGTATCAGCATTCCTCAGTGTATTGGCTTGTATCAGCACTGGCGTTTCATTAATGATCAGTGTCCGTATGCAGCAATCCTGGCTGCTGGTATCATAGGAGGGGTCGTGGTCCGCAGTCGCCTGTGGTAGTCTATGGCATGCCATCACACGTGCTCTCAGTGGCACTGCATTTGTGCTTGCGTGTTTGTTGTGCAGGTATTTCCATTAAGCCTAGGGCTTCAGTGTGATGGGTGCCTAGTTAGGCATGGGCGAGCGGGGCTTGTAGCTGGGCTGCAGGTAGGGCAGGTTATTGGGTGTTCTACCACTTGCGAATTAAGCATTAAACATTTATGCAAATGACATTTTGTTATTTTCAAGTGGAAAGAGCAATACATGTACATACTGGGTATATTTTTGCCGACGGGCCATAGGTGATCCATCCATATCAAGCTGTTCTCCGTCACAGCTGATGTCACTCAAGCTTCCGCTCCTGCTGCTGCTCTGGCTAAGGCTCGCTGTGCGACTGAATTTCCTCTGCATTGCTGAAGCTACTGCTGCACTGGTACTGGCTAAGATAACAAACGTTTACAGTAAGTTCACTTGTGGGCAATCATACAGATCTCATACCACAGTTGGACCTACTTAACAAGACACTTGTTGAAGATGGTGTCTGTGGAAGAAATTCTATTAACAGGTGATTTGAAATCCACTGCTCTGTTAACTTTGTACAGTAAGATGGTGTCTCTAGATGGAATCCTTTTAACTAGTGATTTGAAAAGTACAGTTCTGTTTACTTTGTACTAACAGTAAGATGGTGTCTGTGGATGAATCCTTAAAACTACAGACCAGTTTACTTAGAACAGTAAGATGGTACACACATCTGTGAATGAAATCCTTTTAACTAGGATTTGAAAAAGTTCTACAGTTTTGTTTACTTAGTACAGTAAGATGGTGTTTGAAGATGAAATCCTTTTAACCACTAATTTGAAAACTACAGCTGTAGTACAAGTACTTCCTACGGTCCTGTTTAACACATTGCATGAGGATTGCATGAGGTGGTTTTACTTTTGAGTCTATGGACAGAAACCTAAAGAGTAACCATTGAAATGAAAGCTACAGTGTATACAGTGTATGAACTGTGTATTACTATTTAGAACTACTATTAGATACTACAGAATTACTCCTAAGGTCAGATTATTGCAATGAAACATAGCAAGCAAATTCATCGTCTCACTGTCATTTTTGTTATTAATTAAGTGCTGCTCGTTGCCGTGAAAACAGGAACACTGAAAGTTTAAATACAACTTTTCTTCTCGGTATGTTTGTTTGGAATTGCTCCAGGGCCTTATCCGCATTTAAAGGGATGAAAAGTAGTCCCTTTGTAGAACAGCACTGCATGATCTGACATTGAGTGAAGACAAAAATTACAACATTATTGCAATAGTTTTACTTGAATGGTATCAATAATTAATATCACTGGTATTTCAACTATCACAGTAATATCTCAATAGTCACCCCTAACTTATTGCAGGGAGGAGGTTTTGGTTTACTTAGCATGTATTTCAGTGACACTTACTTGATGCCAGTGGTCCATGGACAGGGCTGGTGGTATGCACAGATGGTCCAGCATCAGGCCCTGTTGAAGCCAACCCCGCCCTCCAGACAATTCTGATCAAAACAGAAGCCAGGTAGAGTGTCTGTCGTGTGTGTACCATGGGCGGCAGCTTGGATACCAAGTCCAGCAGGTATAGGATTGATGGCATGTCCATGTGCTTTGTGAGAACTGTTAGCAGGTCATGGACGTAGCGGCTCGCATGCTTGAGCTGTAAATTAAGACAGAGTAAAGAATCACTTTATTTAAGTGTCACTGTATTTAGTGCATAGCACTAATTGAAGACACCCACCAGATCGAATTGGAATTATTTTGGAAAATGTTGGTTTTTGAGGAGAAGGGAATACTGGGGCACTTACCATTAATACGCAAACCACCCAGATGGAAATTTGCGGCATAAATACAAAATGATTTAGCTTGTCTAACAGAAGATGGATAACATGTAAAATGTATGAACATCAGCTGAAAATCCCTAAAGGAGTAATAATCATCAATGCATCACTTTGACCAGAAGCCCATAATTTTAGGATTACTCCAAATGGAATGATGCGTCCCATTTGATTTTCCAACTGGAATTTCCGGGTTTCCCATGTAAATGGTAAGCACCCCTGGAGTACCCAGAGAACAACCTCTCAGAGCAAGGACAAGAACCAACAACAAACTCAACCCATACACATGTATGACGTTGAGTCTGGGAATCGAACCCAAGCCATATTGGCGGGAGGCGAGTCCTCTTATCACCAGAAATCACAGAACCCTTCTGTTTTTAACAAATGAACAGACTTGATGTATCTATGCAAGTATCTTGATAAACAAGATCCAAATGTGATTTTGTATAATGTACTAATAATTATTTTATAAATTGTGGAGCATACATTGTAATCTCTCCTTTTGCTCTAACATGCATGTACATTAATTATTTTTCACCAACTGCTAATTAATAAATACATGTACATTGTAATTATGTTTCACACATTTCATGCTGTACCATGACAACATTGAGGTGAAAGTAAGTGGAAGCTACAACTGTACCAACGACACTGGCTAACTATGCAAGAGAGACTGTGACAGTTGCAAATACCTGTGCTGCAGCCCAAATGCAGTCCAAGTGTGAAGTGGTGAGGTACGTCTCCCGTGCAAGGTAGTTCAAAATGATCTGAGATTGCTTTAGAAGCTACAAAAGAATACAATATAATGTACTACAATGTAGTCAAACGCAAACTGGAAAGCATGTAAAGTGCAGTTGTAATTAAAGTGACAAAGACAACAATTGAATCAATTGGAATCTTGAGAGAAGGTGACTTGTGAAAAGGTAACCACAATTAATGCTAAACAGATACACCAGGTATGTTGATAAAACCAAATCATTTATAATAATATACATCTGCAAGTAATCTGGCAGTATAATGGAAACATCACCTCAACATGAAGGTTTGGACCAAACAAATGTTCCACAAGTTTGTTCTCCATCAGCCATTGAGAGAGTTCTTTGCACAAGCTGCAGCAAAATTGAAAACAGAAAAATTAATACTTTTTTACTGATAAAGGCTTGTTTAACCTCTTGAAAGGAGGCCGCAATTGTATAAGGCCGTGACTCAAGTGCGGCATTTGTATTCCTGGAATGAGGATACACCACAAATTAGCCATTAAGTTAACTTTGCATTCTACATACCACTGCCTGTCAATTTCAGCTGCTGGATCTGTTTGGAAGGGATCCATAAACATGTGAACTTGGTTCTGAAAAACAAAATCAACAATTTCAAAACCATTATTTTTAGATTAAGTACATCATATCGAGAAAAATTATCAATTACATGTACGTAAAATTTTACTTGACATATATAGTGCTAGAAATAAGTTTTGGTTCCTTAACATTTTTTTTATTAAGTTTTCTTGCCTTTAAATTCTCTACTTTGATTGGACATTGTGCAACAATAATTAACAATTATTGTTGAGGCATTTGCCATCTTAGATCTTTTTATGACACACATTTCATGCTGTATTGTGCCAGGTCAATCTCAAAATTGAGGCTCTTTTCAACTCAATCAAGTTGAGAGGACATTTGCATAACAAAACTAACTTCTTTTTTAATCTGTTTGACTGTAAATTCAAGTACATGTAGTTAACAAGTTTTTGGAGACAAATCTGTAGTCAAATCTGTACAGGCACCATGTCTGAGCAACGATTTTTGAGAAATAATTTATTATTGGGCAATATTTATGTCTGTTGGATAGCTATTATTTCCAGAACTGGGCCATAATAATCTTTCAAAATTAATAACAAAAATAATAATAATTATGACAACCTATACAGTGTAATAGTATCAGCATTGGATTATAACGGTAAACTTAGCACAGGGTTGTAGCTAAGAAATTTGTCTGCCGGTTAACTGAGAAATTGAGCCGGTTAAAGAACGCGCGAAGTACCTTCTGCCGTAGGCATAGGTATGGGAGGGGGTCGCTCTCTCCCATTAGGGGGGTCTGGGGGGTCCTCCCCAGGAAATTTTGAAAATTTTAATTCAATTTGGTGCTCTCTGGTGAAATCTAGGGGCTCTTTTATGCAAAAAGAAACAACCATTAAAGAGAAGGTCAGCTGTGGTGCCGCAGTTTGAAACGTGTGGTACAGAGATTCACGCTGAATTTATTCAAAATTTTCTCCCTCGCTTTGACGTTTCCATATTTCCTTCGTGTGGTTTTCGTTATTTGGTGATCCTTGAACTCTCTACCAGGTCTGTTCACTGTGCCCCTAAGGAGAATGACAGACCTGCTTCTGAGCAGACAGTGCTTTGTTTTACTTCAGTTCGTCAATCTATGCTGTTTTCTTAATTCTCTTTTTAGTGAGCTCACTAGAAGAATAGTTCTTTATTTAAACACGGTAAAATCCATCAGGAGTATAAAAATTAGAAATAACCCAACTCTCCTAAACAAAATTCAAAACCTAACTACAACTAATCTAATCTTAATAAAACCCGTTTTTCAGGAATGCCGTGTATACTCTAACATTAAAAATGAAAATACGTGAGTAAGATTTTTAACATTTACTTACATTAAAGTAATGAGAACGAAAGCTACATCGCTTTCCATTCATTCCGAGAAGATAAGTGCTTTTAAGTTTGCACTAGAATATCAGAAAATCGATTGTTATAAACGCTTAGAACTGCAAACAAAAGAGCTGTCCACTCGGTCGTTCAGCTGTTAATCCAGTTTCGCGGGTTCGTTCACTCGGTTTCTCGTTCGTTCGTTTTCGCCGGCGAGCACTCGGCGGACCGTTTACGTTTCTGGTTTTTGGTTTCTGGTTTGTTCAGTTGTTCCTCCGTTTGCCCAGTTCTTCTTGCTATTCATGAGCATAAACATATTATAAGCAATAAAATTTAACCAATTAAAAGTTGTATTAAAACATTACGAAGAAGTTCCTTCATGTTTTTTTTCTCTGTCATGCTACAGAGAAAGACTTCTTCTTTCTCCGATCTGACACAAATACCTGGTAACAAACTCGCTCCCAATCTTTCGCAACGCCTTGAATGCGGGGGCTACCAAGCTTCGTGTTGACAAGATGGCGGACGCAGAAAACGGAAAGAGGACACGGTAAACAAGTTCTCAAAACAAGACTTTATTTCAATTACTTTATGGCATCAATACTCAAGGTAGTCAGGAGTTTATTCAACCTTTTCACTTAAAGTATATTATTCTAAATCGAACAATTGCTTGTGGGTAACTAAAGAACTGTTCATTGCCCTTTTAACCGAGTGCTTGCCACCCAAAAATCAGCCGGCTATGACCTCTTTCCCAGCCGGCGAATTTCGCCGGCAGCCGGCTCTTAGCGACAACCCTGGCTATTAGCATGGAGCATGGCTACAGTATACTCTGTAATAATTATATAAAAACCAACAGCCTTACTGCTATCTGGCTTAAACCAGCAAGCCGCACAGTCAAGGTAGAGGAAGTGAAGTACTTGAAGGCCAGATCCAAGCTATCCCTGAAATGAGAATAATTGATCATTAACAACTGCATGTAAAATAACTTAATGGAAACCTGATTTCAAACGAAGCCAGGTCTTATTGAAGGCCTTGGTATAAAACTGTGTTAATGTACATACTTGTCACAGATGGGACCAGATTCCACAGGCCCTTTAACAGCACTCCACATAGAGTCCACCATGAGCCGGCCATCAGGCTGTCTCAGATCTTTGTCAGTTAGTTTGCACAAGTACCTGTTACACAAATATCAGAAAGTGAATCACAAAAATACTCAGATAAAACATCACGTGCAGTGGTTTTATATCTGATAAAACCTCTTCCTTATTATGACATTATCAACTGAAGACTGACCTCACACTTTACAAACAATCCCAATGATAAGGTGGTTGGTTTCTAAAGAAACTATGGTGCTGAGTTAGTGGAGGAGTGGAAACAAATAATTGGTTATTAACTGAGTTCATGGAGAAACTGTCTTGCCTTGCCTCATGCTAGCTGCAGCCCAGAGTGTGCACACATGTGCAATTAGATTTAATTATTTTAAAAAGAAACAAAGTTCAAGTGAAGCAATTATAACAATATCAGCACCCACCTAATGACAGGCCTGCGAAGTGGAATGATATACTGCATGATTGCTTGGATGCTAAACCACAAGCGGAGCTGACAATGAGAAAAGAATTACACCTTTATGAGCACTGGCACAATTTGACTGATTTTTCTAGACTGGGGGGACTACTTTCAATTTTGTTTTTAGGTCATATACAGTGTTGCTTTATATACCTCTTGAGTATTTTTCGTTCAATTTTGGCACTTTATTGAAGTTTTGGGGATATCCAGAAGTTCAAGATGGTGGATCCAAGATGGCCACCATTAATTTTGGCAATCATGACATAATTGCCACACCATATATAACATCATCACCTGCCATTGCAGACCTTTTTTAACATCTCTGGACTTACTATCTAATAGTAAAGTCTTACTGTCATTGCTTTTATACTTATGAAGCTACGGGGGAGGGGAGGAATTCCACCCCTGCCCCGCCCCAGAAGACAAAACAGCCCAGTCTAGAAGTGTAGGGTTTAAACTATAGCTAACCTACAAGTTACAGCTCCTTGACACAAGGCTCCTAAGCTTTGTTTGTCTGGGAGACAAAGGTATCTGGCCAAGGAAACAAGACTCAAAGGGGTGCACAGAATCACACCCTTTAGAAGTGACTTTTGATGTACTAGTCAAATTCCCCTTTAATTTCACAAGTGAACGCAAGAAAATTTGGAAGGAGAATCTAGCAATTTATCGGAAGTCACTTAGGGCTTTTTTCCAGGCACCCTTTCAATTTGAAACAAGGTTTTAGCCAGCAGGAAGTCTGACAGACATCATGTGACTGCCAACCCTTTCAGTAAAATTTTACTTAATCCTTTAAAAATTTCACCAGACACATTTCTCTAGGACACCCAGTGTTCAATTCTTGGCTACTGTAAAATCCTCCTTGGTATGGAAATGTGCTGTCTAGTTGTATGTGACAAGCAGACCACTTGCCAGCAACTTGTCCTTAAAACTCTTTTCTTAAATTCTGCAATCCCATGTACCCATAGAGGTCTAACAGACTTAAATGGGGCTGTTGTACAAGTTCTTTACCTGAGTAACAATGTTAATAAGATGATGAGCGACAGGAAAAGGCAAAGAAGCAGGATCAGCATCTTGAAAGGCTTCTCTGATGGCAGACAGACCACCTTTGTCACAAAAGAATGCAACGTTGATCAAGAGAGCTTCGGGTACTTCTCCATCCTACAATATCAAATTAAGATAATTATAAGCAATGGTGTTGGCATCTGTATCGATTTATCAAGAATCCCTACTCATCACATGCACCATCAATTGTCCCTTCAAGTCATTAATTATTAAACAATGTACCACCAGCTCACAGTTTTCCTGGCCTTAAACGTTTACTTAATAACAAGCAAGTCAGCAAGAAACAGGACCTGCCCTTGCTTCATACCACTCCAATCTAGATTAAGCTTCCTGATTCAACCATCTCTTTCTCCTTGTGGAAAAGAAAGACTTGCCTTTAGTCCTCATCCTAATGCATAGTTCTCAAGTTAAATTTTAAAATAAATTTTAAATTTTAATACTTATATAGCGCCCTTTAACATCTAAATGATCAAAGGCACTTTACAATCCAAGAAAGCTAATTACAAATCAAATCAAATCAAATCAAATCTTGGTTTTTGAGGAGAGGGGAAAACCGGAGTACCCGGAGAAAAACCTCTCGGAGCAGAGTAGAGAACCAACAAACTCAGCCCACTTATGACGCCGAGTCCGGGAATCGAACCCGGGCCACATAGGTGGAAGGCGAGTGCTCAAACACTGCGCCAACCCTGCTCCCCGTTTGAACAGATCCTTTTAAGTTTCTTGATTAGCTGAACTTCTGAGTTTAGCATTTATCCCCTGCGTCAGGGCTTTAGGTAACCCACCCCTGATGATTTGGAGAGGGCTACATGTCCATGTACATGTACTATATCTGATCACAACATTTCACATTGACTCCCTCCCAACATCGTATCTTGAACAACAATTGATTAGTAGTTATACTTACATTTACATCGCAGTACTTTGAACAATCCTTACTCGTTGTTTCCTGAAAATAACAAGGATTTTGATGTCGAACTTAATCAAAAAATCACAAAAGGGAACCGCAAACAGTCTACTATTTTCTTACATTCTATAATCTTAAATCCATAAGTTTTTATATGTTGTGAACAACAGATAAAAACCAAACCAAAGTACTTACTCTAGGCAAACAAAACAGACACAAACTGTGCAATAAAACTAACCCATACAAGGGAAAATACAGGTACATATAACCAGCACTTAGTGTAGGAAAGCACATGCAAGTAAGACACCCTTGTATGACTAGTTCTCCTTTGGTTCCTTGTTAGCTGAGAAAGTAGCAAAAGTTTTTCTAGCCAATCACAGAGTGTAGTAAAGCAAAACTAGAAAAAATGCTAAAGAACTTTCAACACTCGATTGAACTGCTCCAACTCATTGGCAAACGTTACTGTCATATTACTTATCTCACCCTCTATGTCACTCTCCTGTCTCTATCTATCCTCAAGGTCAGAGTGTCAGAGTGGAGGTTCCCTTTGATACTGCAATGGCCTTGCAGCGACATTGAATTGAGACATGGCATCAATTCAAGTATGCATGCCGAAAGAAAGCACTATATAGCCTACGACCATTTCTAGTATATACGAATCAGCTCCACAAGGATAGGATAGGCAAGGAACTTTATTTGGAGGGGGGGGGGGGAAGATGTGCAGGGATGGTGCAGTGGTAAGAGCACTCAGGTTGATTCCCAGCGTTGATACCGTACGTGCATGTGGGTTGAGTTTGTTGTTGGTTCTCTTCCCTGCTACCAG
Organism: Pavona decussata; assembly: GCF_977016875.1. Lineage (NCBI taxonomy): Eukaryota > Metazoa > Cnidaria > Anthozoa > Scleractinia > Agariciidae > Pavona > Pavona decussata. Next base: position 609,154 of record NW_028145625.1, on the reverse strand, counting down.
AGTTTTTAGAGTTTTTTGTCCGGGTTCTCTGATTTTCATCCAACCACAAAAACCAACATTCAAATTCTTTATTCGACCCAGAATGCACGGACACCTCTGAATAGAATTTCTCAGTAGAGGGCTCTTTGGTGCTTCGTGGGTAAACAAATTAAGTTTACCTTTTTTATAACGTTTATACATGGGGTCGCTTGCATTTCCAGTTTATTTTAGTTCTTCCTCAACATCTGAAAGTCAGTCTAGCTACAATGTCATCATTTTGAGTGAGTTTATAAAGATCCAAACATACAGTACAACTACACTCAACACAGTGCACAGTTAAGGGGGTGTTTGCATGTGAAAGTCTGTCCTATGTGCCACACCAGCATGGTGGGTAGTAAGTAAGTAAGTTACCTGTGAAAACTTGCACCGGTACGAGTTTCAAACCAATCCTGTTTACATGAGGAATGAGATTTCATTCTGCGTTTACATTAATGGACACTTCATGACGGCCGACGTGTGTTTAAATAAACAAACTTGTGATTGTGACATCATCTTTGATTGGAATGTTGAAAACTATTCATGCACTACCCATTCCAGACTGCTGGGAGATTGATTTCACACCAAGACAAACAGTCTTACCACCTTTACATGACGTCAGAATGAGCTTTCGTACCGGAATGAAAATCTTGTTCCGGTATGTACAATGACCAGGGTGAATTCACACCGGTATGACTCATTCCCATAAATTATAAGATTTTGTGTTGGCATCATGTAAAGGAATACAGAGCCAGAAGAGGGAACCACAGTGAAGTCGTACCGGAATGAAAGTTGTGCCGGTATCACCCCCCAAGTTAACCATAAATCCACCTTTCATATGACGAATGTATTGTGCACAACATTTCCTAAAATATGTTCCAGTAAAATCATGTAGAATCAGCCATGAATACAAAGAGACATATTTAGACTTGGATTGTGTCTTGTACAATTACTCTTTTCACTTGGAATGATTCATATCACAAACTACATATATGCACGACAATGGATATTAGAATTAATAAAGACAACGTCAAATTAGGTCTGGATAGTAGCAGATATTCTAAGAAACCACACAACACTTTTTAATTTTGAAAACATGTTTCGACAGAAACTTCTGTCATCTTCTTTGTGCTTTGTAATTTAAACTGAAGATGGCAGAAGTTTCTGTCGAAACATGTTTTCAAATTTAAAAACTGTTGAGTGGTTTCTTAGAATAACGTCAAATTACATGTAATACGTTGCTAGTATCCAAAGTAAAGAATATAGATTCAAATTCCCGAAGATAAGTGTAAACCCCGAAAAAAAAATTAAAATTAAGCTGATGCCGGGGTGAAATTGACATATCATGGCACATGACATGCATATGCATGACAGAAAATACGCGAGCTTATATTCTTTAACTTGCCTCGCGGATCGAGATATATTTGTGTGCATACCTGCCGTAGAAGGTGAATTTTTCTCACTTGATAAAAAGGAAATGGCAGCTGGAAAATCTTGCCCACTGCGAGAAACAATCTCTCCTTCTCTGGCTGCGTCCAATTATCTGAGTCCACGTTGACTGCGCTTCCTGCTACATCACCACTTCCACTTGCCTTTTTGCCGTCTTCTACGGCCGGAACACGAAGCTCACAAATACGATCGATCGCACATTTAAGGAGATGTTGCAGTAGATCTTCAAGACGAGCTAAATGCAGTTGATCCTTGAAAATGCATCTACATTGCCTGTAAGGAAAGAAGCACAAATATATTGGCCAAAGGATACTGTAACCATTATAAAACTTCGAACACAGACTAGAATTTGTTCCTCGACTGGGCTCGAAGACGTTCATTCTACATACCGTTGCGGCCAAGAAAGAACGAAAGACACCACTTCGACAACATCCGACTTTCCAAAGGTTGGATCACCGGCGTTATCTGGATTGACAACAAATAATTTAGAAAGTTAGAATGCTCCCAAATATATGGTCCGAAGTACACGCATCAGACGAAGGCTAAGAAATCTCGCAAAAACGTCGTTTCTTACATTTGTCTAGGATTGTCAGTAGCTCCTTACAGCATTCTGACATTTTTCAGCCAGATTAGAGAATTTTGACAAAAAACACAGCAATTTTAGCATTTCTTTGAAGTCTTATTAGGCTAAATTTCGGAAGTATTTTCACCACGTTCTCGCGCCATTTTGTTTTAGCCTCGAGTCCAAGTCAAAATACCATATCCCTGGACTTGTGGGTAATAATACCCATGATTCCAGGCAAATATGGGCCCGTTTAACTCACCCTTCCCCCGGTGAGACAACTGCTTGGCGGGCGTTTACATGAAAATTGGGCGACCGAGACAAATTATTCCTACCGATTCTAAAATATTTAAATCTTCATTTCCCCTTCTTCTTTGTACATATTTGTTTAATTCGACTGAGTATATTCAACCTTTATTGATGCTTCCCTCCTTTGATTCACTGATTGCTCAGATAACAAACAGGTGAAGGCCTTGGAGGGGTGGTGGGGGGGGGGAGGGTACACACTATAATGGACTGTATGGGGAGGATGCGCCCGAAAGGGGTAACCCTTTTCAGGATGGAGGCATACCGGTATATTTTAGAAAAGGTAGCGAAAATTGCCTTTTAGGTATTAAAAGGACCTCTCAAAATATCTCGAACAGACTGGCCAACGAAAACAGATAGAGTGTTTCCGGTTCAATTTTCACTTTCTCAGTATAGGTATATGTGAAGGGGGTACCATTTCCTTTGGAAGCTAAACATTTCCTCTCCCCACTGACGCATCACCACAGTTCTTTTGAACTAACTTCCTGGCTAGGGCTGTCTCATAGCTTGAAATACCGTATATTTATGATTCTAAGTTGTGTCTCTGAGATGGCGTGCATGAGGTTGGCTGATAGCGAGAATTGGTCACAATTTGATGGTTTCTTAACTGATGGCTGAGAAACGTTAAGAAGACTGAGAAGGCTAAAATTTGACTGAGTTTCACGGAGAAGTACCCCTCGCGGAATTTTTGACTAGGATGTGCAGCTTGGTTACCCCAGCTCTGACCCTATTTTCGTAAAAAAAAAAAAAAAAACCCTAATTGTCAGGTGTTTGAAATTCATGCCCATTTTTAGATCTAGTTTCTATACTCCATCGCCGCTTCTTTAAACTCCATGCCCATTTTCAGAATTTAGATCAAAATGGTTAAAATCTATAAGCAAACAATAAGTAAGGGACCGCACAACGAAAATGCTGCAAGTATACGCAGGATCTGTGAAAGATCTGTACCCTATTTCTGACCAAAAAGGGTCAAAAACCATACCTTAACTGTATAGTTAATGTCTGGAGAATAAGGCACCAATGAAGACGGTTCCGAGCCTCTCACAAGTTGTTCGTAGAAGTCGTGAGGTGGTCACAAGAAAACTAGTAAACAGTGTTCGTAAAGTCTTCAAAGAGATTGGAGTCACTCGAAAGTTTTTCGGAAATCTTCGGATACTCGACACGTTTCGGCTAGTGGGACGACACCATTGATGTGACCTCTGCAGTGTGATACACTCCGCAAAAGCACGTGAGCTGAGAAATGGCCGAAATTTTGGCTGATAGCTAAAAATGGTTTCAATTCTAACGGAACGCAGACCTTCTCTATAGCTTTGTAACAGTACTTTATCTTGTGACAGTCCTTTCAAAATAGTCATTAGGGAATTTAAGTAGAAACAACGACGACGCCAACGAAAAGTTACATTGGTGTTTTCTGAATAAACTTACAATAACCTTTACTTATTTAGTTTGTGTAATGTGACCGAACTATCCAGCAGCTAACGTCGTAAGAGCGGCTTTGAATTTCAGCAAGAGAAAGGAGAAATAATCATCATGCGTTCGCTTTCTCCATAAAACCTTGATTGTCGGTAATTTCACGACGTTGTTTAGCAGAGGACACAGAAATGTAAAAGTTTAAAACACACTTGCATAGCCAGTGTTTTTCTACTTGAAACTATTGTTTTCTGACCGGTTCTCGTTGCAGTCAGATCGTCGTACGTAGTTGCTAAACAAATCAGTGCGCGTGCTCTCGACTGACGATAGACGTTTGGGGATTGCCAACACTTGCTTCATATAACCGGTCCAGACTGTCTAATAAACCCTCATGATATATACAACATGCGAGAATAGTCTGTTCCTTGAATTCGTTCCTTAAAACTAGTTATCTTTTGATTTTGGTGGATTCTAATGGCGTACCTCCTATAGAGGGTACTCAGATGTGTACGAGGTTAGGTGGTTTAAGAAAGTGAGTTGTAAGGCGCAACAACAAATAATAGACAAACGAGGGCTGACCAATGGTGGTCTTGCAATGATTGAGCGCAAAATCGTGTCTGCGCCTGGTGTTTTGATGATGAATCCAGCTCGGAACGTTTAACTTGTGGCGCGGTAGTCAGCGCATGGGACTGAACTGTGTAGAACTATTCAGACGCCTAAACAAAACTGCGTCTGTAAACTGCAACATCTTGTCCATAGTGATTGGGGGGTGGGGATGAGGCTACTTCCTAGTAATAAGCTAATAAAGATGTGCCGCTGGATGGGGTCGCATTTTTCACGCCCCCGTGGATTGACTATAAGGCATGGGGTTGCATTTTCAATAGAGTTACTATTGGGGTCGCACATTTTCGGGTTTTTGGGGGGCCCCAGTATGAAAATTCTGGGAGTTAAGTGGGAAATGTATCAGAATGTTTGTAGGTAAAAAATAAAATGTTCTATATCCAGTTTAACAAATGTGTCGATTCAGTATAAACCCTTTGAACTGAGCTCAAAGGGTTTGTACGTACTGAAGGTAGATGCATAAACAGAAAGTGACTCAGTTGGGGTCGCGAAATTTACACATTTTCCCAATAGTGACTAAGATGGGGTCTACAATTGGCCTCATAAAAGACTTGGGGTTGGGGTTCTGAGAGGTCAGCGGCACATTCCCAACAAGAATTGAGCCAAACATCCCCGCCCCCAGTTCCCGGCCGGATGATAACATCCAGTTGAGTGCCTTAAGAGCTGTTGAAAGAGGTCAGTGTGATCAAATTTGCTGACACCGGTTATAAATAACTCGCAAAGCACAGTTCCCGATCAGCTGTAACGTAACGAAAATGACATAAATATATGCAGATTCGCAATTATGCGGAAATGAAGCGTACATGCGGTCATACGGTATCTAAATATAAATACAGGCATTGCAGATATTGAGGAAAGTCGAAAAAAGAAAAATCGCCATTTCACTGTCTTTTCAAAGAGTTTTCAGTTCTATCTGTGGCTGGCCGAGAATATTACTTGTGGGTCGCATGCAGTTGCAGTGGACCATGCCACGAAATTAGTCTGACGTGATGGTGTGTATGTTCAAATAGGTTTCGAAACTGAAATCCTGATTAGACGCTGAGCCGAAATTGCAGACTTGCTCGCCGGTTGATTGCAATTGATCTTTCACTTTTAAGTGAGAATACCTGTTTTCAAAGCCGTGAGAAGAAGTTGTAACTAAACGGCGTTTCTTCGGAACGATTGACTTCCTGTTTAGGTGTGGAAGTTGTAAAATACGTGCAGGTATGTACATACATATGTATTTATCTCGAACACTTGCTTTACTCATTCAAACTTACTCTTTCCACTGTCAGTGGGGCCGGTAATACTGATCATGATTTATTAATTCTTGCTATAGAAATACACCGATCTATTAAAAGCCAGTTGACGGCCATGCTTGCTTTCTAGTAGGCGTCAAATGCAGACTATGTTCACGTGAGTCGCGTCGCTTCTGCGAACACACGTAAAACGAAACTTTAGTAAATCGGGTAAGGGGGTTCTTGTCTGCTGCCCGTAGCTAGGTGAAAACTTAATTATGACGACGCAGCATGTTATGGTATGAGGTATCCTTTATTGATTTTCAAGGCGACGACTGTGCATGATAGCAGGTTTAATTTCCACTCTCATCCGTGGCTGATTGCTTATGGCTTGCGACGCGTTTTCGTAATCTGTTTCAACATTTCAGGTTTGTTTCTTGATTGGTATTAAGGTCTCTTTATACACATCGAGCGTACCTGCAATAATTCATGAGTTAATGTATGCTTTAATAAGAAATGAGACTGACCGCGTCTTTACGAGATCTTTCACCCGCCTATGAATGCAACTATGCAACTTGTTATTTGCGCATTAATGAAACTAAATTTAGGAACGGAATCTGTTTGGCATCTTGCTACTTTTTGTCATTTATATGTGTTGATTTCAGCTTTTCAGGTCACGTTTATTTAACTTCCTATCAAAAACCTCAATTTCTCATTTAATAAATCTGGATGTCTTTCATTAATTAACTACTGATGCATTCGAAATGCGGGAGTAGTCATATTAAAATTACTATAAATAGTGCAAACAGAACACAAGCCACGAAGACAAGAGCGCAGAAGTCGGCCACGGTAAAGAGGTACAACGAGAAGAATCATGAAGTGAAGAGAAGCTGCAGGAGAGATAAGAGAAGGAGAATCGACGAATTGGCGCGAGAAGCAGAGGGACATGAAGAGAGTTTGCGATACCACAAGTCTGCTCAGCGGGCGAAAGACGGTCCAGAGCAAACCTGTTAAGGACAAGAACGGGGTGGTCTTGACGAAGACAGATGACCAGTTAAACCGATAGAAAGAACACCTTCAGGAAGTCCTGAACAGGCCGGCCCCAGAGAACCCTCCCGACCTAACAGAAGGTCCACTGCTAACCACTCAAACAGGACAAATCACCATGGCAGAGGTCAAGAGATCCTTGAAATCCCTGAAGGATGGGAAGGCTTCTGGGTGTGACAACATCCGCCTAGAAGCTTGGAAGGAAGGAGGCATGATTTCGGCCAAGGTCCTCCACTCACTTTTCAATAAGATCTGGAATAAGGAGGACATCCTCGGGACTGGAAGGTGGGCCTACTGGTTATACTTCCCAAGAAAGGAGATTTGTACCTGTGTGAGAACGTGAGAGGTATTATGCGCCTGACTGTTGCCAGCAAGGTTCTTTGTAAGATCATTTGGAGAGGATAAGGGATGCTCTTGAGGGCAGACTCCGGGATGAACAAGCGGGATTTTGTAAGGAGAGATCCTGCTGCCACCAGATCACTACATTAAGGATCATAGTAGAGCAGACCATGGAGTGGAACACTGCGCTATATATGGTTTTCGTGGACTTTGAGAAGGCCTTTGATTCCCTAGCTCGAGAAGTGCTCTGGAAGATCTTGCGGCATTATGGGGTCCCTGAGAAAATTGTGAGGATCATCCGGGTCTTTTACGATGGCTTCCAAGCAAGAGTTTTACATGAAGGTGAAATGACAGGGTCCTTCAGCATGAACACTGGGGTTCGCTTAGCCCCCTTCTCTTCCTTGTGGCACTAGACTGGGTATCTCAACAAGCTTTTGAAGACAACAAGACCGGGATCCAATTTACCCTGCTGAAGAAGTTGGAAGATTCAGAATTTGCTGATGATATGGTTTTGCTGAGTCAGAAGATCACCCACATGAGACAGAAGTTCGCGGCGCTCCTAGAACAGGCTGCCAGGGTCAGTCTCAAGATTAACGCGTCCAAAACCAAGGAGATGAGGATTCAGTCCCCAGCAAATACTGGTAACATCAATTGTGTTGGAGAGGTCCTGGCCCAAGTATCGGCCTTCACATACCTCGGCAGCCTTATCACCACCTCTGAGGACTGAGGAAAGATGTTGAGGCCAGGTGCAGGAAGGCACAGGTTGCATTCTCCATTTTAAGACCCATATGGAGATCAAAGTTCATCTCCCTGTGAACGAAGATAAGAAGTTTTAATTCCAACGTGAAGTTGGTCCTCCTGTACGGATCTGAGACTTGGCGATTAACAAAGAAGATTATCACCCAGCTTCAGGCCTTCACCAATCGCAGACTCCCGTACATCTTAAGCTTGGCAGCGTGGTGGCCCAGAACGATCTCGAATGAGAAACTATGGCAGCGTGCAAAGCAAGAGAGGATTGAAGTCACCATCCGGAGAAGAAAATGGCGATGGATCGGCCACACTTTGAGGAAGCCTGCCACTAACATCACCCACCTGTCCCTTGAGTGGAACCCTGAAGGGGTCAGGCGGAGAGGCAGACCGAAGACAATCCGGACAATCCAGCAAGAATATGAGGAGTTGGGGATGTCATGGGATGAAGTGAAACGGACAGCAAAAAATCGGCTCCGATGGAAGGCTGAGGTGGAAGCCTTATGCTCCGGTCAGAGCGAAGAGGATTAAGTCAAACATAACACATCATTGCTTTCAGATTCCATTGCCCCTTGATGTGGGAAATTTAGGTTGCCTTCGCTTGTTTCACGTAGGAACCACAAAATGAACATACTTTATACATATCACTCATTCCTGCTACGAACTTATAGACTATCCCTAACAGCAAAACACATTTGAGTGTGGCGTAACAGTCGTATAAGCTGCCTTTAAGAATACAAGAACAAGGTGGGAGACTATGTTTCCTTTCGCTTTACACGAAGCGTAATGTTTTGCGTTTACAAGTTATCGGCTAATTACGAGAGATTTAATGCATTGACATACAAAGGTTTGAACCACTTTTTGTATCATAATAAATAACAACACCAGAAACCACTGCACAGAAGCTTTTCTTGGTGACACTTTAGAATTTACTAGACGGACTAAAAAAGTGGGTTTCCCTTAAATTTTCATGCTCAAGGATTTCCTCCACGCACTCAAAAGCTCAGAAAACCACTCAGTTTGACATGTGTGAAGATCGGCACATATTTTTAAAAATTTGAGCCCCCCACCCTCCTTCCCAATTAGTTTGAGCGACCTTGAACATCATGGTAAACAGCATTACAGGACGTCAGCACTGCTCAGAAGCTTTCTTTACTTGTATCAGGTCATACTCAAGGATATTTTCCAGACATGTTCAAAAGTTAGAACCACTTAGTGTAAGACAGTTGAAGATCCTTACCTATGTGTAGCTCCCCACTGCAGTATTTCTTTTAAAGACCGGAGACTTTGAGCCACTTGGTATACTTAAATATAACAACACTACAGGAAAGCAATGGCTTCTTAGCTATCCTCCCTTAAATGATCATGCTTTACGATATTCTCCAAATGCTAAAATATTTGAACCACATTATTGATCATGAATTAAATAGTGTCACCAGAAAGCACTGTTCCTTAGCACGAAAAATTGGATTTGCTCTTTTTTTGATCCGTATCAAAGATGAGGTCAAATATAATAACATTTTTGACAACACATTTGATGCGCATCAAATATGTGACGCCTTTGCATGTACCTTTGACTCGAATCAAAAGTGAGTGCAAATGTATTAACAACTTTGACCCTACCTTTGACGCGCGTCAAATTTAAATCAAACAAATTTGACTCCGCCTATGACGCGCATCAAAGGTTGATCAAATATATGATATCTTTGATTCGAAACAAATTTGACTCCACCGTGAATCAAATGCGGCCTTTGTCACCTGTGATTCGAATCAAAGGTAATCAAAGGTGGCCTTTGTCAGTCTTTGACCACACATTTGATGTGCGCAAAGGCGTTTTTCGTGATCCCCATCAGAATTACCTCCTCAGAGTTTAAAGCCTGATCACCCTGCACAACACAATTGTAATTAACGGGATTTTTTTTTTTGGGGGGGGGGGGGGGGGAAGGGCGCTGGGCTCTGGATAAAAATACGAAGGGGTGGGATAGTGGGTGAGATAATAATGTATCAGAATTTTAACAACTTTGGCTCTCTGGTCTCATTGCCTATCACAAAAAAGGCGGCAGGCAGCTGCTTCACATAGAACAGCTACTGTTACAAAATGGAAAGTACCACATGAAAGTACTGTAAGGTAAGTGGCCCACTGGATAGAACATCCACTTGTGAACATTTCATTACCTAAAATTAAACTTAAACTATATTATGTGATTTATGATAACATATGTGAGGGAAATAAGTGAAACATGCCATCCCATTCTCTCTGATTACTTCGGGAAGTTATTGCATGGGATATTTCAATTGAGAGGTTTCACGAGATTAATCTGTCAGTAATCAACCAAACGTATTTTCTCAGGTTGACAAGGAAGCTCGAATAGTTTGTCGCCATGACAACTACAGCAAAATCTACCAAGGAGACGACAAACTATGCTCGGTTACGTCGTCTGTTGGTAGCCTTGCGCTGAGAGATAAATTCGATGGCATCCAATCACCAGCAAATCTGCTAGCCGTCTTGGCCGCAAATAAACCTATGTTGCAGTCACTGAGATCACGGAAGATAATCAACCCAACCCAGTGACGCAAGCTCTTTCCTGTTATCCTTTCTTCAGTTTCATCAGTTTCTTTTGACATCACTTTGCTGATGGTCTTGTTTCGAAATATATGTGGTCTAATTGCTCCTGCATCGGGCTGGGACGCCCTTCCTCCCCCAACAGATATAAATCTTGAAGCAGACATCGCTCGCGTAATAAAACCTATAAAACAGCTGTTGACAATCTTGAAACAGAATGTATGGATCCTTCCATGGAGGAACATTACAAAGAGCTTCTCCGTCAATGGAAGAATGACGAAGACGAGTTGAAGGAAATTGGCGCCGACATCAAAATCCTCACAAAAAAGATTGATGACTTGGTAGAATCCACTGTGTCTTCAAAGAAAGAAACATGTGCCGAAGGTGAGTTGTGTTTTTTCAATGTGAACCCAAATTGGTATCCTAGTTTACACCAATCCTAGTTCAACGTACAGTGTCAAAGGTCTGAGGGATGATGCTCAGCTTTAAGTGGGGATACTTCTGCCCTCCTCCCATTTTCCAGCATGGCTGGGCACAAAGGTTTCGTTCCTTCCCAGTGAGATCATTACATTGCCGGAACCGTACAGCAGAATGTAAATTCTACTTTTCCTGCAGCCAATCTTAACGTAACGCAATTTCTCATGGAGACAATTATTGTAATTTTATCCTCAAACGTCTCGCGATGGTGTTGCTTTGCAAGTCACAGGAAAATTGCCTCGTTTAACCATTGACTTAATTTGTCCAATGTAAGTACCTACTTGATGTAATTGATCAATTGAACAATTTTGACGGAGTTGGAACGTATCATGTTTAGCTTCTCACCTTTTTAAAAGGGTAAAAATAAGCAGGAAGGAGCAAGGGGGGGGGGGGGGGAAGGGGTCGAGTTGCAATTAGTTCCCTCCCTTGCCGTACGTTTTCAACAGTTAAAATGGGGTGTTAGGTTTTAAATCGAAAAGACACATTCATTCCCGAACTCCAAGGCATTGTTAACCTTGCCAGATACTCTTCAAAGTTCAGTATCATGAAAAGTAAAGTAGAACATTTAAAAACGGAAAAGGGGCAAAATCTTAGTTTTTATCTTACCCCGTCAGAACCCTCTTTGGTATTAATGATGACTTCTACTTACCCTTTTTATTCTCGATCGCTTAAGGTAAAATCTTCAACCCTGAGATGTCGTTCTATACCCCTTTGGTGTGCCAGGAGAAATATCACGAGAGTGAACTCCTAAACTCGTTCCGTGAACAGTGTAAAGTATGCATCTGTGACACGTGTGGGCGGACACGTCACAGTCATCACACCAAAGTAGATATCGAGCAAGCCGCCCAGGAATGCAAAGTTAATATAGAGGAAATTGCAGAAGAAATGAAGAAAGAAGTTGCTGATTTCCAGTTGCAAGTGGAAAGGTCTAAAGAAAGGACGAGGAAAAGCAGAGAGGAAATTGCCGAAGCTCGAAACAAAGCATTAACGTCTCTTAAGGAACTAATGCGAGTTTTGAAGGAGCATGAAACAACATCGATGACCAATTTAGATCTCCTGGAAGAAAAAGAGTTAAGAGGCCAAGCGACGCAACTGGACCACTTCAGACTTCCATCGACCAGCTACAAAAATCTGTGGAGTATTGTGAGGCCATTTTACGAAGAAACAAAAACATTGAAATTCTACCGAGTGCATCAGGCTCTCGTCGAACGGTGTAGAGGACTTTTAAACGCGGAAAAACTGAACATTAATAGAGTATTACATACAGCATCGCACGCCAGGTATAAAATCAATGACAAGCTTGTTGAAACTCTGGTTCATGATCTTCCAGGTCGACTTGTTGTTAGTAACACGGATCATTTGCAGTCAGTAGCAGAAGGAAGAGGCTTGCAAGAAGCAGACGCCGGAAAGGAAGCTGACTTCATAATCACAACAAAAGACTCCAATGAAAAGCAGTGTTACGATGAAGATGATCGTCTTATTGTGAAAATAGAGACGTCATCAGGAGTGGAGCTAGACCACAAAATCACACACCGTAAAGATGGTGAATACAGTGTCACCTATACCCCAGATTGTGTTGGACAGCATGACGTGGAGATTGAAGTTAACGGTCAGCCGCTCCCAGGGAATCCATGGCCTGTTCATGTATCACATTCGTATCGATACTTGTTCTCGTTTGGTTCACAGGGAAAATCACGCGGACAGTTTGATTATCCCTTGAACATTGCAATTGATGACAGGACAGGGAACATTGCAGTCGCTGATTATAATAACAACACGGTACAGCTGTTTAGTTCAGAAGGTAAACATTTAAACACTGTGAGTGGTAAAGTAATAATTCAACCCTCTTCAGTGGCATTCACCGGGTCAGGTGACCTAATAGTCTCAGAAATAGTCATTCTTCCAATAAGATTTTTTGTTTTAATGAACGTGGCGAATTAGTAAAGAGCATCACCAACAAACACCTGAAGAAACCAGACAACTTAACAATTGCACGTGTTGGACGCATGGAGGTGTGTGACGTTGGTGACAATGCAGTCAAGGTCCTGTCCCCTGACGGTGCACGGCTATTAAACACCATCAGTGATCAAGGCCATACGAGCCCGTGGTCCGCGGTTTGCCATCAAGACATATTTGTTGTCTGCTATTACCAGGCGAACAATGTGAAGGTATTCAGCAAGGATGGAGTGTTCCTGCATAGCATTGGTACACATGGGTCTGCTGAAGAACAGCTGGTTGGTCCTCTCGGCCTCTCAATTAACAGTTTTACAAACCTGGTGGTGTGCGACTCTAGTAACAGCAGACTTCAAATTTTCACGCTTGATGGCAAACGTGTCAGCAAAATAGAAGGTGGTCCTGTGAATCCGGTTTCTGTTGCCGTGTCACCCACTCGTCATCTGTATATTACTGACACAGAACGATACTGCATGTGTGCATGTTTACCGTTAAAGGGGTTTGGTTTCAACGAACTCAAAATAGCAATGCTCTCACTTTATGTAAGCCAGATCATTGTTTATTTCCTTATATTTATTTTACATGACATTTCTTGTTGATTTTCTAAAGAAAAAAAATACTCGATAATGGATAGGTAAAAACCCGGCAACCGCTGTGAAAAATATATTGTTTTCATTTTATGCGTTTTACTTGAGCACTATGACAATAGATAAAGTAGAATGTTGGAAACTTGAATCGTCAGGAGAAATGAAGAATTGCTTGAGTACATTTTTTTAGTATTTTATTTATTTCCTCCACTTAACACATAATTACTTTTGTAAATGAATATATTACTAAAGAGGAAGGGGGAGGGGGAGCACATCTAGGTTGACTAATATTGTGCCCCATACTACAATTGTTATTATGGTCAATAAGAAGAATAGTTAATTCTTATACATATCCATAAAGAAGAAGATACACTGGTATAAATTACACAAAGTTCGTTTGGGAGCAGAACAGATATTTGTACAATTTATAACATTATATGAGCATTAGAACTGCTTGAGTGTTAACAAGGCCATCACTGCTTTTTCTTTGAGGAAGCAAACAGTCCGAGTTATTGGGAATTGTAACTACTCGATCCAGTAATCAAAACTGTTGTTATAGGCAAGATGTCTCTCCCTTAGTTACACCTTTGCAAGACATAACCACTGCAACTTTAACTGTACAGGCAAAAACTAACGATAAAAGAGTCCTACGTTTCGGCGACATCTTGGCGCCATTGTCAAGGGAAACTAAAATTAAATATGCGATTGCAAGAGTAACTGAGAGTTCAGAGTCACTAATTTGGGTAAGTTAGACAAAGACCTTAGCGCAAATTGAGCCTGATTGCACATTTAAGCATGGTCGTAATTGTTAAATGAGTAACATCTCATTAATGAGACAATCAAACTTGTTCTGGCATTTTTTCAACACCTTAAAACAATTGCGAAGGTCATCTGGAATCCTGCCTGTGTGTCTATCGTCATAGTGTTTGCGCACTGACGAGGTCTTTAACTGTGCAACTTTTAAGTGGTGCAACGGGTGGAGTCAGAAGCGGACGCCTTTTCCGGTTTTTGTTTTACGAGCCTCAAACTTTCCTAAGCGCGTTGTCCATGGTACTAAAGAACATGAGCACAGTTTTTTCCAACCAGACTTCCCGGCCGGCGAAAAGCATATATCTTCTGGAACGATTCGAAGCACGAGGGATCCTATTGATAGCAGGGTGCTTTGAAGCTCCTGAAAGGACTACCCTAAGCTTTAGAACTAAATAAAGGTGTCTATCTGAAGGCTACGCCCAGTTGTAAGGCCGAGAAAAATAAAAATAAAACGCACGTTCGCGTATTTCTTTAACTTTTGTAACACGAGAGAAATGAAATACTACTTGTAGCTAGCCCACCATTTCATAAAAAAGCGGTTATACTTTCTTCCTTCGCTCTTGTCATTAGCTCAATTAATTTTTTTTTTATCTGAACTGTTTGGACGAATGAGATTTTTGTGCGCGCAATACTCTAATTGACGTTAGTCTTACGTCATAAAGGAAGTTTATATCACAGTTTGCTTGTCTCGCTGACGGCGTGTACTTTGCTGATTAATTTATTACACGGTGCTGAAGAGCGAAGAGGTCGACTTTAAACTGGAAGCCCTACAAGAAAGGTAAATTTACAAATTTACTTTGTTGAAAATTGTGGGACAGAGGTTTTTTGCATTTCAATGGTAAAGTCATACTTTTTAGACTTTGCGTTTTTTATAAACTGGAACATTTCCCCTAAAAAAAATTAAGAAAAAAGAAAGGAAAGTCAAGTAACAGGATCGCCCAGTGACTGAAAAAAGAGTTCAATTGCTTTCAATTTTCAATTATCCTTCATGTAAAAACAAACAATCAAACAAACAAAACAGAACAAAACACTAAGAAGCATATCCTCCGTGGAGCAAGAGCTCGAAACCATGGCAACGCTCTCCATAGCAACAGTCGCGTCATTTTGACAGTTCGTTTTTGCCCTCAAACTTTGCCGCTAATGTAAGTTTACATGCATTTTAAAACAATTTAACCGCAATTCGCCGTGTTTGAAAGAAAAACCTCTACAAAACTCCGTGGTTTCTATTTAAATTGTTACAATGAGATACTCCATGTTGTTATTTTTCATGAAGAATAAATGGCTGGACATGAACAGGTCAATGGAAGACTTTGACTCGAACCCAGGACCTCTGCGACAGCGGTGCAGTGCTATACAAACTAAAGACTATGTTATATCTGGGAGAAAATCAGCGCTTTAATGCGCTGAGAGCCATTCTTAAACTTTGTTGATTCTTTGTGCCTTTGGCTCAAGAAAGGGTCCGCAGCTTTGATGCGTAAACGAAAAACGGAAAATTTCACTAGCAGGGTTACTTTATAATGAACCTAATAAAGAGTAGGTTTTGTCCTTTGTCTTGTCCATTGTGGCAAGAAAAAGGAAGAAATCTGGTCTTTATTTTAACTCCATTGAAAAAAAAATGTTTAATTGGCTGTGTATGTAGAGAACTATAACAGTTACAAAAGCCGCTTATAGAGTGTTTTTATTCACGTGACTACCGGCCATATTGGTTTACTGAAACAAAAGAAAGTATTCGCATAAAAATAGAGTTCAATTCCCAGAGGTTTCGTTTGGGACACCAACATGGCCGCCATTTCTTTGTTTTGGGACACCAACATGGCCGCCATGACGTCATGTGAAAACACTCTACACCATAACTTAAAAGCTAAGAAAACAGAGATGGATGTACGGCTGAAAATTAATTGTAAATAATGGTAATTGAACTAGGTGAAGTGCAATTTGGTGTGAAATCATACGCGTATGATTTCAGACCAAACTTGCACGACACAAAGTTCAATTATCACTTTTTTACACCTATTTTGAAATTACACAGTTTTATTTTTGTCAATATTAGTATTTTATTTTTATTTTTTCATTTTCATTTTGTTGGGCAAAATAAAGGATGCGATTTCGAGTAAAAAATAGTGCGAGCTGTGAATAAATCGCACTGTTGAGAGCCAATCAAGTTGCAAGGATCACCAGTGATTTCAAAGTGGGTATAATAAAATAATAAATCCCCTAAGCCATCATTAACCTAAGATCAATATTAATGATATTTATAAATTCATCCTAAATCTTAATTATGCCAATGGGTTATATTATTGTATTCATGCAGATAAAGGAGATATTCCATTTGTTCTTTTTCATGTAGAGTATTACTTAATGGCTGGAGATGGACAGGTCCATGAAAAAGTTTGGGTTTTCAACGGCACTGAGCATCTTCAAATGCACAAGTACAATTTAAATAACTTTTGTGTTTAAGTATTTTAGTACCTTAGTATTCTAGTATTTTAGTAATGTTGTTGTAATTTAGTTTCATAGGGCCCTAAGAGAGACTAAACTCTTGACTGTAATTGTGCACCCCATTTAAATAGTGTCATTCGTTCTTTCGTTCGTTCGTTCGTTCGTTCGTTCGTTCATTCATTCATTCATTCATTCATTCATTCATTCATTCATTCATTCACTCATTCACTCATTCTCTCATTCACTCATTCATTGATTGATTGATTGATTGATTGATTGATCGATTGATTGATTGATTGATTGATTCGTTCATTCGTTCATTCGTTCATTCGTTCATTCGTTCATTCGTTCATTCGTTCATTCACTCATTCACTCATTCCTTCATTCCTTCATTCATTCATTCATTCATTCATTCATTCATTCATTCATTCATTCATTCATTCATTCATTCATTCATTCATTCATTCATTCATTCATTCATTCATTCATTCAATCATTCGTTCTATAAAAGTTTGAATTAGTTCAATTGAAACTGGGTGATTTTTCGTTCCTGACGGGGGTAGGGGAGGGGCTATGCCCTTCAACCCTTCCGTAACTTAAAGACTATTGAGGCCACGGCAATGTGACTTGGAGGGTGCATAGTATGTTCCCTGCAAACTATTTCTTTAGAGGTCCGCAAGGTAGACCGAGCACGTCATATTACGCGAGAATCACGTGAGCCGCCATCTTAAACCCGACAACTTGGATGTTTGCTTTTTTTATTAAAAAGATGTGAAATTACGGAAATTACAATGCAGAGAGGAGATATCTCGTTCTCTTGGTTACGCTTGCTGCCGAACATAAACTGAAGTTTTACACTTCAATTCTTATTTGCCATTTCACAGTGGTCGTGTGACCATTGTTGGCAGTACAGTTAATTACAGGCATTTGAAATGGGTACAATTTCAGTAAAAGTTGGTTTATGTCTTCCTTCTTTAACCTCAGTTTAAAAATTCATTAATATTTCATTAGCCCATTGACCTATCAAATTGTCCATAATTCATCACGTGCAGTGGCTCTGAGTATATCGATAAACCTCCTCCTTATTAGTATGCGGTATTTTATCAGCTGATAAAACACTCCTCATTAGTATGCGGTGTTTTTCTCGTATGCTAATTTCCAACGTTCACAAAAGCATAATTGATAAGAACTCTATTGACACACACTTTTCCAGGTTTATCGGGTCTAAAACCCGAAAAAACACTCCTGCTCGTTTTTAAACATTACTTAAAGCTATTCCCAGACTGAAACGAAGCACGCTTTGACGCGAGATGAATGACGAGCACCTGGAATGAATGGTCACATGACCCAACAAATACTAGAGGGGGTTCCTTAATTACAACAGACTCCTACCCAAGACCCAGGACTACTCTTATTTACAAATTACCCAGAAAAAGGCATAAAAATCCTATTTGTGGGCATAAATTTCATTTGTGAATAAGTAAAGGACTGAACCACCTATTGAACAGAGCTTTTCGTATAAATTGTATTGAGTACTCTCCGGGTTTGGTTATCTACTTCTTTGAAAATTGAAGTATATAAACAAAACATTGTTCAAAAACTTATTAATAATTCGTAAGCCCATTGACCTATCAAATGGTTGTTAATTCATCACGTGCAATGACTTTATATCGATAAACCTCCTCCTTATTAGTATGCGGTATTTTATCAGCTGATAAAACACTCCTCATTGGTATGCGGTGTTTTATCAGCTGATAAAACACTCCTCATTAGTATGCGGTGTTTTTCTCGTATGCTAATTCCCAACGTTCCCAAAAGCATAATTGTTATGAACTCCATTGATTTAACTATAAAAGTTAATGTTAAAAGAGAACGACGTTTTGACCGTCCGACGGTCATTTTCAAGTTCAAAATGAGAAGTAAAATATTTGCTTATATACAATTGTGAAAAAACTAATGAGATACTGACTTAAAAAGCTCTAAGATATTCACATCTAAACAATATAAAAAATAATAGCGTGAATGATAAATACAAAGGAACGCTAAAAACGATAAAAGGTATTTAAAAGGTATTTAAAAGTGAAATAATTAAACAAATAACTTTGCGCGGATCGAGTCGCATTCTTTGTTCAGTTTCGGCTTTAGGTCGCGACACTTTCTCAGGATTCTGAAGTTGCTTTTAATGGTCTCTGGATCCTGTCCATGCTCGTCCTTTACATGATTGCCAATTGCTGATCGTTTGTGTTCCTCCACACGTTGATGTAAGTGTCGACTCGTGAAGCCAACATGGTCTGCATCGCACAGACCACATTTGAAATAATAAACAACGTTTTGTTGATTCACAATGGGAGGTTTATGTTCCTTTGGTTTGATTTTGCTCTTAATCTTCTGACTTGTGTAGACAGGATGGACATCAGCATCGATCTTTCGGCTGAGATCATTGAGTTGGTGTCTTACCGCGTTCGCCGATTTCTGGTCTTTGAAAGGTAGGACGATTCTGACGAGAGCTCGTTCGTCGGATACCCGTTGTTCAGGACATGCATTCTCAGTAACTTTCGTTTCAATAAAATGTGTGATGGTGTTCTCTACGACGGTTTCAGGATAATGCAAGCGGGAAAAAATCCCTCTAAGACATTCACATTCCTGATGGAAAAAATGCCAATGCGAAGAGAGTTTAAACGCCCGGTTTAACATTGTTTTCAGCAGAGAATGTTTGTATTTCATGTCAACATGGCTTTGGTAGTGCAGTAAAAGCCCGGTATCGGTTGGTTTCCTGTAGACCTTCGTGTCTAGTCGGGGGCCATTTCTGATAATCACCATTCCAAGAAAGGGAAGTTTGCCGTTGTCTTCGAGTTCCATTGTGAAACTGACTGAGGGGTGAATTTCATTCAGTTTCAACAAGATTTCAGAGGCAGATGAAACATCGGGCATTTTGCTGAGGGTGTCATCGACATAGCGCTTTTACTGCACTACCAAAGCCATGTTGACATGAAATACAAACATTCTCTGCTGAAAACAATGTTAAACCGGGCGTTCAAACTCCCTTCGAATTGGCATTTTTTCCATCAGGAATGTGAACGTCTTAGAGGGATTTTTTCTCGCTTGCATTATCCTGAAACCGTCGTAGAGAACACCATCACACATTTTTTTGAAACGAAAGTTACTGAGAATGAATGTCCTGAACAACGGGTATCCGACGAACGAGCTCTCGTCAGAATCGTCCTACCTTTCAAAGACCAGAAATCGGCGAACGCGGTAAGACACCAACTCAATGATCTCAGCCGAAAGATCGATGCTGATGTCCATCCTGTCTACACAAGTCAGAAGATTAAGAGCAAAATCAAACCAAAGGAACATAAACCTCCCATTGTGAATCAACAAAACGTTGTTTATTATTTCAAATGTGGTCTGTGCGATGCAGGCTATGTTGGCTTCACGAGTCGACACTTACATCAACGTGTGGAGGAACACAAACGATCAGCAATTGGCAATCATGTAAAGGACGAGCATGGACAGGATCCAGAGACCATTAAAAGCAACTTCAGAATCCTGAGAAAGTGTCAGAGCAAACTCGACTGCTTGATCTTCGAGATGTTGTTTATTCGCGACCTAAAGCCGAAACTGAACAAAGAATGCGACTCGATCCGCGCAAAGTTTTTTGTTTAATTATTTCACTTTTAAATACCTTTTATCGTTTTTAGCGTTCCTTTGTATTTATCATTCACGCTATTATTTTTTATATTGTTTAGATGTGAATATCTTAGAGCTTTTTAAGTCAGTATCTCATTAGTTTTTTCACAATTGTATATAAGCACATATTTTACTTCTCATTTTGAATTTGAAAATGACCGTCGGACGGTCGAAAAAAACGTCGTTCTCTTTTAACGTTAACTTTTATAGTTAAATCAATTTCGAAAAACTTGTTGATTCGAACTCTATTGACACATGCTTTTCCAGGGATGTTTTTGAAGCCGTTCAAAAAACTCGCAGCACGTGTTTTTTCAGGTCTAAACCCGATAAATCACTCCTGCTCGTTTTTTAAACATTGCATAAAAAAGGGAACAGAACAGAATCGTATAAATTTGCACATTTTAATTTTTATGTCGTTTAGACTTTTTATATTTTAGGTGGGAGTTGTTTTGATTAGGCATCAGTTATCTTTGCTTACCGATTCTGTTATTTCAATATTTTGCCACATGGTTTTATATCAGAATGATTGCTTTCAATTTCAAGGTGTATATTTGGGATATATGAAGCGATAAATGTCTAAAAACACCCTAAAATTAAAACTACTCAAACAGAGCAAAAACTGACGTAAATGCTGCCATTGTCAATTGAATTCGGACAGTACCTGCCATCAATATGTCTGTCTTATAAGTTAACTGCCCATGACGGGAAGGCATTGTTTTAACAAGTCATCCTTTTTGGTCCGAATCAATAAGATAAGGAGAACATTATTAAAACACTAAAAACAGTGGGTATTACACAGGAACTGTTGTGTAAACTTCTATTATTAAATCCCCAGCAGCTTGGCAAACTGTTGTTGCGCTGAAATCCCACTACTAAATCTTACAAAGAATTGTATACCAATCGCGGCCACTAGCTTAGATTGGATTAAAAAGCTCAAATTTTTGAAAACATACTACTAGAATACAAAACTAATGTATCGATCAAGTATCGCTAGACATATCTGGAGGAATAACATGAAATAAAACTGTTGTTAAATCTGTTAGTTTTGCATTTTGAAAGTTGAAACTTTCGCCTTGTGTTAAGTCCTGTAACAGGAAAGTTGTCTCATTGTTTCCTTCACTGCTTGCATCACCTCTCTGATCTTCCAGCAGTAAAGAATGGGATTTAATGACGAGTTTAAAAAAACTAAAGTCGTTGCAAACTGCCTGGCAACATATAAGGAAGCTGAGAATTCGGTGCGATTAGTCCAAAAGACCCCAATGATACCTTGTGGTAGATAACAAACAACTAATGTCAACTGAAGCCACAGTGAAGTGGAGACCGCTTTTCTGTACCTTGCGATGTTCATTGGACTTGTTATTGCCTGGCTTGGTTGTGCGTGGTGAACAAGGCCTTGTACTTGAGTAGCATGCTGGCGAAGATTGCAGAAAATTTTCGCGTAAGAGAAAACTGATGTAAGCAAACATACTGCAGAATTGATATTACCAAACCACAGCGTGATATGGTAATCCCAAAAGTTCATAGCTGCAGCAATACTACAAATTACCCAAAAGGTCATAACAACCACAAATGTTCGCTTTAGAGTCACAACTTGTCTGTATCTTAACCCTAACGACAAGGCGAGAAGTCTGTCCAGACTGATTGCAGTCAATATCAGGAAAGATACCGGTGCTAAAATGTAGGTAACTGTGAAAGTTGAGGTCAGAGCATAGCGACAAATGTCCCAATGTTCTTTCAACATAGACAGATAGTAGGTTACAACGAGGGGCTCAGCGATAAGGCCAACGCAGAGATCAGTTGCCGATAGTGTGCGAAGCAACAATTTGGTCGGCGGATGAAGTGAAGATTCCTTGTGAAGGGCAACTTGGATCAGAATATTTCCCAAAAGTGCAGTAACGGAAAAGAAAAGGTGTAGTACGGAAAGACACATGAGCTCTTTGCGTATACCAGTTACGGCTTCTACAGTGCAGTATAGCTTGGAATACGTTTCATGGGGGTTTTGGTTGTCTCCTGAAAGGTTTCTCATCTCCATCTTTCTTTAACGTATTTTTAGGCAGATTGAAATGCTGAAAGTTTGAATGTTTATTTGTTATATAGCTGACAAAGTAAATTGATCCCACGTAGGTTGTTGTTAAATATATGCTAACGAAAAATGTAAAACAATTACGTCAGCAAAGCTACCACTACACAGTGCCCAAAACAGACAATAGTTGGGAGAAAAAAAAAACCACAGGAAGCTAATAAATTGACTATAAAGTCAGTCAGGTTTTGCTGCCTTTTTGCAAAACTTACATGTCTCAGCCGTTCATATTTATACGTCATTGCCTTAAGACAATTCATGATTTGGCTTCTCCTACCAACTACATTAACAATTATCAAAACATTACGTTAACTCGTTACGGAGTTGAAAACCACGAAAAATAAACAAAATTAACTAAAGGTACCAATTTATAACCATTCTTGATATTTGGGGCATACAAATATATTTTATTAGCATCACTTGGATCCAAGGATGGAAACATTTAAAGCCCACGAGCTCATAAATTGGCAACAGGGAAAGGAAAGTGTTAAAAATGACGGTTCAGTGACAATCTAATTGTTATTCCCTTCTGTCATGTTCAATATATCTGCAGCTGTTCCAGCGAGAAAAATATTGTTTGCTTTAAACTGAAATTTATTCAAAGTTCGTTTAATAACTATTGAAACTTCCTCGATAACGAAGAAGTTAATGTAAAGCGCGGTGTCTGCTGTGTTACGCATTATCAAAAGATTTTACGGCACTTTCTCCTACAAGATACGTTAAATTTAATATCAATGCTTAATGGCGCCGCACGGCTCCCGTGACGTCACATCCAAGATGGTTGCCAAGATGGCTGCTGCGTTAGATATGACTAAAAATTCGGAATTTGCCGAAAAAGCTCGCACATTTTAAATTTTCCGCACTGCACATGTAGAACATCAATGATAGAAATGATCTCTTTGGTGCTCTGTTTGACATTTTCTAAATTGTTTATCGAAAAAAAGAGTTACCAGGCATTCATTGTTTTGTTTACAATGTCTAGACCTGATGGCACTAATTATACCGTATCGCGGACACATGTCACTTTTCCATAAAATCACCTAAAAGATAAATAAGGCGCTATTGATAACGTCAGGTGCTGACGAAAACGTGTATTTTAAAAATACTGAAAATCCTCACGAGGAGGCCAGCATTCCCCATGTCGTTTAATGGTTTACTCGCTTATTTTGTTGAATTAATGTTTTGCTGAATGTTACTGCCTTTTGTATATATATTTATGTGTTGAATGTTGGTTAGCCGATTTAAAATTTTGACAGCTGTGCTTCACCCATTATTTTCAAGTCACTTTGTTGACGAGGTCTTAATGAGAAAGTAAAATTTACAATTTTGTACCACCGAAAAGAGCATTCGTTTCTCGAAAGTCCACAGAGCTAAAGGCTAGTTCCAGCCAGGACTTGATAGAATGAAAGGGCCCGATACGTATTTTTCAAATATAATTTTATTTATTGGTGGCTTTTGAAATATCCTGATATGTTTCATTAAGTTACTATTATTATTGAACTTAAAAATTCATCATCATCAACAACAACAACAACGAAGAAGAAATGAATCGGGTTCGGTAACGGAGACGGACGTAAACGACCCCAGCTCCTACAAATCTCCTGCGTTCATCTAGGCGCATTTAGGCACATTTGATCATATCCACATGTTAAATTTGCGCCATAGAAATATTAATTATTATTATTATTATTATTATTATTATTGTTATTATTATTATTATTATCTAATTGTTCCTCGTCTCATTGTTCCACTTCACTGTTGTTTTACTGGTTACAATAATAAAACTGGTGGAGGCAGAAGGTGGGGAAAAAACATTAAATACGCTCCGCCAGGGTGCTAATTTGGGAGTGTTCGTGGAGTGTAGAATAGTTTTGAATGTGTCACCGAATTGTGTCACCTATTTTAATCCAAAGAAAGAACTGACAGCAATAATAGAGAGATATTCATATTTTGATATTCAGACAAGATAAAGGACTAATTTTCTTGATTGCTTTGTTTGTTGGTGTAATTTTTTTCAATATCAAATCAACATAAGATGCAGTTGCTCGCTATGCCGTTTACACTGGGTAAAGAAAGCAGACCGGTATTTCTGTTGCTAAACTTTAGCTGCTTTTAACAGCAGTTGAAGAAAAATAAATCAATAAATCAATAAATAAGTAAAAAAGGCAAAACGAGACAAAAACCGTAATGCTATTCCGCGTGGAAGCTCACTTCTGTGTGACCGATTGGTTTGAGTTGCCACGCTTGAAGAAATGCTGAAGAGTCGGAGACTAAATCTTAGGGACCTGTGGGTTATCTTAACCATTTCAATTGTGAGAAGGTTCATTTACAATTTCGACGAGACCAGGAATACATTATAAAGTTATTACAATGCAGCAAAGACCATAAAAGATGAAAAGCTAACTTTAAGCTAGCGGGAAGTCCAAATCAACATTGTGGGACAAAAATCTTTTGGAAAAATCTTCACTGATTACTGTTTCTAAACAAGAAATAGTTTATGATCCTGGTCGTAAAGTGTAAATGCACATCATGCAAACAAACATTGTTGTAATTAAGATTTACCAAGAAGCGGAAGTCGTATTTATAAAGTCTACGAACATGCCAAAAAAGAGTAAGGTATATATTTCTGTAAATTTTGTTAACAGAAAAGAATCTCCAAATCATTACAAGGCAAAATTTCCATTTTCGCAAATGTTTTATTAAAATTACCGGTTGTATATTTTTGCACATGTCAAAGGAGATTAAAGTAAAAACATTGAAATGTACAGAGGAATAATGGCTTTTTCTTTGTACATTTTTTTTCTTTAAAAGAAACATATATTTAAATTAACCGTTGAACGGTCCATCTTGATAGATAAACACTAAAGATTTCTTATTGTGTCCTTCAATGCTTGCCTCACTTCTCTGATCTTCCAGCAGTAAAGAATCGGGTTTAAAGATGAATTTAAGAAAACGAGAGTGGATGCAAATTGCCTAGCAAGGTACAAAGATGGAGAAAATTCAGTTTGATTAGTCCACAAAGCTCCCACTATGCCTTGTGGTAGATAACAAGCAACTAATGTCAACTGCAGCCACAGTGCACTGGACACTGCCTTCTTGTATCGCGCTATGTTCAGTTGACTTAATTGGTTTGGTTGCCCTGGTCGAATGCGGCCTTGTACTTGATTTTGATGATGACGAAGATTAAAGAAAATCTTTGTGTAAGAGACGACGGAGGTCACAAGGCTGAGTGTCGTAACAATATTGCCATACCACAATGTTAATTGGTAATTCCAGAAATACATTGCCGCAGAAAAAATGCATATCACCCAAAAGGTGATTACGACCACATAAGTTCGCTCAAAGGTTACAACTTGTCTGTATCTGAGCCCTAACAACAATGCCAAAAGTCTGTCAACGCCAATTGCAGTGAGGGTCAACAGGGAAACAGGGCCTAACATGTATGTACTTATGAAGGTTGCGGTTAGAGCGTAGCGACAGATGCTCCAATGTTCCTTTACCACAGACAGCCAGTAGACGACAACAAGAGGCTGAGAGATCAGTCCGACGAAGAGGTCAGTCATTGATAAGGTGCGAAGCAAGAGCTTTGTCGGCGTGTAAAGCGAGGACTCCTTATAAAGGGCAACTTGGATCAAAGTGTTCCCCAGAAATGCGGTGATGGAAAGAAAACTGTTAAGCACAGATAGACATATCAGCTCTGTGGTTATTCCAGTTAAGACTTCTGTCGAGCAGAACAGTTGATCATATGTATCGACCTCTCTTTGATCTTCTGAAAAGTTAGTCATCACAGTCCTTTTCTCACACTGAGCTCGCTGAGCAAACGCCACTGGTTACTTGTCTGTCAACAGTGCAGAAGCTTCGTGCACTGAATTTAAATGGGATACGTCTGATATATAACCAGGGACCAATAAGATAATGAGTTATAAATATATTGATATCCCGCTATACAGGCACCTGTTTAACACACGGACGTATATTTTGATTAGCTACAGTTCTTAAGGCAATCGTTTGTTTATTTTTGAGGATAAAAAAAATTTAATATCGTACTGTAGACAGCCGGACATATAGCCGGACATATCTTATTATAAACTAAAAAGTCACTAAGAAGTTGTTGATATATTAAGATCTCCGCCACAAAAGTGATATTTGAAATCTACAGAATTATATTTGCGACATGATAAATTGAATATTTATTCAGTGAATTCTGGCTTCATCTGAATATTTAAATCAGTAACGCCGGCAGGAAGATAGAGCTTTGCGCTTACAATTTAATAACAAACAGGGAGATTCATGTCGATTGACCGACCTTGTGCCTGCTTGAAAATTTTAAATATTTTCTTTTCTTGGAAAAGAAATAATTTAAGTTAAGTCTTATTGTCCTCCTATTCCCTAGGTTTATTGGATCCTATTTGCCTTGACCGGCTTGGTATGCGGTATGCGATATCTTTGTAGAAATCAAAAGAACAGACATTACGACTGTTTCGATATTCGCTGCAATCACGTACGTCTATCACGAAAGCCCTTCACTGTCTTAGCAGCATCAACTTGTCTTTAATTACATGTATAACTTATCAAAATGTCGGCATGATAATTTTTTAAAAAGTTAAAGATCGTAAAAGTAGATTGCCTGCTGTTAGTTAGTTTCATCGCAGACAGTAAAATTTTCTTTTTGTCATTAATGTCCTGCTTTCAGTGGATATAGGACCTTTTGTAATTTATTGAATAAGATGAACTGCATTATATTACGAGGAAGTGTTGTGTATGTGCATTGTCACCTTGGAAACGTTAATTTTACAGCGACGTAGCTTGCCATTTTCGATCAATTTGCTTCTTAGAACGGTGCCAATTTATTTTGACCCTTGGGGCGGGTTTTTGTTTAATTTGGTAGACAGGCGTCGCTGGAAACGCTAGAAGTTACCAGTTTTAGCGAATGACGATATCAAAAAATACAAGAATGATAAAATTGAGCCACATCGTACATGTATGTTAACTCACTTTAGAATGGTGTTTCATAGAAACAATTGAACGTAATGGTTGTGAGAGATAACTCCAATGACAGTCTAATAGGTAATGTCTCGTGTTATTTGCAGTGTATCTGCAGGTGTTATAACGAGAAAATTAATACTAATGTTTTAAATGCAAATTTGTCTTTTCAAAAGATGCCCTCAATTCAATTTTCTCACGACTGACTTTGTCGTTTCTTCCAGCTCACGGATATAGGCAATTTGATGAAAAGAAATTTGTGAAAGTCGGGTTCATAATCTTGTAAATTAACTACGTTCCATTGAATACTGATCACTTAAAATCAATATTTTTTATGAGTAGTTCATACTCCTCGTTATGACTAATTAAGTTTTACAATTTGAATTCAGATCACGGGAAGTATCAGGTGATATTTACTAGCCGCTCTCAAATTTATTAATAATTCATCAAGAGAAACAAAGAAAATCACAATTGTGACTGTGGGTTGAATATGTGTTCCTAATTACCATAAAATTTTGCCAACTTTAGCCTTAAATTTCTCCAAGAATTATTGATCATTTGAGAAGCCATATCAAAGACTCGAAAGTGTGTTTCAACAGATATCTAAACACCTCAAAGTCGTTTAAAAAAACTCGGCTGCGCCTCGATTTTTTATTCTACTTCTCAGTGTTTGGATATCTGATGAAACGCGCTTTCTCGTGTTTGATATATTACTTAACGGCTAAATGAAATCCACAATTTTGTGCTAACAAAAAGAAGACTAAAGTTCGATTTGGTTTTTCTCTGGCTGCCATGTTCCCATTGTAGCTTTGTTGCTCAGATGGTAAAGCGGTAGACTAGGAGACCGCCATTACCCGGAATGTAGAACTGTTTTATCTCGGTGTCACGGCGTTTACGTCGACCAATAGGCCATTTCCGAGTTGCTTTAAACCTCATTATGAAAGCGAGGCTAAGTGCAAAGTTTTTCTTATGAAAATTAGTTTTCATTCATTTGCAAACAAAACTAAATTTTCGTTTGAAAAGTTTTGCTCTTAGCCTCTCTTTCATGATGAGGTTGACAGCAACTCGGAAATAGGATATTTGTTTTTGGACTGAAGTTCCCACAATTCCATTCCCCCACGGAAGCCTTTCTAACCTATGAGTCTCAAGCTTTGGATAATTCTCATGTGAACCAGCATTTAAATTTTCGCGGGAAATAGTATTTCCATATGTATCTAAACCTAGACCGATCTGGGAAAACGCCGTAGCAAAGGTCTAGTTGTACGGTAGGAGTAAATGGATTCCTGGATAGACCAACAACTGGATTGTCGTGGTTTCGAATACCGCAGAGCCACTGATTTGTTTTCAGCGGTCAGGATTTTCAGAGTTTTATTCCCATTACATTATACCCTCAAAAGGATGGTTCTAAACTAATCGCACGAAATGGTCGTTGACTATTAATAATAGATAAAGGATACCAGAACCTCGATACCAGAATATTCGTAGGCCTAGCTTCCTTCGATTCGCAGTCGGCTTTGACCTCGACGAAACTTGAACTCGCGGCCTCTGTATTTCTCATTTTATTGTCTACGTGTGCTACATGGCCTATACACATTGTGCATTCTATATTCTTTGATCCTGCGAACACAGTAATCACACATTTCCCTTTTTATTATTAAAGGCTATGTTACATTAGGTCATTTTTCTTGCAACCTATCTCTCAATTCTATCGTGACGTAAGTTGCACGAAACGATGCCTAGACTAACATGCCCTGAAATGAACATGTCTCACATTTTATTTGTTGCCGCAATCGTTGTAAGAAGTAGAAGTTGCTTCTACTTTGTGCCACGCCGAATGTATAAGAAACGTTACGAGACATATTTAGTAAAAACCAGTAACTGTGTTTGTAAGGACCACCGCAACAAAATAAAAGTACTGGATCCTGTGATAAAGGATCTAATCACCAACAAATTGTAGAACAAATACTGCCAGAAGAAGCAAGGCTGATTTTTTCATTTCAGGGAATATTACAGTAGGCATAGACTCCTGCAACTTGTCTCTCGAAGGTGCGACTAATTGCAGAACATATTTAAAGAAAAATTGCCAAGTAGGGCAGCGCCTTTACTCTATCTAGACCGGGTTTTTTTGTCTTTTGGGGCTAAGGGGAACCGATTCCGTCACACGCCGTAACTTCGCAAATATAAAAGTTATGACAATGAGACTTAGATGATACAGATAGTACGCCCAAACAACGGAAAATGGTGACGTCACATAAAGTGGAATTTACGTCATGATTTCAAAATGACGGCATGTCAAAACTTGGTTGCCATGGTATCACATTCAGTGAACTCTGATCTACCACTGTAAATTGTTTCCAGATAAGTGTCTGAAAAAGTCACCAAGCTTCGTGCCATTTGCCGAAATATTAAAAAGGGTATTAAAGCTCAAAGTCGCCGAAGGAAGAATCGCTCTCCCCCTTCCCGTTCAAGATAGGGTTAGGCAACAAGTGCCATATTTCCGATTTGTATTAACGAGGTAGGTAGTTGATATGCCACGTTCAGTTACATTTACTGCTGCAATGCCTCCCAGTCCGCCCTCACTGGCGTAACACTTCATTTGGTTCTTTTGGAACCATTGAAACACCAACGCAAAGCGTAATAAGTAATCACCAAAGAACAACATGGGTTCCTTGGGAACTAGGCGTAGAGGAAAGCTTTAGTTCAATAAAAATGTTTTAAAGTGTATATGACACAAAATCTTTTATTAGCTTATTAGGAAGAGCTTTCAAAATGATGAAGAATGGCATTTATTTTATTGCGATAGCATTCTTGGTTGCCGAGTTATTCAAGATTTAGGCTTATGCAAATTAGGCAACTTGTGACGTCACAAGACTGACACAAAATGAAGGGAAATCACAAAAAATAGAATATCTCTTAAGCCTTTTTCTGTATAGAACTGAAACTTTGTAGAGTTGTTATACTCATCACAAAGTTTCATGGTAGGATCCACTATGCCGTTTCCATGGCAACACAATGGGCTCCAGGCCCTCACCATCCAAAGGATAAAATCAGAGTTTCCCATCCCAAGAAGCGCTTCTTGCTCTTGATGTTTATTCAGTGGGTGTGAGGGAATATGGACATTACGCAGCACAAGAATAAGAAATTCTGTTTGACTGTGGAGCAATAAATAAGGCATTTGTCATTTTTGGAAGGTAGAGGTCTGGTAACGAATACGTTGCTATGGTGACATCATAGCCACTATCACAATGTGTAGTTCTGTCAGCACATCAACCCTGTAAAATTTCAACCCTGTAGATGTAGTATTTGCGTAGATATTCCAAATTTTGTGATTTCCCTTCATTTTGTGTCAGTCTTGTGACGTCACAAGTTGTCTAATTTGCATAAGCCTAAATCTTAAATAACTCAGCAACCAAGGATGCTATCGCATTAAAATAAATGCCATTCTTCATCATTTTCAAAGCTCTTCCTAATAAGCTAATAAAAGATTTTGTGTATATTTACTATGTTCCTTTTAGTCGTCATGCAAGAGAAAATAACTCAGAGTTCATATCCGAAAGTCACTATATCGAGCTTACTGCTATATCCTGGGTGGAAAGGTTAGTACAGTTTATCACTTCTAGCGTCCGAAGTTCCCTCAGAGATTTGTTCCTGTTTACCGATGAGCGACGACTGTAGCACATCATTCTCTTGATCTTCTCTCTGAATCGTTGGCTCAGCAAAGCATACAAAATAGGGTTGACAGCAGAATTGAACATGACCAATGTTGCTGTGGCCACAAATGTTACATTTCCAAACTTGTGTATAGGAATGTAAAAGGTGAGCACGTAGCTAATTGAGTCAGTTAGCCAGCATACAGCAAAGATAACACTGACAGCTATAGCCACCAAAGTGACACGCTTTCGTACTTTTATCACACCCTGCAAATAAAAAGTGATTTTATCGTCATTATTGCTGCGAAAAAAGCAAACTCTGGTCTGGTCTGGCGTTGAAAATACTTCAACGAAACCTAGTATGCGCAAAAACAAACGGCAGCAGAATGCAACAGAACAACAAAGGAAGAAACGGCTTGGAAATCTGGATATAACCCAAAGCCAGCTCTGGTTACTGCTGAAGATACGTGGTTTGAGAAGTACCGCCTTCTACAGACTTCGATTTAACAGATGGAGCTATCCATCGTAGTGAGTGAACTTTGGGAGTACTGGCAACGATTCCGTTTAATATTCTTCTAGATGTAGGCGGCTGTGATCGAGGTATTTCGTTGAACCAATAGCGTTTATTAACTGGGATCCCAAGACATTCTTATTGACATATCTCGAGATGTTTTAATGATTTCGAAAACTTTCTTTCAGCAATTTTGACATTAATATCTCATCTAACCAAGAAACGAAAAAGAGAAATTTGTGAAAAATCTGGCCTGCAATCGCGTACAGAAATGGCTTTAAAAAGTCATAACACGATCTGGGAACACAGGAAACAACATTTTAATTATTATACGTGCATAAATGTCCTTGTTAAATGTCCCTGCCGTAGATGTTTCTAATTCTAAGATCCAGTGTAGTTCAGTTTACGGGGAAATTATCATCAGGTCACGGCCATGCCATTCGTTCGCCGTATTACAACTACATTTGCCAAGATCAAGTTCTTCATTTTTATTTCAAACCTGTTGTTGACGATTGCGTTGACTAGGCTCTGCACCATTGAACCACATAGTGTACACAACTCTAGAGTAAAGAAAAATCATCATCGAAACTGGGAGAAATGCTGTGAACGTAAACCAAGTAAGACTGTAAGCTTTGCCCATCCATTGCTCAGGCCACACCTGAATGCAGTAATTTACTTCCTTGTCAAAGTACTGAACCAGGAAAACTGGCAAACTTATGACCACTCCAAAGATCCAAGAAAGTGGTATGATCACCTGGAATGCCAAGGAAAATGTATGATGCAATGTACTTATTTCAAATACAGTACAATACGATACAACGCAATGCGATGTCTTTCAAAAATGGCTTGCCATGGTGACATCAAAGTCAATTAACACTAATTATAAGCGACCAATCAAATTGGTTTCATGTCATCTTCGTGATGAGGTTTAGGCTGTCTATTATGTAGTCTTGCATGTTTTTTTTTAAACTAAAGGAGCTGGTATTTACAGTGAGGTTATCAAACTTATTGACAATTGCTCCAAAAACGTGAACTGTGACACCAGAAAATAATACTTATTGGCAGAGATGTGGTTCATCCAAACTAGGTAATTAGTAAGTTGTACAGAAATATAAAAAAAAAGAGTTTCACTGGACTGAAATAAACTGTTGTTCATCACACCTTCAGCTTTCGTTTACTAAGCGTTCTCCTCTTTCCATGGGGTGTAGTCACGGCATAGTAGCGCTCTACGGCTATGGCAACCAGGGTGACGACTGACGAGGCACCGCCGACCCAGACCAAGTTTCCTCCAGTCAGCAGTCTGCAGAACACGGTCCCAGTAATCCCATCTGGGTGTACGAAACTGTGGATAAATATGTACTGTGGTGCAAAAAATATGGCTACCGTCATGTCGGCGACAGCTAGGTTCACCAGAAGGTAGTTGATTGAATTTCTGTGGGAACAGCAAATGAATTTTAGTTGAACATCATCAATTACTTAATTGCTACAAGTTGGAATAGTGCTTTCATTATGTTTCTACTCCATTAGGCCAAGATTAATCATCATCTTTTGGATGGGGTTACCATGTGGTTGGAAGGCTTGCACGGCTCCTACCTCACGTTTTGCCGCCCTCTTGCAGTCATTTCGACCAATTTTCTGCAGTTTCTTGTATGCTCGTAGCTGGTTTACTTTGATTTAGAGGATTTGCATTCTCTAAAATTTAAGAGTTTAAGTTCTTCGTGTTCTTTTTTAAAGTAAGGAATGTTGGACCAATCGTGTATCAACGGTTTGATCATGACAGAAAAAAACACTAGTCTTTCACATTTAACCGCCCATTTCTCGTTTTCAATGAGTACTTTGTCGTTTCCCTTTAATCCAATGTGTGCCTCAAAAATCCTCGAAATCCAAACCAAAATTTTAAAATTTTAGCGATTTTTACAATATATATATGCAATAAGCTTGGGAATAGCATATTGTCTTTAAAGAAAATGAAGCCCATGCATAATTACTGTTTGGCGTTAAGCGAAAAAAACAGATTTGTGGCTTTGGTCGGCTTGGTCCCCTTTTTGCGACACCCTGGCCTGGAGATTATGGAACCCGTCCCTAGAGATTCAAATGACAATGTTGTTTCGGCCATGTTGACGAATTTTAACAAACGAAACCAATAAGAAATCTCTTGTTGACGGTAAACCAACATGGTGGCGATGACGTCACGGAATTTATTCCTTCTGTATTTCCAATCAGATTGCACACATCACCATGCATTTACACCTTGCAGTTGTTCAAAAAGTGTGTACCATACCTCATATCTGGGTTCTTCACTACAACAGCACAAACCAGATAGTTTCCAGCTATGTCTACAATGGCCAGTATAGAGTGCACTGTTGTTATGGTGATCGTAGCAAATTTAGAATCCGTATACATAGACATGGCTTGAAAGGGCACTCCAATTCCTAGCTGAAAGTAAGAAGCAGTTAGGTTTTTAGACAACGCCGATAATTTTAATAATCTTAAAGAAATAAATGAAAGAATCAATGTTTGAAAGGTAAAATATTTTGTTATTAAAAGACCGTGGCTGTGACGTTGGTGACAATGAAAGGTTCAAGGAAAACAAAAACTAAGAATTTATTCAGGAAGAATGTGTAATTGTGTTACATTCATATTAAAACAACTAAACTGATAAAAATCTGGGGAAAAGCTTCCAAAATTGAAAAAAAAAATGTATGTTAATTGTTTTTTCAGAGTTTAAAATTGATCCTCTTTTCCTTCTTACCACAAATGATATTAGTTTGTCGGTCTTGTAATAGAAGGAAGTGGAAACCTTAGTTTTTGTATTTGCCCTCGAAGCATACACGACATGCAATCAGACACGTAGCAAGGAAAAAAGTCAAGAACTTGTCACAGGACTCATTCAAACACCCACGTAAAAATAGTGTTTGCTCGTATTGACGTTGCCAATACACATATTTCACTTCCCCTGGTAAACATATTTAATTTTAGGAGAGGAACTTTTAGCGCATAGGTAATCATGATTTATTGTAGTAAACTGATTCGTAGTTCAAGGGAACAATGTCACGTAGTATCCTACATACATGACAAATGCCTCCGGAACGCCAAGCTGAAGAGAAAAATTACTGAATTTCCTCGGTGGGAAAGGAACTTTTGACCATTAAAAAAAAGAACAACTATTAAGTGTCAAGGTCTTTCTACCTTGGGCATTTACCAGAAGGCCTGCACACGCTCTTAGCTCTATTTTAATTGGACTCAGATAACTTCCAGCTCCATTGTTTTTTGTGCCTAAACGCATTGTTTTGTTGTAGTTTTTATGTCCACTCGAGACATTGCAAAGGGTGGAGGTCGCCTCGTATTCACACTTCCACTGAAGTCATGCAAGTGGGGAAGTACAGAACAAGTTTCACGACATAGCTGATTTCAATTAGAATCTTTAGAGGAAACCTAATTTTTCATGAGCTTCCTGGTTCCTTTAAGGTTCCTCGCCACATCATCTTCACTTTGTTTTTTTTTTTTTTGTAAAATCTTTGTTTCATATTAAGTCTGACATTCTAAAGTAGGGCAAAATAAAATAAAATAAAATAAAATAAAATAAAATAAAATAAAATAAAATAAAAATGAGATGAAAAATGATTAGTGATCCTAGCTGACTCCTATCTGCCATTCCTCAACATTTTGCTTAATTACCTGTTACCTCAACATTCAAAACCACGTTTCCTTTTAACATTTGAAACAAAAGGCGTTCAAGATTTTACCATCTTCAGTGCGTACGTTTTAGCCAGTTTCAATTGTAAGCTTTCTTTCCTGAAAACCTCTCTGATATTGCGACGAAGCAGAGCTTTAGTTACAATCGCTTTGCCCACCATTGCAAAAAAAATATCCTTTGTAATATTCAATCCCGTGGTAGATCTAGATTTAGCCATGTTGAGTGGTTTTATAGGCAAATGCATTTTTTAGCTTGCTTTTGAAGACAAGGCAAAAGTTAGTCACGAAACGCTACTATTTAAAAATACTTTACCTTGTGAAGTTGACGGGGGCAAGAATATTGAACGAGAATATTATAAAAGGTCTCGGTACTTTCTCCTTATGTCGATGAACTGTGTTTTAGGGAGGAGATCCCTTTTTCCCTAATGCACGAGCAGATACCGAAAATCCTCTGCTTGCCTTATTTCGCTTTCTTGATGAAATTTTGTCGTGCTTGCGAAAACAAAATATGGTTTGCATGTGTATAGCCTATATAGGAAAAAAAATGCAGGTACTTTAATTAATGGGTGTTATGTTTTGTTAGATGAAGCTCATTGTAACAACATATCATTTACTTCAATAAGCACGGTGTATGTTTAACAAGAATTACGAACTTAAGCCTTAATTACTGAACTCTTATTGGTCGCGAAGTAGAGCACATGTTCTCAATCTATACCCACAAATTTTGCAAGCAATGGATGGCATAATTATGTGGCGCCGTATATAAATTGACTAGGAATAATTTTCTTTAAGTAATGGTTCCCTTTCTCTCATGCCCAAGGCCACGTTTTAATACTGCCCGCCGGCATCACAAGCTAGCAAAGTGGTTATATACAGTACAACTTCCGTTAACTTGAAGTTCCCGCTAACTCGAACAAATTACGATTTCCTCTGGATTTGAACCCATTTTTCCGTCATTTACTATCAGCCGAAACCGAACTCCTCGCTGGCTCGAACTTATTTTACTTTCCCCTGGCTCAAACGTACCCCGATAACTCAAACTCTGTTTTAACAACGTTGTTCAGGAAACCTCAAAATGTCAGGCCCCACCCACACTAATGCGTTGTCGTTTGAAAACGCATACTTTTTGATGTGTTTTCGCCTATCGTCCGCATGCCGATGAAAACGGAGACTTTCAAAAAAGGGTTTCAAAAGTTGAGACGTTTGAAAACGCACTGTTTGAAAACGGTTCGTTTCTAGTGTGGACAGGTGAAAACTGACACTTTTGAAAACGGTGACGTAAAAAACGTCACATGTCATCGGTACGTTCCAGTCCAAATCGAAGAATCTATCCAAGATGGCGGATGGTCTTATCATGCATTATTTTTAAACCATTATGAATACCTTAATCAAGCAGCTGTTCGTTAACGTCTCTACAAACAACAAAATATCAAGTTCTGGCTTACCATCGAACACATAAGACACGAGTTTATGGAACAGCTTTACAATATACGTACCCCTGAACTAAGTATAAAAGAAAATCCGTCCACAATAGTTTTTCCGCAAATATCCGAACATTTTTTTGCCCTTAAAAAAAAATGAAGCTTAGCTACAAACCTGTCCCGTTTAAATATACCTAAATGATGTAAGTAAAATATACATTTATGGACAGGAAGATTTGTATTTCTTTTTCGTTTTAATATGGTTTGCGTGTGTATAGCCAAATTAAAGCGCATAAAAAAATTACAGGTACTTTAATCGGTTGAAGTTCCATGCCGTAACGACATTTATGTAAACTCTCCGATCTACTTCAATAAGCGCTGGGCTATATGTTTAACAACCATTACCAACTTAAACGTAATTGCTGAACTCTTATTGGTCGCGAAATAGAGGACATTTAGTTCTTAATCTATGGCCACAAGTTTGGCAGCCAAACGGATGACATAATTATGCGGCGTATTTTAATTAACTAGGAATAATTTTCTATAAATAATGGTTCCCTGTCAGTCTTAAGGCCAGGTTTTTAATACTACCCGCCGGCATCACAAGCTAGCAAAGTGGTTATATACAGTAGAAATTCGGTAAACTCAAAGTCCTCGCTAACAAAATACGATTTCCTCTGGAATTGAAACCATTTTTTTTTTTGTTATTTACCATCACTATGAGCTAAACCGAACTCCTCAATCGAACTAATTTTTCTTTCCCTTGGCTCAAATGTCAGGAAACGTCCAAATGTCAGAACGATAGCTCAATGACGTGTGAAAATCTCCAGTCTTTATCGCGTGTGTAATGCATGGAAACGGCGATCTCATCCTTTGACCTGCCCATGTTCTTAAAATTTTGGTTAAAATTCTCAATCTAAAAGCCTATTACAAAACAAACTTATTGCCCCGAAGTGAAATGTGATTGTGAAAGAATAATGAAACCACAACATTTCATTAATTATCAACAAGTAACTTCAAATACGACACCAACCTCGCTAAATTTTTGGTTTTCCATGGGGGCTCGAGTTAGTAGGGGTTGTATTGTACTACAGCCCTTAATAGCGTGAAAACCAGACTTTCTCAAAGCCGCTCGCTCTTTTCTCTCGCTCTCGCATTCTATCTTTGAGAATTTATATTAGTGACGCTGTATTAACTTGTATATGTTATTGTTAGCGTTAACACTCTGTTAAAAACGTTTGCAAATGTAATCTTATGACCCAGAGAAGACTTAAGTATTAATTTTCACACGTATTTTTAAAGTTTTCGCAAATTGCCCTCGTCGCTGCGCGAAAGTTTGAAAATATAAGTGAAAAATAATCTTTAATTCTACGAGGACTCATTGCGATTACGTGTTTATAACATAGAGGGCAAAATTTTCTTACAACTATCGAGGCACTTAGTAAAACAGTCAGCCCCAACCTGGAGTAAAACCAAACAAACAAACAAACAAACAATTCACCTGTTTCTTAGCTTACAAAACAGACAAAGGTCACCTCAGGCTCAGTAAATATTGGTGAAAAATATTCACCAATATTTACTTCGCCTTCGACGAATAATTGTTAATTGTTACAAACTGAATCATTGGATACTTTAATTCAGTGTTTTGATTGGCTTAGCGGCCATGGGATATGAGCCATTATCGGAGCATTTAAGTAACATCTTTGGCATAGACCGAGCATTTTAGGGAGACAAACAGAGCAATGGGATCAATGAAGCATTTAAGTGGGGAAGCACAAGCATAATGGAAAAGCTTCTGGTGCCTTCCAGCGAGAGCCAACACTCTGAAACGATTTTCAGCATGTGCAACTAACCAAACTATTAAAGTTAAAGTTAAAATAACAACTAAAGGCGCCGATTGTTGCCACGTGTCCCGCAATTTTGTTGCGACACGAGTTACACGAATTTTTGCCTAGTGCAACATGCTCTGAAATTAACATGTCTGACAAGTTTTTTGTTGCCGCAATCGTCGCAAGAAGAAAAAGTCGGTTCTATGAAGTCGTACGCGTACGGTGACTGCAACGAAAACGTTGCGAGGTATGGTCATGTTAGGGCATGTTATACCGGACAAAGATCAAGCGTGCAACTTGTGTCACGAAATTGCGAGACAAGTGGCAATAAAAATTCCCTAGTGTAACAACGCATTAAAGAACAATGTCCTAATTTACTTTCAAAAAGTGAGGCTAGGATTCGCTGAAAATCCAATGATCCTTATTTTGAAACATTTTCTATTTGTAAGCAAGATCACTGCCATATTACTGATCACAACGTTTTGACTTGTATCATGGCTACAGATACAAAGGAACTTAACACACAGAACAAAATAACGCGGAGCGAGCTAGTCCCTCAAATACCGTGCTCGCTCAGTTTTTTCCGTTCTTCCCCGCGGGTTTTTGAACGAAAGAGAGACTGCTCGTATGCTCGTAGTCTAAAATAGAGCTATCAACATAAATTGAATGGTATTCATCTATTCTCCTTAAAAGTGTGGAAATTTATTCTCATAATAATGACCAGACAACGTAAATCTAAAGTAAAATAATTATATATACGCTCTAAAATCAATGAGCAGCATTCTTTCCCAAAAAGGTAACTTAAAACTGTCTGATTCTTACTCAGACATTAGTCTAACATGAGGTTACTGAATTACCAAATATAAAATATTCATTAATGCAGGAAACATCTGTATCACTTTTTTTTGCTACATTTCCCCTAAAACTTACAATAAAATGTACATGCCATTGGAAGAGCGATCCATATTGTATCCTATCGACTGTTTCGTTTTTGTTCAAATGTCATAAATAACCCTTATGATATTAACCCTATCTAATAAACGGAACTTTTTTGTTTTCTGGGGCTGAGGAGAGCCAATACCGCCACATGCCGCAACTTCGCAAATATAAAAGTTATGACAATGAGACCTGGAGGATAGATAGTACGCCCAAACAACTGGGAATGGTAACGTCACATGACGTGGGAATCACGTCAACATTTCAAAATAGCGGCCATCTTGGATTCGCCATCTTGGATTTCTTGAATTTCCCAAAACCTCAGAAATCCACCAAAATCGACCAAAACGTTACCAAAATAAAATAAAAAACACGAGAACAATATAAAAACATCAAATTTAACGCAAGGAATCTAATTTTTGTGCATTAAAACAGAAATCTTCCGATTGCTATAAAAAAAACCTGCCTGTCAAAACTTGGTTGCCATGGTATCACATTCAGTGAACTCTGATCTACCACTGTAAATTGTTTCCAGATAAGTGTCTGAAAAAGTCAGCAAGCTTCGTGCCGTTTTCGGAAATCTTACCTTTGAAAAAAAGGTATTAAAGCTCAAAGTCGCCGAAGGAAGAACCGCTCTAGCCCTTCCCGTTCAAGATAGGGTTAGGCAACAAGTGCCATATTTCCGATTTGTATTAACGAGATAGGTAGTTGATATGCCACGTTCAGTTACATTTACTTTCGTCATGCCTTCCAGTCCACCGTCACTGGTGTAACACTTCATTTGATTGTTTTAGAACCGTTGAAACACCAACGCAAAGCGTAATAAGTGATCACCAAAGAACAAAATAGTTTCCTTGGGACCTAGACCTAGAGGAAAGCTTTAGTTCAATAAAAATGTTTTAAGTTTTATATTTACTATGTTCCTTTTAGTCGTCATACAAGAGAAAATAACTCAGAGTTCATATCCGAAAGTCACTCTATGGAGCTTACTGCTATATCCTGGGTGGAAAGGTTAGTACAGTTTATCACTTCTAGCGTCCGAAGTTCCCTCAGAGATTTGTTCCTGTTTACAGATGAGCGACGACTGTAGGACATCATTCTCTTGATCTTCTCTCTGAATCGTTGGCACAGCAAAGCATACAAAATAGGGTTGACAGCAGAATTGAACATGACCAATGTTGCTGTGGCCACAAATGTTACATTTCCAAACTTGTGTATAGGAATGTAAAAGGTGAGCACGTAGCTAATTGAGTCAGTTAGCCAGCATACAGCAAAGATGCCACTGACAGCTATAGCCATCAAAGTGACACGTTTTCGTACTTTCATCACACCCTGCAAATGAAAAGTGATTTAATCGTCATTATTGTTGCGAAAAAAGCAAACTCTGGTCTGGTCTGGCGTAAAAAAATACTTCAACGAAACCTAGTATGCGCAAAAAGAAACGGCAGCAGAATGCAACAGAACAACAAAGGAAGAAAACGGCTTAGAAATCTGGATATGACCCAAAGCCAGCTCTGGTTACTGCTGAAGATACGTGGTTTGAGAAGTACCGCCTTCTACAGACTTCGATTTAACAGATGTAGCTATCCATCGTAGTGAGTGAAATTTGGGAGTACTGGCAACGATTTCGTTTAATATTCCTTTAGATGTAGGCGGCTGTGATCGAAGTATTTCGTTGAACCAAGAGCGTCAAGAGCCCTTGTCATTGGTACCAAGCATACATTACATTACTTCGTTCATTTTATTAGTCTTTCATTTTTTCGCCCGTGTTGTTGCTAAGGTTTAACTCAAGGCGACATTTATCTTTCTTACGTTCTTTTGCGTACATGCACAAGACTGCCTTTCTCGCGATGAGATGAAAAAAGGCCCAAAAGGTTGTTGGACGCCAAATTGGAATTATTGGGTTATGACACCTTTGTGTATTTATTAACCGGGATCCCAAGACATTCTTATTGACATATCTCGAGATGTTTTAATGATTTCGAAAACTTTCTTTCAGCAATTTTGACATTAATATCTCACCTAACCAAAAAACGAAAAAGAGAAATTTTTAAAAAATCTGGCCTGCAATCGCGTACAGAAATGGCTTGAAAAAGTCCTAACACGATCTGGGAACACAGGAAACAACATTTTAATTATTATACGTGCATAAATGTCCTTGTTAAATGTCCCTGCCGTAGATGTATCTAATTCTAAGATCCAGTGTAGTTCAGTTTACGGGGAAATTATCATCAGGTCACGGCCATGCAATTCGTTCGCCGTATTACAACTACATTTGCCAAGATCAAGTTCTTCATTTTTATTTCAAACCTGTTGTCGATGATTGCGTTGACTAGGCTCTGCACCATTGAACCACAGAGTGTAAAGAACTCTAGAGTAAAGAAAAATCATCATCGAAACTGGGAGAAATGCTGTGAATGTAAACCAAGTAAGGCTGTAAGCTTTGCCCATCCATTGCTCAGGCCACACCTGAATGCAGTAATTTGCTTCCTTGTCAAAGTACTGAACCAGGAAAACTGGCAAACTTATGACCACCCCAAAGATCCAAGAAAGTGGTATGATCACCTGGAATGCCAAGGAAAATGTATGATGCAATGTACTTATTTCAAATACAGTACAATTCTTGGTTTTCACATGACATCATAAAAAATTGAAATTCATAACTGAACAGAATTTTGGGTTTTTATCTTCATCACATATAAGAAAATCTAAATTTCCATCGGCTTGCTTGTTTTCAGCAGGATAGCATTCTTTGTTTTGAAAATAGGGCAGTTTGAATTTTCGATTTTTGCACAGTGCGTGACAGAAGGATTGCTGCTCTAAACATGTCACGTACATGCAAACATCGATTCGCCTCGTGTTTTTTTTAGGTCTGATCAGCTAACATGTAATAGAAGCGTTATTGTCAATGAGTGAAAGTTCAGCAGAGAGAAGAAAGGCTTTGAAATAGCCAAGGTAAACTCCAGATGTTTTTGCTGGTTTCCGGCCGCCATGTTGGTGCCCATCAGACGGGGCACCAACATGGCGTCCCATACTAAACTCTGTAATTTTCCGTGGTACATTTTCTCGAATAACTCGATTAGGAGATATCGCACAGCCCTGTGGCTTTCACACGTTGTTTATGTATCACTCTTCTACAACATATCAATTTCTTGAATTTATCTATTGAATGGTTGAGGATTTTATTTTTTCACTTGCGTGACGATGTGTGAGGTGAAAACCGCCTATACGATACAACGCAATGCGATGTCTTTCAAAAATGGCTTGCCATGGTGACATCAAAGCCAATTAACACTAATTATAAGCGACCAATCAAATTGGTTTCATGTCATCTTCGTGATGAGGTTTAGGCTGTCTATTATGTAGTCTTGCATGTTTTTTTAAACTATAGAAGCTGGTATTTACAGTGAGGTTATCAAACTTATTGAAAATTGCTCCAAAAACGTGAACTGTGACACCAGAAAATAATACTTATTGGTAGAGATGTGGTTCATCCAAGCTAGGTAATTAGCAAGTTGTACAGAAATATAAAAAAAAAACAAAGAGTTTCACTGGACTGAAATAAACTGTTGTTCGTCACACCTTCAGCTTTCGTTTACTAAGCGTTCTCCTCTTTCCATGGGGTGTAGTCACGGCATAGTAGCGCTCTACAGCTATGGCAACCAGGGTGACGACTGACGAGGCACCGCCGACCCAGACCAAGTTTCCTCCAGTCAGCAGTCTGCAGAACACCGTTCCAGTAATCCCATCTGGGTGTACAAAACTGTGGATAAATATGTACTGCGGTGCAAAAAATATGGCTACCGTCATGTCGGCGACAGCTAGGTTCACCAGAAGGTAGTTGATTGAATTTCTGTGGGAGCAGCAAATGAATCTTAGTTGAACATCATCAATTACTTAATTGCTACAAGTTGGAATAGTGCTTTCAGTATGTTTCTACTCCATTAGGCCAAGATTAATCATCATCTTTTGGATGGGGTTACCATGTGGTTGGAAGGCTTGCACGGCTCCTACCTCACGTTTTGCCGCCCTCTTGCAGTCATTTCAACCAATTTTCTGCAGTTTCTTGTATGCTCGTAGCTGGTTTACTTTGATTTAGAGGATTTGCATTCTCTAAAATTTAAGAGTATAAGTTGTTCGTGTTCTTTTTTAAAGTAAGGAATGTTGGACCAATCGTGTATCAACGATTTGATCATGACAGAAAAAAACACTAGTCTTTCACATTTAACCGCACATTTCTCGTTTTCAATGAGTACTTAGTCGTTTCCCTTTAATCCAATGTGTGCCTCAAAAATCCTCGAAATCCAAACCAAAATTTTAAAATTTTAGCGATTTTTACAATATATATATGCAATAAGCTTGGGAATAGCATATTGTCTTAAAGAAAATGAAGCCCATGCATAATTACTGTTTCGCGTTGAGCAAAAAAACAGTTTTGTGGCTTTGGTCGGCTTGGTCCCCTTTTTGCGACACCCTGGCCTGGAGATTATGGAACCCGTCCCTAGAGATTCAAATGACAATGTTGTTTCGGCAATGTTGATGAATTTTAACAAACGAAACCAATAAGAAATCTTTTGTTGACGGTACACCAACATGGTGGCGATGACGTCACGGAATTTAACCCTTCTGTATTTCCAATCAGATTGCACACATCACCATGCATTTACACCTTGCAGTTGTTCAAAAATTGTGTACCATACCTCATGTCTGGGTTCTTCACTACAAGAGCACAAACCAGAAAGTTTCCAGCTATGTCTACAATGGCCAGTATAGAGTGCACCGTTGTTATGGTGATCTGAGCAAATTTAGAATCCGTGTACATAGACATGGCTTGATAGGACACACAATTCCCAGCTGAAAGCAAGAAGCATGTTAGGCTTTTAGACAGCGCCGATAATTTTAATAATTTTAAAGAAATAAATGAAAGAAATAATATTTAAAATGTAAAACATTTTACGTTGGCAACAATGAAAGGTTCAAGGAAAACAAAAAAATAAGAATTTATTCAGGGAGAATGTGTGATTGTGTTACACTCATATTAAAACAACTAAACTGATAAAAATCTGGGGAAAAGCTTCCAAAATTGAAAAAAAAATGTATATTAACCGTTTTTTTAGAGTTCAAAATTGATCCTTTTTTCCTTTTTACTACAAATGATATTAGTTTGTCGGTCTTGTAATAGAAGGAAGTGGAAACCTTAGTTTTTGTATTTGCCCTCGAAGCATGCACAACATGCAATCAGACACGTAGCAAGGAAAAAAAGTCAAGAACTTGTCACAGGACTCATTCAAACACCCACGTAAAAATAGTGTTTGCTCGTATTGACGTTGCCAATACACATATTTCACTTCCCCTGGTAAACATATTTAATTTTAGGAGAGGAACTGTTAGCGCATAGGTAATCATGATTTATTGTAGTAAACTGATTCGTAGTTCAAGGGAACAATGTCACGTAGTATCCCACATACATGACAAATGCCTCCGGA
The DNA here is from genome assembly GCF_977016875.1 of Pavona decussata. Classification (NCBI taxonomy): domain Eukaryota; kingdom Metazoa; phylum Cnidaria; class Anthozoa; order Scleractinia; family Agariciidae; genus Pavona; species Pavona decussata. The sequence continues at coordinate 564,330 of NW_028145625.1, read as the reverse complement.
ACGCCAAGCTGAAGAGAAAAATTACTGAATTTCCGCGGTGGGAAAGGAACTTTTGACGATGAAAAAAAAAAACAAAACAAATATTAAGTGTGAAGGTCTTTCTACTTTGGGCATTTAACAGAAGGCCTGCACCCGCTCTTAGCTCTATTTTAACTGGACCCAGATAACTTCCAGCTCCATTGTTTTTTGTGCCTATAAACGCATTGTTTTGTTGTAGTTGTTTTGTCCACTCGAGACATTACAAAGGGTGCAGGTCGCCTCGTATTTACACTTCCACTGAAATCATGCAAGTGGAGAAGTACAGAACAAGTTTCACGACATAGCTGATTTTCTTGTTGACATGGCCTCATTTGTAGCTGGACAGAGCTGGACATTCAATTGGAATCTTTAGAGGAAACCTAATTTTTCATGAGCTTCCTGGTTCTTTTAAGGTTCCTCGCCACATCATCTTCACTTTGTCTTTTTTTTTTTTTGTAAAATCTTTGTTTCATTAGTCTGACATTCTAAAGTATGGCAAAATAAAATAAAATAAAATAAAAATGAAAATGAAAAATGGTTAGTGATCCTAGCTGACTCCTATCTGCCATCCTCAACATTTTGCTTAATTACCTGTTACCTCAACATTCAAAACCACTGCTTTTCCTTTTAACATTTGAAACAAAAGGCGTTCAAGATCTTACTATCTTCAGTGAGTACGGTTTTAGTTTCAATTGTAAGCTTTCTTTCCTGAAACCCTCTCGGATATTACGAGGAAGCAGAGCTTTAAGTTACAACCGCTTTGCCCACCATTTTCAAAGAATATTCTTTGTAATATTCAATCCCGTGGTAGATCTAGATTTAGCCACGTTGAGTGTTTTTATAGGCAAATGCTTTTTCTAGCTTGCTTGTGAAGACAAGGCAAAAGTTAGTCATGAAACGGTACTATTAACAAATACTTTATACCTTCTGATCTGAAGTTGACGGGGGCAAGAATATTAAACGAGAATATTGCAAACGTCTCAGTACTTTCTCCTTATGTCGATGAACTGTTTAGGGAAGAGGTCCTTTTTCCCCTAATGTACAAGCTGATACCGAAAATTCGCTGCTTGCCTTTTTTTGCTTTCTTGATGAAATTTTCTCGTCCCTGCGAAAACAAAAGGAAGCAATATTTTCGCATTGATAAAATCTTAGGTGAGAAAACATAAAAGAAAACGTTAGTTTTCTTCATATTTAGTCATTCCAAATTCCTGAAACAATTTAGGCGTTCCAAACAGGAATTCACTAAAATAACCGTTGGATCCCCTGCATTTATCGTGGCGTAATATATTTAGCTAAAGGATAGTTAAAGTAGAATTTCAACTCGAACCTTTACCAGCATGATCGAGTCGTTTCGGCCTCTCCCCTAGATTTTACTTTTCTCTAACACACCAAAGTTCTTTCAGGGAGTAGTTGCCATAAATTGAACGGAGAAAGGAAAGTTCCTTGGAGATGCGTGACACTTGAAAATGTTTTCGGATTGGATTGATATAATAATGATTATCAAAAAGTGTCAAAAATGGTTTGAAAGAAACACAGACGTTTCGGGTATATAACCCTTCTTCAGTGTGGAGAAAACCGTTCTCTCCACAGGGCGGTTTTCTTTATAAATTTACGGCGAAGTCGAAATCGGCACACAACCACATTTCAATGAGCAAAAATATGAGAAATCTCATTTTATCTTAAGCATTTTGCCAGTCAAGGTGACGGAATATACTCAACGTAAGGCAGATGTTTATATACGGGATTATACTAAAAAGCAATATGTTTAGGATTTTACCTTTACTTAAGAGGAATCCCGCGAGCTCGTCTTGACCGAACAGATGCATTTATCAAAGTAAAAAGCAAGTCAGACTCTTTATACAGAGAGCAAGTTTTAGTTGTCATGCATTGTTTTTAAACCATTATGAATATCTTAATGAAGCAGCTGTTCGTTAATGTCTCTATAAACAACTAGATATCAAGTTCTGGCTTACCATCCAGCACATAATTATATATAAGACACGGCGCTTTAAATTTAGGCGAGTTTATGAAACAACTTTACAATACACGTTCCTTGCATTAAGCTGAAAAGAAAATCCATCCAGATCGGTTTTTCGAAAAAAAAAAAAAAAAAAAAAAAAAAAAAAGAAAACAGAAAACGTTTTGCTCTTAAAAAAAATGACGCTCAGCTACAAACCTGTCGCGTTTAAACATACTAAAAGATATAAGTAATACATTTGTGGACAAGAGGATTTGTATTTTTTTCGTTTTAATATGGTTTCCATGTCTTTAGCGCAAAAAAAAAAAAAAAAAAAAAAAATTACAGGTACTTTAATGGGTATTTTGTTAGATGAAGTTCATTGTAAGAACATGTCATTTATGTAAACACTCCATCTACTTCAATAAGCACGCTGTATGTTTAACAAGAAGTACCAGCTTAAGCGTAAATATACTGAACTCTTATTGGTCGCGAAGTAGAGCACATTTTGTTCTTAATCTATGGCCACAAATTTGGCAACCAAAGGATGGCATAATTATGTGGCGTATATAAATTAACTAAGAATAATTTTACAGTAGAACTTCGGTTAACTCGAAGTCCCCACTAACTCGAACAAAAACGATTTGTTCTGGAATTGAACCCATTTTTTTCGTTATTTACCATCAGTTAACCGAACGCCTCGCTAACTCGAACCAATTTTACTTTCCCTTGGCTCAAATGAACCCCGAGAACTCGAACTCCTTTTTTTAAAAGCGTTGGACAGGAAACCCTCAAAATTTCAGAACGATAGCTCAGTGACGTGTGAAAATCTTTAATCGCGTGTTTAAAGTATGGAAAAGGCGATCTCAGCCTTTGACCTTAACTGTTCTTAAAATTTTGGCTAAAATTCTCAAACTAAAAGCATCTTACCAAATAAACTTATTGTACCGAAGTGAAATGTGATTGTGAAAGAATAATGAAACAACAACACTTTATAAATTATTAACAGGGAACTTTAAAATCGACACCAATCTCGCTAAACTTTTGGTTTCCCATGGGAACTCGAGTTAGCAGGAGTTCTATTGTACTGTACAGCGTGAAAACCAGACTTTCTCAAAGAGGTTCGCTCTTTTCTCTCGCTCTCGCATTCTACGTATCTTTGAGAATTTATATTAGTGACGCTGTATTAGCTTGTATATGTTGCTGTTAGCGTTAACACCCTGTTAAAAGCATTTGCATATGTAATCGTATGACTCCGAGTAGAATTAAGTATTAGTTGTCACATAGTTAGTAGAGGGGACTAACTATGGTTGTCACGCGTATTTTCAAAGTTTTCGCAAATTGCCCTCGTCGCTGCGCGAAAACTCTGAAAATACAAGTGAAAATTAATCTTTAATTCTACGAGGACTCATTGCAATTACGCGTTTATAACATAGAGGGCAAAATTTTCTTAATTCTATCGAGGCACTTAGTAAAACAGTCAGCCTCGACCTGGAGTAAAACCAGACAAACAAACAATTCACCTGTTTCTTAGCTTACAGACTCAGTAAATATTGGTGAAAAATATTCACCAATATTTACTTCGCCTTCGACGAATAATTGTTAATTGTTACAAACTGAATCATTGGATACTGCAATTCTAGAGTTTTGATTGGCTTAGCGGCCATGGGATATGAGCCATTATCGGAGCATTTTAGTAACTTCTTTGGCATAGACCGAGCATTTTAGGGGGACAAAGAGCAATGGGATCAGTGAAGCATTTAAGTGGGGAAGCTGAAGCATAATGGAAAAGCTTCTGGTGCCTTCCAGCGAGGGCCAACACTCTGGAACGTTTTTTAGCATGTGTAACAATTAAAGGCGCTGTTTCTCGCAACTTGTCCTTAATTTTGTTGCGACACGCGTTGCACGAATCATTGCCTAGTCCAACATGCCCTGAAATGAACATCTCTGACAATTTTTTTTGTTGCCGCAATCGTTGCGAGAAGAAAAACGCGGTTCTATACAGTCCTGCAACGGTGACTGCACAGAAAACGTTGCGAGGCATGCTCTTTTTAGGGCATGTTATACCGGACAAAGATCCCGCGTGCAACTTGTGTCACAACAGCGCAACGAAATTGTGAGACAAGTGGCAATAAAAATTCCCTAGTGTAAAAACGCGTTAAAGAGCAAAGTCCTAATTTACTTTCAAAAAGTGAGGCTAGGATTCACTGAAAAGCCAATAGCATTCTTTCCCAAAAAGGCAAATTAAAACTGTGATTCTTACTCAGACATAAGTCTAATATGAAGTTACCAAATGACCAAATTTAAAATATTCATTAATGTAGTAAACACCTGTATCACTTTATTTTTTGCTACATTTCTCCTGAAACTTACAATAAAATGTACATGCCATTGGAAGATAGATCCATATTGTGTACGTTCGACTATTTTTTTTGTTCAAATATTATAAATAATTATTATAAACCTAATTTGTGTCTCTCATGTCAAGTCATTTTAAAACGATCACTTCCAGGTCAAAGAAGATTCAAGAGTCTGACTTGAACAAGTCGAGTTTGAGCTAAACTTTAACTTAGTTTGAGCTTAATGGGCGTTCATATACTAGAGGACCCATTATTCGTCTGGAGGAACTTGGGCAAATATTTGTTGTTCATCTGGTTATTCGTCTCTAGTATAAAGACCGGCACAAGACGCATTATGCGTGTAGACGAACTATCTTCCGTTGTTCGTCTTGAGCGACGCACAACTGAAAATTGTTCGCCCAGACAGATAATGCGTCTTGTGCCCGTCTTTATACTAGAGACCAGACGAACAGCAAATGTTTGCCCAAGTTCGTCCAGACGGCTAATGCGTCCTCTAGTATATGAACGGCCAATTTGAGGAATTGTTATTAATGTTCTCACATGCTTTGCTAACATCACTGTAAGTGTATTTCACATGCAAAGTGTTTATCTGCAGTGACCAAACATGTAATGGGTATACACATACAGACAGACAGACAGACAGACAGACTGACTGTCATTCATCATATAATCTGGGTATATAACGTGTAAAACTAAATGAAGAACACTTGTAAATTAACCTTAACCTCAATCCGTAAATGATTTCAAACTCCACTTGAGCCCATCTCAGAAGTTGACTCAAATCTAAATCTAATTAAGTTCCCTTGCAACATGCTGTGGCTGCTATGCTGTGGTTGATCTGATCATCATCTTCATGTGTCTTTGTTGTCGCCTCCCTGGCTGATCTCCGATTGTCCCTCCTCTCTTGTCTTCTGCATGTTCTCTAAGAGATCTTTCATTCTGGAGTGAAGAGAGTCATTCCAGTTCTCCAGCTTGTCAAGGCAGGAATTCAGCTGATCTAATTCCTGGTCAAGTGCCTCATACTCTGCAACAGTATTGAAAACAGAGACCTTAAATGATTGGGTTGATGGACGAAAGTTGTAAGTGAAGATGTGGCCTCAAAACCCAAATTTCTGTACATACTATATAAAGAGAAAATGTTCTGTAAATGTACACAAGAGGTTATCCTTACCAGTGTTTCCGTGAAATACGAAGAACACATACAAAGAGACATTAATTTTAGAAAGATATCAAGTGTTAACAAAATTAATAATTAAATAGAAGATATAGATCCTCGTAGTTATGCAACCTATTAACCAGTTGCAAAAAGAAAGCCTGAAAAAAATTCAGGCTTTTAGCTTGAACCTGCATTTATGAACAAAAAAGTTCTCTATATTTGTCATAATTGTATTTTGCATCCTTAAAGTTTTTTCATATCCTTGAAACTTACAAAGACAGTGATAAATAAGTTAAACTGTGAAGAAAACATAGCATTTTCTTTAGTGAAAGGTCACCCCTAACATTTGCAATGCAGGAAAAATAAATCCCTTTTGCTTACAGGGGGAAGGGGAAGGGGGGTACAGGTATCATTAATTATTTTGTATAATGCCAAAAGCAGCTTGTAAATTCAGGGAATAAGATTCCGTTCCCTAAAATTTTGGTAATTGAAATTTTCAGCTAAAGAATCCAAACAGATCAAACTGTGCTAGCTTACACAAACTTGCCAGAAATATTGGAATGCAGCAAACAACATTTTAACAATTTTTTTCTAATTTTCTCGTTGGGTACCCCCTTATTATATCTGTTAACAATCAGACATGCAAGGAGTGCCACTTGCCATTTAAGATTTTTCTCTCATTTTTTAAAGAGAATTTTTTTTCAAGTGCCTAATTGGCACATTTTGCTGTCGCTAAGTTTTCAGTCACATTTTGCATTGCGCTTCTCACCCAGTCAGTGAGATAAATTACCCTAGAAACATCAAGATCACCACCCATGACATCAAGGCTCTTACAAGGGTGTTTGCCTATAACAGGTTTTTTGGGTTACAGACCTGAATGACAGCTGTGGGTAGGAATCAGTTGATAGGGTTGTCATTGAGAAATGATATCATAAGTAACGATGAGGTGAAGCCCTTTTGGAGAAGAACTGTGTGTTTTTAACTATTTTTGGTGACAATAATTTCAAATGCTAACAAGAAGAAGCATTTAAGTATCACGTTCCCCCTGACTAGCAAGGTAAAATTTAAATTTCCTTGCTTTGTTTTCTTAGATAAAACCCAATAGCTTTTGTTACAATATTATTGTGTCTTTACTGACTTGGTATTTGAGTACAGCGAAGCTGGAGATGACTTGTCTTGGTACAAACGCTTCACTGCTTTTCATGGGAAAATCATGTTGTTCTCATGCTCACTAGTTTGTAGTTACATATGAAATGAAATGAGGTTTGTATCAAAACAAAGTAAACTTAAAACTTGTTACCACTCAAAGGCCCAGTCACTAAGCACACAACTCTAAAATGGGCTTTTTTTTTGTCTTGGCGGCTGTTTTGGAAGATTTCACGGAAATATTTCGACACAGCTTCGTACATTAATTATTATACATGCACCACTGTCATACTATGGGGGTATTTACATGTGAAAACTCGCACCTGTGTGAGTTTCATATGTACCAGTATGACAATGTGATTTCAGACCATGTTCACATGAAGGGATGGGATTTTATTCCCTGTTTACATGAGGAGGCAGTTCATGTTGGCCAACGTGATGGTGGCGCCATCTTGGATTGGATGTCAAAGACTATGCATAGTCGTTCCCCTTTCCTAGCCTGTTCCAGGCTCCTAGAAAGAGGCGTGAAGGACAGGGCGAGGAGACATGCCGGAGCGAACAGTTGTACCACGTTTTCATGTCATCGGAATGAGTTTTCGTACAGGAGTGAGAATTGTAACCGGGGTGAACTTGCACCGGCATGGCTCGCTCTGGTATGAGATTTTGTGCTGGTATCATGTAAACAAATACAGAGCCTCAAGAGGGAACCAGAGTGAACTCGTACCGGAAGGAAATTCGCGCCGGTATCATGTAAACACCCCTTAACCCTCTTCCAAAATCGGTGAGCATGAATAGTGTGTGTCCATAATTCACCATGTATGGGGCTGTGCCGAAATCTTGCCAAACAGTACTCAAAATATGGTGCTATCACCCCACCATCAGCCATCTGGGTGTAGTATGAATTGTACATCCGAAGGTTGAACCAACTCCCTGTACAAAGAAGTGAAAAATTTGGACATGACGTCATGCACTTTACTACTCCAGCTGTTTGGTCGATTCCGAACTGCTATGAGTATGTCTATCGACGAGCTTTTTTCCTGAAAAGCAAACATATTTTTGTACCAAAATACAATTTACGCTTTCTTAAATGAGGTACCTTTCTCATCCTCATCACAATCCCCGTTTTCTAGAGCAAGTTCTTTTGTTTTTCCATTGATATCTTCAACACCGTTTTCTTCCGCCATGTTGGATTGGTTTAACCGAGTAGGTACTGGAAATAACTTTTTCCATGGTACCCAGTCTACACGGAGTCAGTCCCATGATACAGTTCGGGTTTCCCACGGCCATCACTTTCGTAATATTTTGGAAAGAAAACGAATTGGAAACCCGGCGTTGTCCGATTTTTTTAGTTTTTCCTTTGAACGCGATGGCTAAATGGGGTGAGGGAGATCCGAGGTGGATCGTCGAAGAAAGAGCTGACGCTAAAAATGTAAATAATTGGCACTGGTAAGTGAAAATGTGTTGAAATTTTGGTAATGTACTGCACGTGGCTGGAAAATTTAAGAAGTTTACTCTTAAACATTAGACTTGCACATCACGAAAGAGTTTGATCTATAGACAACTGAATCTTTCTTGATCTCAGGACAGAGAAAAATGCAACTCCGTGGTCCAAGGAAAAGTTAAAGGCGCTTTTGAAGGGGTTAGAAATACAAACGGATGAAGGTAACTTCAGCTTATATATAATCAATTGAGCTAAATATCATGATCAAGTAAGTTTAGGCTTTAAAAATATGTGCTATGCCTGAGAAATCAGCTGTCAACGGCTGTTTTCTTTCCCATTTAAGTGAATCATATGGATCGACTATTGGAGTTGGTGTAGCATGAAGGAAATAAAAATGCTGCTGGAAAAAAAATTATCAACAAATTTCAGCAAAATCCCCAGTACTGTAAAATGCATGGTGATTATTTTTGCTGTTGTTTTCTCAGACCATCTCAGATGTTCCCTATACTGAGTAGAAGTGAGGAATGTAATAAATATTTTTTTGAGAAAAATTTTGTCACTTTGATTTCTGAGCTTTTTTGTAGACTAGAACAATATAAATATTTAGTCAATAATTATTATTGTCTGTTAAAGTTTTGGGAGAGATAAAATGAACATTTTAAGCTTGATTAATTATAATGCCCCAGACTATTCAACAATGATATAAGATCATGAACTCGAGATTTCTATCGCATAATATTTGATGGTAATGGTAATGGTAATGGTAATGGTATTGATGAGGGCGAAGCCTGAATCAACTATCACACGTAGAAATCAAGAGCGAATAATCTGATCGTTTTAGTATAAATCTACTAGTTGTTCAAAACTAAACAACAAGACAGGTTCAAGATTTTATTGAATAATCATATATAAATAGGTCATGTGCATTGTATTGGCTTTGTGCGCGTACCTTTGCATTTCATTCAGGATTTTATATCGAAACCGTCATTCGCTCGAAACTGAAACAAGGAGCCAAGCTTTTTTTACTGAAGAATGACAATGAAAGATACATGTATACTGACGTAAAAGTGCCCTTTGGAAGCCAAGTTTTTTTTAAAAAAAAAAAATGTGTCAGTGAAGCACAATTTTGAATGTTTTCAAAATTATAAAATTGCAGACTTTTAAAAGTGTAAATGAAAAATAAAATCATTTAACTCTTGTTTTGACTCCTTTTCTTACTGTGAAAAATCTTCATTCCATATTTCATTGCAATTTTTGTCTTCTCTGGAATCGCCTCGACTAGTAATTATCCAAAATCCTCTTTACAGACACTTAGAAAATGCGAAGAAGCTGCTGCTATTTTGTTGACAACCCCACACTGTTAGCTTATTATATAAGGCTACCCACTATCTACAACAGAGTAGGTAGTGAGTAGTGTAGCCAATAAAAGAGCATTAATTTTTGTGATAGAACGCTAGTAGTTTTATACTAATGTTGTTTATTTTATCATAAGTTAATTATGATTGATGGGTGAGTCAGGCAGTAAATGCTTCCAATTTTCAAAAATAATCGCTATTACAGATACAGCTGTATGTAGTGAATTACATCTCTCCTTTAATTTTGTCAATGATGGATGTACACTGTACACATGTCTGGGATGGTTGGGGAACAACAAAATCCAACATATGAAAGGCTCCAAGATGATCTACCCAACTTGAATAACTTGACTCTGAAGAGGAAACATTAAATATTTTACATTTAAAGGGAGAGTTTCACGGTTCGGCGCATGTGCGAGCGATAACATAAGCGCTGTCAAACCAATTGTTTTTGGACCAATTAGAAGCGAGTACACAACACCGGTGGGATACGGCGGGCAAGTCTTATAACTTGCTGGCATAAAAATAAAACTGACCGGCCAGTGTTTCGGTCACGTTTCAGAAACAAACAAAAAGGCTGTCCATGTAAAACACATGGGGATTTTTGCAGCGCCGCTTCGTTTATGAACCATGACATTCAAGAAATGCCAGAACTTTTGCGAACGTATACGGTTTTATTTTAGTACAATGTCGATATCTCGCGGCATCGACCTTTTTTAGTATGCGCGGTTCGAAAAGCCGAGAAGCTCCCTCAAACTTACATTCTTAAATCCAGTATTTCATCAGCATTCAGTGATAAACTTACTATAGTGTGTACGCTCGATAGCCTGATTTTATTAGACCAGCGAGAAGGCGAAGAACGAGAAATCCGCAAGCTTCAAGAAGCGATGCGACCGTTTAGTAACAACAACACTGAGCGTCCTTCCGAGATGCTGGAATGCATTTGAGAAAACTCTGCCATGGTGGCAAATCAAAACTGCATTTGCCATTCGCAATGACCATAATTTTATAAATAAATGAATACCTTACAATAGATTTTGTAGTTTGCCGCAAATCTTTTGGATTTTTTTTGCTACTGCCTGCTATTCGAGCCCGCTAATAGACGACAACAACTAACTCGCACATTTTGATCTCATATTTATTCGCTTCGCGTCTCAGTGTTGTACAATTTCTTCCGTCCAAAGCAAAACACTGATGTTTGATGCTGTTTGTCCGTCGATTTCTCCATTTTTGACAGTTGACTTCCATATGAACAAACAGTACGATTGAAATCTAGAAAATCCTCGCGAGTTCATCCAAAGCCAGTTGGTGACCTTTGCCATTTCCGGCGAAAGCAGATGTGCCGCGAAATCGTTGTCTATTTTAAACAGACTTATCTCTTTACCAATTTTCCACGTTTGGTGGATGTATCTTGTTAACCACACAGGATTTCTACATCCACTCCACTCTGTCCGTTTTAGCTTCTGTGCTTCCAGAGAGTCCACAGAACATCCCGTCGCCGGTCGGCCGCGACGTCTCCTTTCCGATCCATCAACAAAAATGTCGTTTTCGGATGCTAAAACACTTTTAACCTTACAAAAATCAAACTTATATTTACAACAGGAAACAAAGATTATAAAAAGTGAAGAACAAAGAGCGGATGATCCAAATTCGGGCGCGATTTCAACAGATTGTTCCACCACAAGCTCGCATCGAATTTAGTGTCGACCTGTACAATTTATTTTTGAGCCGGTCTGCTCGCGCATGCGCTTGACCGTGAAACTCGGCCTTTAACTGTGTATCCTGAACTATTATCTGAGTTGTTATGGGAAGAAAGTACATGTTCATGTAAGTATCTCCACAAAAAATTCAATAAGTTTACCTTGCTTGTGTCCTGAATTTTTCACTTGAAGGAAATGTGCAGATAACTGATGTGACCAAAATTGACGGAGAGGCTTATGCGAAGTAAGTATAGAGTTATTTAATTAATACTTATTCATGTGCATGGGGGAAGGAGGGATGGCGCAGGGCCCGTGAGAGCACTCGCCTCCCACCAGTGTGATCCGGGTCCAATTCCCAGACTTGGCGCATATATGGATTGAGTTTATTGTTGGTTCTCATCCTTGCTCAGAGAGGTCTTTCTCTGGGTACAACTTCGGTTTTCCCCTCTCCTAAAAGAACCCAATATTTCCAAATTTCAATTTGATCTGGAGAGTGTCCCAATACTGTAAAGTGCATTTGATCATCCCATCATGGAATTATGCGCTATACAAATTTACTTTAAGTGTTTTAAAATGTGTTTAGTACTGTAGTGCTGATGGGGGGGAGGGGGCACTTTAATGATTCAAAGAAACGTTACAATCCCAACTGGTTTAGTAACCAGTTGGCTATTTACAAGACATGGCTGAGGATTTGAACAATGAAACAAACCCATCTAGTGGCCAGAAATGCAATCTCATACCCAGGGTCCCCAGATTCTTTGGCCTTTTCTTGGTTCCCTGTGCAAAAATTCCAGTTCCTCAGAGTCTCTCCCAGACCAACTGCTGATCAAGGAGCCTCAGGACTCCAGGTATGAGATTGCCAGAGATGGGACGGCACTGGACTACTGTACCTTCAGATTAGAAGTCCACACCAAGTGCAGTTTTCATAGCTTTAGTGTTCTTATAGCGCTGTAGATTATTTGTAGCTAATTAGTTATTAGATTAAAAAAAAAGGTAACGTCTGTATTCATTTTGTCCTGAATGCCTTTTAGTAATACACAGCCAGGCAATCTTTTACTATTTGATACAAAAGTTTGGTTTATCAACAGAGTTGATAACTGAAGGTAAAGTGGCCACCGTAAAAAATTTGAGTGCTGACGTTTCGAGCATTTATTATAAGCCTTTCGTCAGAGCGAATGGCAAAGGGCAAATACTTGAAACTTCAACACTCAAATCTCTTTACGGTGGCCAATTTACATTTAGTTACCAACTCTGTTGATAAACCAATTTTTTCTTCTCCCCACCAACGCAGTACCACAGTTCCTTTAGAAAGAAATCTCCTTATCCATCTTTTACTATAGTCTCCAATCCTGCATGCATTTAGGTCCTCATGTATGCAACAATTTTACCTCACCACTCAGCTCTTGCAGGTTAATGTCAAAATAATAAATTAAATACAGGGCTGTACCTAAATACAAGCAAATACAGCTGTAAGTGGGAGTCAATGAACTCATTCGCTCATATTATTTTTTATTGCTGTAGCAACAGAAAAGCGAAGCTAATTTTTTTCTATGAATGGGTTATCACTTTGGAATGGAAAGGTCAGTATTTTCGTCTTTGGTTAGTTTATCAGTTACCTTTTATATAAAATTTCTTGTGGTAAACATTTTTGTCAAATAATTATGAAAATAATGTATTAAACAGTTTGGAAATTAAGTAGCTGTTGTCTACATGTACTGAGTCTATAGGCCTGCATGATACACTTCAGCATTTGTTTCCTACTGACTTGCCTGTTCTTGTGAGAACAGAAAAACCAGTGTCAAATACAGTAAAAACCCGCAACTAAGAACCTACATCTTTGGGAAGTAGCCTAAACAGGTTCTTTTATAAATGGTAGTTAACACAATTTTAGGCTACTTAATAGGTTCTTAAAATAGGTTCTTAACTCTGGAGAAAAGCAAATAAAACTCAGCTTCAAAACAAGATGGTTATTGGCCTATTTTCTATTTCTACCCCAGCCCCCACCTCATCCCCCCAAAAAACACATTATTTTTTAAGGATATCAATGCATACATTCACATTAGGGTTATAAAATTATTTTGTCTAGAGTACAAACACTAAATGTGTGAAACAGCTATTACTATTTAGTAGTAGGCTACAATACATGTAGGTTCTTGTTTATAGGGGGTATGAAATCCAAATTTTAGGCTAACAGGTTCTTAATTTTCAGGTTCTTAGTTGCGGGTTTTTACTGTAGTTCAACTTGTGTATTGACTTTTTCTGACTGCTCTCCATGTAAACAAATTAATGGATTGTGTTTCTTATGGTATTAAACATACACTGTACACTGTGTACAATGACGTGAGAGAAATTGTTAAAAGCATTAATTAAAAATGGTATTCTAACTTATCATTGACCTGTACAGTATGTTTGATTAAGCAGTTGTAGTCTGGAAGGAGAAATGAGATGCAGCTCAGTAAAGTTATCAGCTGTCATCACCTGATCATTTAGCACACATCGTCATCATCTTTATCATTATCATCATCATCATTATCACCATTATCATTGATCATCATCATTTTTTTTTTTTTGGAATCGACAATCACAAGATTGTTTCTTTCTTTATTTTTTATTATTATTAACAGGAACAAAAAAAGACAGTGACCAAGTGTGGAAAGGAAAGATTGAAATTCCTAATTTAAGTGAAGAGCATGATGCACATGAGGTTGATGTAAGTTTTGAATCAAATTTAATCTGGATCTGAAAAACTAGATCACTGTGATTGGTCAGATTATTATTGCAAAGCACATTCAAATGTTTATATAGAGAATGCACTCAACAAATTTTATGGGTATGAAAATTAGACCAGTTTTCTGTTGAGTTTTGCAACATCAAACTACAGTGTAAGGGTATTAAACTCTTACCAATCGCAGTCAGAACATAAACCAAACCGAAAGGAAGTCATTAGTGCTGGAAAACATATGAGTGCAAGTCATGATTGGTTTTGGTTTTCATTCTGATTGGCTTACAAAGTGGTGCTATATACTGTATGTACTGTAAGGTGCATGTATTTAATAAATGTTAGTACTTTAAACAGTAAAGTGTAGATTGTGGCATCTATTGTTGACAATTTCACACCAGCTGAGCTGGAACAGTTCTCCACCTTGAGTAACAATTTATTGTTATTCAGCCTACAGTGTAACTCTTGGGGGAAATTACAAAATGCTGATTGTTAGGAGTTGAAATAGGGATGGATATTGTTTTGACAAAAAGTTGCGACCAAGGCGTGTACATCTCTCACATTAATGAACATGTTGAGAACTGCAAAATAAGCTATAGTTTAGGGGTATACCTAATATACACAAGGATTGGGACGATTTTGAACTTTTAAATTTTTACGTTTTAAGCCCATTTATCTCAAAGTCATAACTTTTCTCATTTATAGTTATATCAGTTATGAAACACACTCATGAGTAGCTTTTAAATGGTATATCACACATGGACATTGCGTTTGTAGTCTTGGATCTGGAGAAAATGTTATTTTGCTTTAGGGGCTAAAGGGTACCTAAAAATCTTTTGATTTTATCTTGGCAGGTGATAGTGACAACTGAAAAGAGTTCAGATGAAAGTTATACTTTAAAAGAAATTGTGAGATCTGTTGGCACAAACTTGATCAGGGAAAAACTGGGACAATATATTAAAGAACTTAGACAAGGTAAATAAGACATCCAACTCTGAGCATTGGAAAGTGCCGAAAGTAAAATTAGGCTTAAAAAGTTCAGTGCCAAATTACCTTAAGTTTGCCACTGCTGTACATGTGGCTAAACACATTTCTTAAAATTAATAACAATTAAACCATTTTACTATCAGACTCAGGTTCTGTGATTCTATAGGTGTACATGTAAGTTTGATTCTGTGGGTTGAATTCCAAAGTGTGACCATCTGCACACTAAAAATTCTCACTGAATCTGAGCAGAAGTTTCCTTCAAACTTAACTGCGCCGTCTATTATATAAATTATGTTCATTAATTTTGTTCAGTGTGTTGTCATGTACACTGAACTTGTAATGTCTTTGTGGTTTTGACATTTGAGTCTGTGAATCAAATCTTCAAGTGTGACAACAGTTACTGTCTTACAATACTTACAAGTGTAGCACCATTAATGCGTTTTACAAAGTTTCCAAATAAATTTATGGCAAGTTTGTCCAGTTTTGATCTTGGTTTTTTGGGGAGTAATATTAATTTTTATTATTAAATGGAAGAAAGATCTTCGCAGTTAGTATACAACTTAAGCAGTTGTGAAAAGAAAGCCTGAAAAAATTTCAGGCGTGAACGGCATTCGAACCAATGACCTGAGCTGCAATGCCGGTGCAGTGCTCTACCAACTGAGCTATCAAGCCAACTGGGAGTTGGTCATACCCGTGAAGGATGAATATGTGTAACATAATTATATTTTGAACTGTGGATGAAAGATTAAATGGAAGAAAGATCCTCCATTTAATCTTCCGTCCGCAGTTCAAAAAAATACATGCATGTTACATAATAATTTATTGTATTCTAATTCATATTCAGTAATTATATTTTATATTTGGTCTGGGCATTTTTCACTATTATCTAATGCCTACATTCTTAAATTTGTAGAATTTAGCCAAGGCATGATTCTTCCATCCAAAGACAGCCCAGTGCTTCAAAGATCTGGCATTGCTCAAGATAGTGAGGTGCTCAAAGCTGCTGTGAATAACCCCACTGCAGTAGAGGATAACAACAAAAAGAATAGTAAGTGGCTAGATAATTAGATTGTTTAAGCTGTGCTGTAGGTGCAAACTCCAATACCTGGTTGAAAACTAGTGCTTTCAATAAAACAGATTTTTTGGTACCTGTCAGAGCCCTGGAAAAACATTAAGATCAGTTACATGTAAATGCTGAAATCGGTTGAAAAGAGCACTTTTTACAGAATGCGTTGGAAATTAGATCTCTTGGATAGCATAAAATGTACCTAACTTGAAAGCTATACATTTTCAGGTCGGTACCAAGCTACAGCTAGGTCTAAAGAATCAAACAGTTATAATTAACTAAGTTCTTTGGTCTCTCAAATACTAGCATCAGCTATTACAGTAGATTGAGTGATTTTTAACATGATCACTTTATACATGTAAAACTCTTAAAAATGTGCACATTAAATTCATTTTGATGTACTGTAGAATACTCCAAATGCTTAATAACCAGAGTTGCTTTCTGAAGGTACACTGTACATGTAGAATACGTACTTGTAAATGCAAATAACTTGATGAGAAATTTGCTCACTTATAAACATGTGTATTATCTTTATCAGCAATTGAGCTGTTAAACAAACAATATAAATTGGATGGTACTCCTGCCATTCGCTAGTGCCCAAATAAAAGAATAAAATTGCTCCATATTTTGCTGAAGGGCTATATATGATCATAAAGTTTTATTTTTCAGCTACTCAAAGCAGTTCTCAATAAAAACTACGGTGCAATTGCAATCCAAGTTTTTCAGTGCTAAAACATAGTCAACACAGATATACAGTACATGTAAATGTATTGCTGAAAGTACTGGCTACTACATTTACTGTGAAAAGATTTGTTGAATAAATACTAACATAGACTGCTAGCGGTTGTCCTTTGTTCCTCAGAGCCAAGTAGGGCACGCGAGAAGTTAAAATTATGCAAATTACTGACAAAAAGGGGCCGTGACGCAGAAGAAAAAATAAGAGACTGCTCACAGTCTAATACTAACAGTTTCACTGTCACATTTTACATGTACATGAATCATCAAATACACCATTAAACACCTACACAAGTCATTCAATTTTTGTCTTTCCTTTGATATACTCAGCTGATACAAAGACGCAAGTAGGATGCCCCATCTCAACAAAAAAACTGACCATGAGAGAGGAATTTCTAACTAGTGCTGACGAAATATATGCTGCATTAACAGAACAACAGGTACATGCAATTTTTTCATTACTTAACTTTGAATCTCGAGGAAGTGCCTTTAAAACTCAAGCGTCGTGACTTGTGGAAGACTGTCAACTACATTTTGTAACACTTTGTACTGTCAAAATTTAGTTACAACTTGTGTAGTCATGCAATCTACAGGGTTGCCGCAGTCGGGACAGTCAGGGGAAAAAAGTAGTTTTTCCAAGGTCAGGGAAAAGTCATAGGATTTTGCATCAAGCCAGGGAACTTTTAAATCCTTACCCACAATCAGCAAAAAGGCAGGATATTTGATTTTTTTAATTTGTATTATTATAATTAATATGATCAATGCCAATTCTGAAATACACCCCTTTTGACTTCCAAGTTAACATATTAATTTAATTGATGATATTTTGTTCCTTTGAAATTTGTCACTCTATACTAACTGATTCATCAACAATGTTAACTTTCAAATTGTTTTCTGCTAAATTTTGCAGCGACTCGAAGCCTTTACTCGGAGTTCAGTGAAGGTGGATGCCAGTCGTGGAGGAACATTTGTTCTGTTCAATGGCAACGTGACAGGAAAATTCCAAGAATTGGTGAGTGGTGTATAATTTGTTGTTTTGGTTCAAGATTGCAGTGGACTGACAACCTTGCAAAAACAATGCCTTACTTTTTGCTGTCACAATGTTGTGGTCTCAGTTATCACCAAGTGAAAAAATAGTGTTTATTGCCCCATCAGGGGAAACAGTTAATTACAGTGTTGGGGTAGCCTCCCACGCAGTCATTGTGGGGAGGAGGTTATACAAGTCCCCTAAAACAACTGCGTGGGAGGCTAAGTATTGGGGCTTGCCAAAAGTCAAATTTTCAGAGCCAAGCAAGTTCCTAAACCAGGGAAACTTAAGGTAGCCAAACACAGTTTTCCATGTACAGGTGTCAGTGAACATTATTTGAAAACTACATGTACGTACTTAATTCTGAGTACCTGAAATTAGCATGGTGCAAGATTAACTAGGAAGGAATAAATTTTAATACTTCTTGTTGAGCAAGGTGCCGTTGCCATGGCAAAAATGATGGTTTTCTTTAATTTTGGGAAAATGCACTCGTTAGATATTTTCCATTTTTGTATCCAGAAAAATGTGCAAAATATTGACATAGTGACGCTGCTTTCATGTAATTTTAACAGAGAGATCTCCTGTCAACGTTGGTTTTGCAACTTAATGTTTTTTGAAGATACCCTCTGTTAGATTCTGGTTTTTGTTTGTAGGCGAGTTACGCTTTTAGAGAACTACTGTTTTGTCAAATTTCACGAAATTCTAACGAGTGGTTCCTTAGAAAACAGTTCATTTCCATTAAAAAAACCAGTCACAATTTTTTGGTCAAATGCACATGTGTGGCTTTTAATTAGGTTTTCTCAACAAAGATGAAAAGCGTGCAAAAAGGCTTAGCTCCTCATGAACTCACTTTCTTTGTTTTCGGTGATAAATGAAGAAGGATTTACAAACGAAAAACTGAGTTATTCTAAGAGCAAACCTCACCTTTGTGATCCATTTGGTATAAAATCGAGGGATCGATAGTATTTGCCTACGACAACCCTAGCGCGCGCTTAATAGCATCATTAACAGAATCTGTAAAGCACATGCAAACTGTGTTCGGCCACCTTAAGTACCGACTAGCCTGTGACTGCAGTGTACATGTATATATGATCTGTAGATGTTGGATATGGTTGAAAGCCGAATACCCCCAGAATAAGTACACTGTATTGTGTGTGTGGAGGGGTTAAAAGGTGAAAAACAACCCAGCTGCACCTACATTGTACATGTACTTCCAATCGAGATTTTTAAGTAACAGTCTTGTGGTCCTCAGTTGAAGCAGACTTCGTCAATTTAATGCATTTGAGTGAGGCCTCAGTGGATTCTAGGGTAAATTGAAGGGGTGAGAGCATTTGTATATACTGTCTTGTCAAATGTTAGGTTGATTTTTCCTTTTGATCAATTTAAGTGCCTGGGTTTTTGCATGTGGGCTTTAATTTAATCCAAGAACAATGCTCCGTGTTTTTTTTTTTTTTTTTTTTTTGCTTCAGTGTCTCTTTCTACACTTCTTTCTTTTGTGGACTCGATATTTTGACCTTGTTTTTCTCAAAAACAAAGGATCAACGGACCAAAGGATAAAAATACTCACAAAGCAGTGTTCTGTGACTAAATTGATAAAACATGCAGAAATTCAGACGCTTTTGAGTGAAACGAAAAATCGGCCTAAAATTTGACCAAGCACGGTTATGCTCTCTTCCTTCAATTACATGTTCACGGATATCACATGTAGCTCAAACTACATGTACAGCTGTACCATTTAGGAATAAATACTTTAATTTGTAATTATTTCGACCTTCGGATGGGTTGACAAAATTAATGCTCAAGCCAACTGTGTTATTTTTTATTTGAAGGTTTCTGACGAAAAGATTGTCATGCAGTGGAGATACAAAAGTTGGCCTGAAGGTATGCGATGCAGACCTAAGCTATAATTTTGTTGTCCCTCCTGCCTTCCTCAACAGCTTGCCAATACTCATTCAAAAGAGAGCTTTCTCTGTGGAGCTTGTACCCCACAATAAGTAAAGGTGACTGAATAGGACAGTTGAACCTCCAGTATATAGATATACTTGGCTTGGTACAACTATAAACCTGCCTGTTAATGGGAGTGGCTACTGAGAGATTTTGTGTTGGATTAAAAACGCACCATTTGTTTGTGTTTACATATGGTCATGACACAACACCAGAGACTAAAAAATAATATCCTGTATTCTTCCTAACATAAAAAAATACAGTATTAATAAGTGTGACATCACAAAAGCTAAATTTATGAAATGATGGGATTTCCTTCAAATTTTGAGTTGGTTCATAACGTGATGTCAATTAACTCAAAATTAGAAGGATTTCTGTGGAGTGATCGGAGCATAACAGTGCTAAAATTGCAATAAGATGCTGATTTTGGACACTCGTCTTGAAAGAGACTGAAAAACTTTAAGTACTAAGGCATGATTTTTTGTGAGGGATTTGCGAGAATATCAAGCTTTTAGCGTCAGAGTTGTTGAAACATCACGACGCCCTTGTCACACAGCGAATTGAGTTCATGGAGTTCGATCGCGATCTTCTTCACTTGCTTTGAAAAGCATGTACATGATAACCTATTTGTGTACCAAACTAAAACTTAAGCTCATTTGGAGCAGTCTGAATTTTACAGACAAAATTTAAGTACACTTAGCATTATACTTTCCAACCAATCCGCCCCTAGCCTTCAATGTATTATGAAAGAAAAAGGGCAAAGGCAACTGACACTGTTCATTGTACAATTAATCCAGGCCACCACTCAACTGCAACGATCACTTTGGCGCAGAAGGATGACCGCACAGAGCTGACGCTAACACAGACAGGAATCCCTGAGGAGGATTTTGAGCGCACAAAACAGGGATGGAAACAGTACTACTGGGGAAGCATGAAACAGACGTTTTGCTGGGGAATGAAATATTTCTGACTAGAGTTTCTGTATGATTTGGCACTGTTTTACTTTAAACATGTAATCGTGACCTGAAAGTAAGGGTGAGTTCGATTGACCCTATTCCGGAATAGGAATACATACAACGTTAACAAGAAATACCTCATAAGAGGTTTTTGGAGTTACTGGAGTACAAAATCGCTCTCAAATTATCGTCTATCAGCGAACGTTTGCAGAAATGGAGTTACAAATTTACTTTAAAAAAATTAGAAATCTAACAGCTATTCCTCTTTTTCTCATTCAGGAATACGGTCATTCGAACGCAACCTAAATGTTCCAACATTTTTTTTGTATGTGGAGTATTCCGGGTGCCTTTTCGTACAGAGATAATTAAATTGACAGTAAAGCTTTCATCAAGCCTTTAATTGGCTCTGTAAATTGTTTGTAATAATTTTGCTCAGTGCATGCATGGAAGTCTTGAAGCTCAATTATTTTGTCTACATATTCCAGACATTTTTGCCATTATTTTTTGTGTTGTAATTACACTGACAGTAATTTTGTATTGGTAAGAGTAATACAGAGTTTTGGTTGAACATTATCTGACAAATGCCATTAATTTTAGTTTTAGCGCTTCAATAATATCAAGAACTGGACTAGCATCGCATTTGGGGTTGAAGGTATTACATGTAGTAATACTCTCCGTTTCGCTGTGTTTTTTGCTAATAAAAATAAAAACAAACTAACAAAAGCAAGCTTGTCCTTGGTTACAACAAGTCAATAACGTCAAAACTGAATCGCAAGCGATTCTAAGAGAGAACCGTGAAAAATTATGGAATAGCGAGGGCATTGGAATTTTGTAAAAGTAAAACGAAAGGCTGTCGACAGCATAAAATGAGTGGACTTTGGAATGCCATGGAGATGTGAAAGTCATGGCCTTCGAATGCTGTTGGTTGAGGAATGACATGCACAGTAGAATAGTATGAACAAGGAATGATATGAGCCGTAATGGTATGAACGGCGGACTGTCAGTGGAAAGTGAAATGGTATGGACAGTGGAATGTTATGGGAAGTTGAATGCCATGGACAGTAGAATAGTATGAACAAGGCCGGAATGATGTGCACCGTAATGTTATGGACAGCCGTGAAAACTGAAATGGTGTGGGCTGCGTTTCGGATCTGCGTTTCGTTTCGAGGCCCGAGAATTGTGTTACCATAAAACCCCCGCTACCCTGTCGCAGAGGATTTGATTCTTCTTTTTCCCAAACAAAACTGCGCAGCGAAGAGAAAGAAGAAAGGAAACCTCAGGACCAGGGTAAGTGTGGTATGGCATAGAGAAAAATCGAGCTCGGTCGAGACGGCCGACTCGGCTCGCTCTTCAATTCGCTCTCTTTGCCCTATGCCTCACTGGCTAATCCCAACTGAAAACCCTGATGATAATTCTGAATCTTAACTTTTTCATGTTGAAAAATTTGTGAGCAGTTTTCAATGCAACATTACATTTGATTCTAGTGTTAATATTTTGATTATTGGAAGCTAACATTTACCTCATTAATGTGATAATGATGACAGAAAAGAGAGTGTGCTGCTTTGTCCAACAGACCTTGAACCTCATTATGAAAGCGAGGCTAAGTGCAAAGTTTTTGTTATGAAAATTAGTTTTCATTCATATGCAAACAAAGCTAATTTTCATATGAAAAGTCTTGCACCTAGCCTCGCAATCATAGTGAGGTTCATAGCAACTCGGAAATGGCCTATTGTTTGGCACCTTGCGCACGACTAGCACTGGGCTTGTTTTCCGCAGTTCGGATAGATTTTTTTTCCCGAGATTTTCACTTTCCAATTCCCGACCCTGTATTTCCTATTCAATTGCGTCACAACAGAGATTTGCTCCTTTTCAGAGGCAGAAAAAATGATTGGCTCCAGGGTGTGGAGTTTGTCCTTTGCCGGTGAACCTAAGAATCCAAATTTCTAAAAAAAAAAACAAAAAACAAAAAACAAAAAAAAAAACGCTCTACTTTGGCCCACAGACTTGTTATCACGTTAAAACGTTTGTTTAGCTTTAAACAGAAAAGAAAGGAAATCATTCGGAGCAACACCGCAATAACATCAAATAGAAGAAAGATCCTCGCAGTTACTACGCAACTTAAGCAGTTGCGAAAAGAAAGCCTGAAAAAAATTCAGGCTTGAACAGGATTCGAACCCGTGACCTCTGCGATGTCGGTGCAGTGCTCTAGTCATTTTGTGAGTTCGTAATATACCCGTGAATGATGGATAAATAAATGTAAATATTTGAAACATATATATTTGAACTGCGAATGGAAGATCAAATAGAAAAAAGATCCTCTCAGTTACTACGCAACTTAAGCAGTTGCTGGTTCAGTTTCTAGCCTAGCGTCATATTAAGCTAGTTGGGTGAACTTGATCCCTTCAGAATCAATGTAAACTAAACACGGAACTATACTTCTGACACAATAACCCGTCTGTATGCACGCCAAATCAGAGCGAATTCAGCCATGAAATTGGATTCAGTGGTTAAATCGTCACTTACACCCATCACCGGGCCCTTCAGGCTTTGGGGGATGCCTTGAAACAAGGCAAGTTAACCGTGCCATAGTTCTCACGGACTCCCAAAGCCTGATCTAAAGATTACAGTAGGGAAAAGTAAACAAGGCCTGGGTCACCCCAGCTGATGAGATCTGGGCTGCACTCACAATCTTTTACATTCCCTATAATGAAGCCGTAGACCATCTTGTAGGAATGGCTGTGCCGTTTGGTGACATACTGTAAATTACTACCCACGCGATGTAATCAACAGATTAAAGGAGAGGCTAAACCAGAACACGACACTCGGTGGTCCATGCAATGAATGGAGGAATCAAATTCGGTGACGGGGACGCGCTAGCGACGAGACGCACGGAGACGAAATTCTCTACGCAAGAATTAATGTAATGGGTAGGATTACGAGAAGAAAGCTGCGCGAGATCTTCAGGAGGGGTTGGCCTGAGAGATATCAACCTCTGATGCAGAACAACAATAACAACAAGGACAATTTCTTACAGTAATACGCGCCTTACCGTGGCCACCCAACAAACGTTTTTTTAACAAGTTAGCCAATCAGGATACGGGAATTTGATTAACGGTTACGTCTCCTTGCAAAGTCTAACAGGCAGGTGACACAACAACGAATTATTGAAAACATGTTTTGCATTTTATGGCTAACTTGTGAAAAAAAGTTTGTTGAGTGGCCACGGTAAGGCACGTCGCACTGTAATACGAAGTTGCTGAATTAAACAAGATTAATGATGAAAACAATAATTGCAAAAATTTTATTACACACTAACAAAAACGTTAACTGCAGTGTGATATTTGCTAGCAATGACAGTTTCTTTCAAGTATCAAAATTAACTATAAAACAGACATTTTGTGGCGCGATATGTACAGATGGTTTCACATGGTTTTTACAGAATGGCTAAACTTTTACTGTTTTTTAAAACCTTATAATTTACGTGTCTGACAAGTTGTTACTCTTTCTGGGAATGTCTTTCAAACATTCCTGCATAAATCTTTTTCTCTTTTTCTTTGACTTTTTTCAACTCAACCTCAAGCAAGGCCAACATCTTCTTTATACTTGAATCTAGCGTGAGAAAAAATGACGCTAGTAAGTATTGAAAAGGCGGTGCCTACTATTGTTACTGCGCATAGGTCCTGCGCATCTCGTGATACTCGGGTTTCCTATGGGTGGTGGCTACTAATACAAGGATATTTTTGCGCGGTTCAAAACTTTTCGGGGAAAGCAGAATTTAGCAAGTGCTTTTGGTATCCAAAAAGAGAATTAGGGGTATCCATGCATTTTTCAGCGATAATAAAGCTTCAATTTGGAAAAAACACCATACATTGCTTTGTATTTTACTGCTCAGTTTTCAGAATAATCGTTGCTTAATTATCTCTAAAAGAATGCGTAGTTACCCCCAATTTTGTTTTTGGATTTCCATAGCCCTTGCTAAGATCTGCTTTTTCCGCACAGTCATAAACCGCGCAAAAATACTTCGATATTAGTAGACACCGTCCTTAAATAACTGTCAGTGAAACTCAACCCCCAGTAGCAGATGGGAACTCCACAAGAGTTAAGAGTACCATAGGAGCTGGGATGGCGCAGTGGTGAAAGCACTCGCCTCCCACCAATGTGGCCCGCGTTCGATTCCCGGACTCGGCGTCACATGTGGGTTGAGTTTGTTGTTGGTTCTTGTCATTGCTCTGAGACGTTTTTCTCCGAGTACTTCAGTTTTCCCCTCTCCTCAAAAACCAACATTTCCAAATTCCAATTCGATCTGGAATCTGAGGGCCACAGGTTTGTCAGTTGAAAGAGACTGTTTGAAAAGTGTCATCGTCGTTAAACAAAGTTGACGACACACACAGACAATAAACTGAACCTAAGACAGGCATTGTTTCTTTGGATTGCTGGGTTAAGAAAGTTTAATTTCACAAGTCAGTGCAAGAACACTGAAAGATGAGTATTCTGCCATACGTTTGAAATCTGAACCTCATCCTTCTAAAACATGAGCAGACATCAAATTTAACTGACAATAACAATAATATTATTAGTCATGAGCCTAAAGTAAGTTACAGGACAAGACGTATCATACACACATCAGGGCTCAAGACTAATTTCAGCTTGCTAGTCCAGTGGCTAGCGACAGGTTTGATTCCACCATTTAAAAACAAATTTCCTACTTCTTTCATGCATGGTTTTATTTTGCTTTATGAGCAAGGAGGTGGGGAACAGACATCTTAATTCATTGATAAGAGAAATATTCAAAATCAAAATCTTAAAAATCTTCCAGAATTATCGTAAACACAACTGCAACAGTTATTGCATCTTCCCTTTTCTTATTTGTCTTTTTTGTTCTCTTTTCTTATTGTGCAGTTCCAGAAAAAAATCCATACCCACCCCATGGAAGGTCATTGAAAATTCTTAGGGGGAGGGGGAGTCTTAAATAAAAAGCAAAGATTTTAGAAGCAAAGTATGAAGCTAAACTGGAATTCCCTGGGGGAAGGGGGAGTGCAAAACAAAAAACCTTCCTTGGGTGGAGGATGGATATTTTATGGAACTGCACATTTTTCATGAAGGTCATTCTTTTGGTTTCTGTTCTCTGGTTGCTTTTGTGATTCATCTGAAATGATGTTTAGTTTCATTTCTATATATCTGGTGCTCCAATACTTCACAATTTTCTTTAGTCAAAATGACTGCTGAAAGCACAAGACCTACTAGCTAAAGCTGAATTTATGGAAGTAAAAATATGAAACATATATTGGAACTGCAGATGAAAGATCAAAATAGAAGAAAGATCCTCGCAGTTAGTTTACAACTTAAGCAGTTATGAAAAGAAAGCCTGAAAAAAATTCGGGATTTAACGGGATTCAAACCCATGACCTCTGAGATGCCGGTGCAGTGTTCTACCAACTGAGCTATGAAGCCAACTGGGAGCTGATCATATTGTCCGTAACATACCGGTGAAGGATGAATAAATGAAAGTAAATATATGAAACATATATTTTCAACTGCAGATGAAAGATCAAATAGAAGAAAGATAGCTCAGTTGGTATAACACTGCACCGGCATCGCAGAGGTCATGGGTTAAAGCCACCAGCAGTGACAGGCGGGAGGAAGGCAGGAAGGAATCCAAGGGGCAAAGTAATATTTATTTGCAATTCCTATGGGCTGATTCAAGTAACAATCTATACTGGTCAGCACTCCACCTGATACAGACAAGGTTTTACCTAATTTAGCATAGCACTTGTACTGAAGCTTAAATGACAGTGAAGATGATCAATCCAATGAGGTTTAGAGGTGGAAGTGGTTTGAAGTTCTCATTCTTAAAGCTAATAGACCCTATACAAAAATGGCTGACATTTCAATATCCTTTTGTCTGCACTCAAATTTGCCTCACTAGCCTCATTCACAGTGAAAGATTCTTTTGATTTTTGAATTCAAGAACGAGGTTAGTGAGGCCAATTTGAATGCAAACAAAAGGATATTAAAATGTCAGCCATTTTCGCATAGGGTCTATTGCAGGTGAAATTATCCTCAGTCTGCCTGGGATACAATAAAGAACCGAACATAAAGGCACCCCTTGTCCTCCTGCCTCATGCTTTGTGATCACGGGAATCTACCACATGTATCTTCCTTTCAGTGCCTGACATGCAGGTTGTTCATTGCCAATGAAGTAATTTTTTTTTTGTATTTTTGAAGCTTGTTGTGTCCTGATTACGAAAAATCAACTAAAACCAACATTTTTCACCCTCCAAAGAACCTCAAAATTCACTAACTCGTGTCCTGTGGACTGGGAATAAGTCTTTGCTCAGGACAATGCTTATGATGTAGCAAAAATTTAATCCCTTAAAGAGTTGTTTACTTCTCACTTCTGAAGTATTTCCTACACCACAGCTTTGTAATATGATCGTTTTGGCGGCGTGCAAGATGGAGACACTTTTAGGCGCCACATTTTGCTTCAATTCATTCCGCGTTGTGAATGTTTTACTGCCTAAAACCTACATATCAAGAATCAGAAAATAATAAACTATCATAATAGAACAAGAAATTTTTTACTTCATAGGCACATTAAGCAACATGACAACAAACCTCTTGGCTCTAACTGTTCAGCCGCTTTTAGGTCTCTTTCTGCCTTGTCAAAGTCCTTCATATGGAAGTAAGATTGTCCTCTTCTGAATAAGGCTTTGGCATTCTGTGGTTGAAGCTTTAAGGCCTGGAATGTGAGAGCAGTAGATGTGCTGAGTGGCATACAATGAATAAATACATATTATTATGCAATTCCAGACTATTGATTGGCTTAGCAGCCATGGCATATTCAGCCATTATACCATGCCCAAAAAATCATCAGGATCTAGCAATAATGTTTTCTAAGTGTTTTTAAGAAAATAATTACTCCACTTACGCTGGTTGGATATGATATAATTATAGTTGAATTAGCCTCATTGGCTATCTATCTCATATATGATAATGTGTGCTAGTGGAATTATTATAATTATTTCACTAGCCATAATTGCTAACAGTTTAGCAATATAATTAACAGTAATTATTACTTTTATTATATTGTTAAACCGTTCTTTACATAAGATAAATGTTCACAGAAATTTTTCACTTCCCAGCATAAACTGCAGCTGCATGCAAGTCCCACTGTTGACAGGAATACCTCTTGTCTGGCATCTGTCATTCACTGATTTATTCAGGTATGAAAATTAATTTTACTAATTAATTGTTTGACATCCAATTTCCAAGCAAACACCAAAAGTGCAGCTACAGCCATGAAACTTACTATCACTCACTTTGCTTTCTTTTAATAATTGTAAACTCAGCCATTTGACACTAACCTCATTTCATGTCACCTGTTGACTTGTGAGTTCTCCCATCTCTCCCCCCCCCCCCCCCTCACCCCCACAAAAAATAAAAATAATGAAAGGTTAATTTCTTTTAGCTTCAATAGCTTGGAAATTTAAAGCCAAAACATACCTTAAGAAACGATTGGGTAAAGTCATAATATTGTGACTGACTACGCAAGGGGGTTCTGACTAATTCTAAAGATAGGCTGCCCTTGGACCTCATGAAAGGAAAATTGCTGAACTCACAAACCTACTATTTTATTTTTACTATTTATCGTTTACTAGACAGTGGATTATTTAGTAAATAAACCCCTTCAGGCGGCTGGTAAGTCGGCTGATAATGTCCGCGGCTGAGAGATTGTCCGAAAAATGAATATTTGGCCGAGAAGCGAAGCCAAGGACATTATCAGCCAACATACCAGCAAGCCAGGAAGGGGTTTATTTATTTTATAACCCTCCCATTAATTTTTATATCGCGCGAAAACTGCTCGTAAAAAAGCCAGTGCTGATCTGATGGCGGATGCCCGCGATTGACGTAAACAAGTACATTTGATTATTTACAGGAACTTTATTTTCACTGTGATTGGACCAAAACTAGACAAACTGACTCAGTTTGCATAGGACTAAATTTGACGTCTACTTGTAACTTTCTACACCATCAAAGACGTTGACAGCATGTTTTGTTGACATTTTTGTACTTTCCGGAACAGCATTTGCGATCAGCTTTTTGCTGTAAACATGACTGGACATCTACAGAATGAGTTTGTTTTTCTTCCATGTAAAATAATAAAGATGAAAAGGTGAAACTCTTGAGCCGGCTTTTTTCCGCTGTGGCTTTGTTTCTTTTCAATGGAAATAATAGGGGGGGAAATATCAACGCAGGTGGGGGTTATCGCGTGATAACCGTCCTGTGAATTTGCACCACATGACGTAAAGTAGCCAATAAAATTGCCCGAAAATTGATGGGTGGGTTATAAGTAGCCTCCCACGCAGACGTTCTTAGGGGTTAGTAACGCGTTCCTGCCCCACGAAAGTCTGCTGAAACGAACAGCCACTTCCGTTCGTCGAATGCGGACCAATCAGGAGCTGTTTCCCAACTTTGGGTAAACTCGTGATATTAAAAATATTACCCTAGACAGGATGGCGGACTTAATGTGGTTTTTGGTCATGTGTGCCAAACGTTTGGTATAAGGGAGTTGAATGCGTATCAAAGAGAAGTCATAGTGCAATTTGCGCAGAAGAAAACTGATGTGTTCGTAAACCTTCCAACTGGTTATGGAAAGTCACTTATTTATCACGCTCTATTGTTTGTTTACAATTCAATTATTGAAGCTGCTGGTCACTGATTGTTTTGTTGTGGTTTCGCCGCTTGTAAATCTTATGAAAGACCAGGTAGACAAATTGGCAAATCTTGGAATTCTTGCCGCTTCTCTCAGTGAAATCACTGAAGAAAATGCAGGGTGTTGTGGAAGGAAAAATTTCAATCGCACGTCCGGAAGCGAAAATATCTCCACGGGTGATGATTTCCATTGTTTCGCAGTATGTGATTGGCTTTACTTGTCATAATGAGTCAATGCTGATTGGTCTATTCAGACAAAGGCAATTTGCCGACGAACGGAAGTGGCTGTTCGTTTCAGCAGACGTTTGTGGGGCAGGAACGCGTGACGAACCCCTAAGAACGTCTGCGTGGGAGGCTAGGTTATAAGCTAAGATAATCAGACGACTTGCCCTCGGTTTCTATCAACCTCGATAGCTGGTTAGGCGAGAATTACCTGCCAATAGAAACCTCGACTTTACTTAATGTCTTCCCTCCCTCAGGTCTAATTCTATCATACTCTCTTTAATTAATTCAATCTTCAATAGAACAACATACACTGTATATGTAGAATCAACCATTGCGCTAAGAGGAGGGCATGGAGAAATATTACCACAATGAATTTAGATTAAATAATAAAGTAAATATTTATGTACTGGTCGCTGATGGTAAGGGGAGGAGGGGGGGGGGGGGGGGGAATCACAACACTCCTACCTCGTTACAGTAATGCTCCACTCGATCCCAACGCCCGTCTTTCAACAAACAAGCTGAAAATATTTCGAAATGACAACAACTGATCATGAAAGTATGCACGAACCGTTTTTCGAGGTAGATTAATATTGCAAGGTCGCCAAATTCAAAAACGTCCTCATATTATCTTTAAATAACAAAACTGATATTGCACAACAATGCCAAAGCTTAAGTTTTACCCGCTAAGTTGTTGTAACAGCTGAACTGAATTAGGCAAATGTTGTTTTTCACTTCATCCGAAAGGTCTAAAGGAAGTCTGCCAGGTAAACTGGGTTGATCAATAAGGCCTTTCACATGCAGTAAAGCCTTGTGGTAACTTTTCATTGCGTTCCTATACTCCTGCTTCTTGAAATAACCATTTCCTTTCTCTTTTAAAGACACTGCTTGCTCCACTTTTCCCTCTGCACTCAATTTTGACGTCCCAGCTTTGGGTTCCTCCACTACGGACGCCATCTTTGAGCTGAGGAACCGAGCTGCTCGCACGCTCGCTTTGTGATTGGCCGACCAAGCTTCCAGTGTAAGTGCAAGAACTTTGGGCTAGCCCTTTGGGCTGGACTCTCAAATACGGTGACTTCTAATAAAGAGGTATTTTGGTCACTTTATGACACTGCGCCCTGGAACCAGTTTATGGCCATGCGAGAAAAGCAGATCTTAGCAGGGGCTGCTGAAATCCAAAATGGAAATTGAGGAAAAGAGCAACAATAATTCGAAAAGTATGTGTGGAATTGTTTTCCAAATTGAAGCTAAAGCATCTCTGAAGATGCATAGTTATCCTGAATTTTAATTTCTGTTTGGATTAACGATTTCAGTAGCCCTTGCTAAGAACCTCTTTTCCCGCATAGGCATAAACCGCGCAAAAGTAACTTTTAATTGGTTCAGGGTCGAGGTTTCAAACACCCTGCAGCACCCCTACACCCAAACACGAGTCAAGAACCCTCCCCCCCCCCCCCCCTCCCCGGTCTCGCCAATACAGTGTCTCGTTCAAAATGGTTGATGATGCGACAAAAAGAGAATGTGAATGGCGTGGAGTCGGTATGTCAAGAAATACCGTGTAAGCTAAAGGGAAAAATATTTTAGACAAAAACACTCCGATTAGTAGTCGAAAACAACTCTTGGGAGGACGCATATAATTTAAATAGCAATTTCAAATGTATTCTTTTATCTTTTTATCACTCGGTGTGTAAGGACCAATGAAATGACTGGTGGCTTGGTCAGGCCGATGTTCATTTTATACGGTGTGGGTCGTAGGAATCAAACTATTCCTAACATTTTGCCATCGATCTATTTATTCTGTTTGTCAGGCCTAAACCGTTATTACTACTTCACATTATTCAAACTCACGGAGAAGCACACACATTCTACTATAAGAAAAGGAAGATTTTTCCAGTCACAGTTGTGTTTGCGCTTCTGCATATCTCTACGTCGAGATCGCATTTTACGCTCGACGTCGGTTAAAAGATCAAACATTTTCGTCCAACATCGTGAAAAGCTCGGCGGCTTAACGGGCAAACCGTTTATGACCAAACAGCTGTTATGTTTTTGATGGGTCACAGTTTTTTTCCCGCTTGCCCTGCTTTTTTGGCAGAGGTAGGCTGAGATACAATAAAGATGATGGGAACGGTCGTTTCCTACCGTATTGATCACCTGCCACAGGTAATGTGTGACACGACTAACAACATATACTTATTTTTCATTGTGCGTGCTATGAAGTGCTGACGATTCCTTCCATAGGGAAAGGGTGTGTGTGTGTCTGGGGGGAGGGGAGGGGAGGGGGGGTTGGAGATGAAGTCAACAGCTGTCCACGGCTGCTGCCTGGTCCGGCAGTGTGATAATTAATTACGCCAAGTCTTCCCCACCGTAATCAGTGCTGTGTAAGTAGCGATTTGCCTTGCTTTATGGCAATTATTTTACTAATGTCAGTTGTGGTTGCCCTTGCAAGAACAAACTTTATTTCGGTGATATTTGGTTTCCAGTATGGTTTACTCACATTGTGACTGAGATTGGCATTAATGTAAATAAAAGAGATTTCAGTTCAACACTGTACGTTGAACTTTCTTATTACGAGAGCCGGTGGGATTTCAATTTTCTTTCGGTACGAAGATTTTACTTTAGGAGACGAGTATCTCAAACTGAATCAACGGCCTTCAGTCCTACAAGGAAGATCAGAAGTGAAATTATTTTAAATGCTTTTACTTTATTGACCAAAGATAGCTTTACATAACAATTATGAAGTCTTTGTATTAATTAAAGTCTTATATAGATATATTTTGTGAGGCTTCACAGCCAACTTTGAAAAAAGGCGGGAGTGGGGGGGGGGGGGGGGGAGGGAGGTAACAGCTGTCCACGGCTGCCCTCTAGTCCTGCGCGATTATGTCAGGTCTTCCCCACCGTAATGCTATGTAAGAAGAGATTTACAGTGTGTTATATCATTCAGTTTGCTTTTGTTAGTTGCCCTTGCATTCCTCACAAGAACAAACCTTATTTCAGAGATATTTGGTTTCCAGTAGGGTCTTCTTATATATTTTGACTGAGGCTGGCATTACTGCAAAGAAATTTCCGCAGTTGAAAAATAAATGTAGAATTTTTTAATTACGAGAGTCTTGGTGTTTCTTTCATCACGAAGATTTTACTTAGAACAAGAGTACCTCAAACTGAGTCAACGTCTTTCCTACGACGTACATGACCAAAGAAGATCAGAGCGAATTGACTTTAAATGCTTTTATTTTATTGACCAAAGATTGCTTTACATCAGTAACAATTATGACGTCTTCCTATCAATTTAAGTCTTATAGATATTTTTTCGTGAGGTTTCACAGCCAACTTTGAACCAGTTCCTTCCGGGGTACCAATGTTTACTTCGCTAGTCATCTTCTCTTTTGCAGTTAAGTGAGCGCGCGGCCTCACAAATGTTCCTTCTGTAACGAGACATCTAAAAACAAACCAAACAAAAATCGGAATTCGTGAGAATATTTGCAGAGGATAATATATTTCAACAATGACTATACCTGGAATTGCCATTCATTATAAAACAAACCCCAAAATTTTAAATGCGCACCAGAATGTGTCAACTATGAAACCACTTTAATACTAGGCCATTTCCGAGTTGCTTTGAGCCTCTTTACATATGCGAGTCTAAGTGCAAAGCTTTTCATGTAAAAATTAGTTTAAAAACTATGCACGTAGCCTGGTTTTCATAATGAGGCTAAAAGCGGCTAAAATTTCGAAAAAATTCACTTATTCACTCTTCCAGAGTGCAGGTGGATTAGAAGAAAGAACTTATCGTCGCACAATTAACAATTTTTTATCGTAATGTTGTGTAATATGATTGGATACTTCTGCTAGTCTGGTTTTATTTTTCCACCCCTAAAGCCTGAAAACAATTAAAAACTAACATTAAAAGCAATTTTGTGCCGAATGCCACTTCTTGTCGTCTACATTTGTATAAGTAAAGTGACAATTGCATTTCGCTTCACTGGCGCCAAAGCGTTTTATCCACTACAACCAGATGAAGATTCAAATTAAACAGTGTTATTGATGTATTCATTTGACAGATGCAACTTTACTAAAATGAAAAAACTCTCATCAAAGACGTGTTCATTATAATGGTTTTTTATTATTTATACCAAAAGTGTGGGCACAAGCCTACAGGATCTTCGTTATGAATTTCTTTTTTCCACTGTACTATGATAAATTCTGTAAATTAGCACTCGGTTACAAAACTGAAACAATGTTAAAACTACGAGAAAAAGGTTGAATATAATTGGCATCAAACAGGTACCATGCAGTTTTCCCCCAATTCGAAATTAATCCCAAGTTGATGAATAATACATGTACATACGTACAAACATGAAAACTAAAGTGACTTTACAATTTCTTTAGCTTTCCATATTTTCTCATTTGTGAAATGTAGCGTCAAGTATTACAATCTAAGGTTGAATGGGCGCTTGCCGTTAAACAAATCTATCTCTCTGTTACTTAAGTCCTGAATGGACTCTTCAAGGCGATAAACATTACATGAAGCTAATAATACATGATAATGCCAAATGCCAAAGAGCAATGTTCAATTAAGTGGTTAAAGCAGTAGGCATACTTGCAAATTATCGAGGTGTAATGAAAATGTTTACGAGTAAAGTTTCTGGGTGTTTTTGTAACACATAGGGAAATCTCACTCTTATTATTAGCTAATATAAAAAAGTTCTGAGAAATAAAAGTATAAAGGGCATTACTTTAGTCCTGATTAAAAAAGAATTAACAGACAAAACAAAAAAGGAACAAATACTACGTATTGATCAGTGGCACCCAATAATTTGTTTCGATGATAATCTTTCGGAAGGCCGTAATCGCTTCAGATTTTCGGATTTAAAATTGTGACAAGACAGTGATTTTCCGCTTCTGTGAAATTTCGACTCAAAGCCGGAGATCATAACTAATATTGCAAATTATAATTCCAATTCCTTTTGTTTTCGAAGGGACAAAACTTGGGATTGGCGTTTAGAATCACAAAATAATTGTAATACCTGAGCTCCAAGTTTCGAAGAGCCGAGAACGGCTTTATGGATTTGGTGAGATAAGACATGTGACTTAAATACCGGCTAGAGGATGCGAACAGATGATAGTTTATCAAAACATCTATTGTTAAGACCTTTAAATGATCTCGGTAAACTGCAAGCGAAGTTTTAAGCAATTTACTTAGTTTTTTTCATTGGTTCCCTCCTACCGTGTGTCATTATTGTACTGAGGCAACCTCACTCCACTCCCTTTTTTGGGAGCTGTTCTTACAATGTTCAATTTTGAACTACTTGGCGCTCAGCCGATTTGAAGACTTTTCCTTGTCATTTGCAATTCTGACGCTTAGCGACTCTTTGAAAAACAGTCATTGATACAACTAATTATTTTCCTATTTGGAGGTGCTTTTAAACACATTTTCCTAGTCGCTCAGTTTCAGCTGCTACAATACCTGCAGTAGTTGTTAGGTGAACTAGTTGTCTAGAAAGCCGATAAATCTTTTACCTCTGGATCTCTGAATTTTTCTCTCAAGGCTCTGTTTATTTGACCGGAACCCACATAATAGGACGCCTCTGCATCTTGATTACCAGCCAGCAGCAAAGCTGAAACACAGAGACAAAGGAAAACCAGCGAAGACGAGAACTTCATAGCGATGAACTCGGCGCGGATCGATCAACCAATTCAAGTGTGGTGTGCCCCGGTATACTTCTGCTGTCTTGCAATTTCCTTTAAGAACAGTTTGTTTTTATACTATCCGCTGGCCTTTTTTTTAAAAATCGAATTAGAATTAGCTTAACCTTTTGGCGGAGGCGGTTTAATTGGTGGCTAAACGACCAAATATTTGTTCGTACATTTTATACGCAACGGACCGCAAAATGCAGCTGTCCACGGCTGCCGCTCTGGTCCGTAATGCTATGTAGGAAGAGATTTGCCGTTTCTTATAGCAATTAGTTCGCTATTGTTAGTAGCTTAAAATTCCTTGAAAAACAAACCCTATTTCAGAGATATTTGGCAGGTTCCAGTAGGGTCTTTTTACGTTTTCACTGAGGCTAGCATTATTGCAAAGAAATTGCACGCAATTGAAAAATAAACATTGAATGTTTTAATTACGAGAGTCGTGGTGTTTCTTTCGGTCCGAAGATTTTACTTGGGAGAAGAGTACCGCAAACTGAGTCAACATCTTTCCTACGACGTACATGACCAGAGATGATCAGAACGAATGGACTTTCAATGCTTTTATTTTATTGACCAAAGATTGCTTTACATCAGTAACAATTATGACGTCTTCTTGTCAATTTAAGTCATATAGATATTTTCTGTGAAGTTTCACAGCCAAATTTGAGCCAGTTCCTTTCGGGTATAAATGTTTACTGTCGCTAGTCATCTTCTCCTTTGCAGTTAAGTGAGCGCGCGGCCTCACAAATGTTTCTTCTGTAACGAGACATCTAAAAATAAAACCAAACATCGGAATATGTGATAATATTTACAAAGGATCATAATATATTTTGACAATGACTATGTCTTGAATTGCCATTTATTATGAAACAATCTTCGCTATTTTAGAGTGTGAAAATGGGCAGGAAAACGAGTCAACCACTGATGAGAACGCTTTAATAGATCATTTCCGAGTTGGATTGAGCCTCGTTACAAATGTGAGTCTACGTGTAAAGCTTTTCATGTGAAAATTAGTTTAAAAACTATGCATTTCGGAAATGGGGATATTCGTGGCCTATTCGCTCTTCGCACGCGGATTATAAAAAAGTATTGATTGTCGAACAATCAACAATTTTTCATCGAAAAGTTTTGTAATTTGATGGGATATCTTTACTAGTTTGGTTCTATTCTTCCACCCCTAATCAATAAAGCCTGAAAGCAATTAAAAACCAGCATTAAAAACACTAATTATTAGAATATTTTGCCGAATGCCAATTCGTCTACTGTGTTTCAAGTGTTTACGTGTGAGGGAAATTGCATTTGGCCCTTCACTGGCGCAAAAGCGCTTTAATAAAACACTAAGGGTTTTATCCACCACAATCAGATGAAGATTCAAATTAAATAGTGTTATTGATGTATTCATTTGACAGATGCAACTTTACTAAAATGAAAAAACTCTCGTCAAAGACGTGTTCATAATAATGGCCTTTCATTATTTATACCAAAAGCGTGGGCACAGGCTTACGTTCTTCGTTATCATTTTCGTTTTTTCCACTGCACTATGATAAATTCTGTAAATTAACGCTCGGTTATTAAAATGAAACAATGTTAAAACCACGGGAAAAAGGTAGAATATAATTCGCATCAAACAGCTAATGTGTAGTTTTCCTCAATTCGAAATAAATCCCAAGTTGTTGAATAATACATGTACATACATACTAACATGAAAACTAAAGTGACTGTACAATTTCTTAAGCTTTCCATATTTTCTCATTTGTGAAATGTAGCGTCAAGTATTACAATCTAAGGTTGAATGGGCGCTTGCCGTTAAACAAATCTATCTCACTGTTATACTTAAGTTCTGAATGGACGCCACAGGGCGATAAACATTACATGTAGCTAATCATAGAAAATAATGTGAGCAGTGTTCAATTTAGTGGTCGAGTGAAACTTTAAATTAACGAGCTCTAACTAAAATGTTTCGATTCTTTTGTAACAGATTGGTAAATCATTAGCTAGTTTTTAGCTAATTTTTAAAAAATAATCTGAGAAAAATAGGTAAAACGAGCCTTACTTTTTTCCGATTAATAAAGAATTAGCAGGTAAATAAAAAGGTATAAATATTACACACTGATCAGTGGTACCAATTGGTTTGTTTCCGTTGGTGAATATCTTTTAGGAAGGCCATAATCGCCTCAGATTTTCGGATTAAAAAATTGTGAAGTTTCTCCTCAAGCCCGCAGTTTATAACTAATATTGGAAATGATAATTCCTTTTGTGTTCGAAGGGCCAAAAATCGAGATTGGCGTTAAAAATACAAAATAATTGTAATTCCTGAGCTCCAAGTTTTGAAGAGTCGTGAACGGCTATATGAATTTGGTGAGACAAAACTGGTTCGCAAAAATTTTCTGTGGCTTGAATACTCAGCTAGAAGATGCAAACAGATGGGAACCATGATAGTTCGTGAAAAAATCTATTGTTAAGACCTTTCAATGATCTC
This sequence comes from Pavona decussata, assembly GCF_977016875.1. NCBI lineage: Eukaryota > Metazoa > Cnidaria > Anthozoa > Scleractinia > Agariciidae > Pavona > Pavona decussata. Next base: position 526,665 of record NW_028145625.1, on the reverse strand, counting down.
AGTAAACCGCAAGGGAAATTTTAAGCAATTTACTTAGATTTCTTCATTGGTTGTCTCCTACCGTGTGTCATTATTGTACTGAGGCAACCTCACTCCGCTCCCTTTTTGGGAGTTGTTCTTACAATGTTCAATTTTGAACTACTCTTGTCATTTGTAATTCTGATACTTGAATTTTTGAAGCAGTCATTGATACCACTAATTATTTTCCTTTGTAACCGTTGTTCCAAGGTGTTCTTGAAGACATTTTCCTAGTCGCTTAGTTTTTGCTACAAAACCTGCATTAATTACTGGTAGTTGTCTAGAAAGATACATCTTTTACCTCTGGATCTCTGAATTTTTCTCTCAAGGCTCTGCCGTTTATTTGATTCTTGTTTGCGTAATAAGACGCCTCTACATCTCTATTACCAACCAATAGCAACGTTGAAACGCAGAGACAAAGCAAAATCATCGAGGACGAGAACTTCTTCATAGCGATGAACAGCGTGTATCGATCAGCCGATTGAAATGTGCTGTGCCCCGGTAGAATTCTGCTGTGTTATAACTTCAGTTCCTTACAAAACAGTCTGTTTTTATACAGTTTGATGGCGTCTATTTTTTGAAATAGAATTAAAGCTGAACCTTTTAGCTAAATTAGGCGCCATTTTCTTTTCACCGACCATGAAAAGGAAACGTGTTTGGCACGAGATATATCGACCAGGTATCTTTTATTACCAGTACGTGGAGGTGGAAATTGTGATTCTTTTAAAAACATGATTCAGAAGGCTTGCCATCTGTTAATTGTTCGTTTTTGCTACCTATTTATTCCAACGATGGCGATTACCACTTGGGGGAAAGAGAGATAGAGAAAGGAAAATTCGTCGTCGTGTGCTACTTACGTCCTCTATAAAACCTTTCGTGTAGTGACGGCAAAGAAATGTACCAAAAAGTGTAACGCACGTGCAGAGTTGTTGTTTTGGTTATTACGCCAATTGCTTTTTTGGCCCTTATCGTTGCCGTTGCCCTCGTTGTTGCTAAACTCGCCCTAATATCTGTTATGTACAGACGACGAATATTGAGCGCGCCATGGCCATATTTGGATAGTGTTACAATAGGTTAGAGAATTATGCTAAATACGCGAGGAAGACGTTTAATCGACCACCAGAAAGTGAAAAATAAAACAATAATAGAAATGAAACTTGTCGTGCGAAAAGCCCGATTTAACATGCCATCAGTTTGTGCCATTAAAACAAGGCGGGTAGCCTGCCATTTTTATAATGTACTGCATGGCGTTACTTGTCACAACGTTAAGCGGTTGAGTTAAATTTTATACTTAACACAGGTTAGAAGCGAGTGAGTTTAGCGTGGTCTTTTCTGTTTTTTTTTTTACACCAATAGTGCACTTTTATATGTTGCCGTTAAACTGGAATGTTGATTCCACGTTAATGGTTTTGAAAATTGTAGGAAACGTCTGCGGTTTTTTTACATTCTCGATACAAAGTTCTTGACTGAACGAAAGTTGCCTTAGGTTTGTTCACCAATTCAAGTGTGGTGTGCCCCGGTAGACTTCTGCTGTCTTGCAATTTTTTTTAAAGACAGTTTGTTTTTATACTGTCCGCTGGCCTCTTTTTCTTTTAATCATATTAGAATTAGCTTAACCTTTTGGCGGAGGCGGTTTAATTGTTGGCTAAACGACGAAATATTTGTTCGTATATTTTATACGCAACGGACCGCCAAATGTTGGATTAGCCGGACATTTAATGCCACCCCCACAAAATGTTAAAAAAAAAAAAACAGTGATTCACTGTATTTGCAAGGGCCACCACGACAAAATAAAAGTACCGGATCCTGTAGTGAAGGATCTTATCAACAAAAATATTGTGAAATCAGCCATTTCCGGTTTTTGTTAGATTATTCCTATAAAATGTGTCGTTTCCGACGCATGTTATTTAATAATAATAATAATAAGAATAAGAATAAGAATAAGAATAAGAATAAGAATAAGAATAAGAATAAGAATAAGAATAAGAATAAGAATAAGAATAAGAATAAGAATAAGAATAAGAATAAGAATAAGATTAAGATTAAGAATAAGAATAAGAATAAGAATAAGAATAAGAATAAGAAAAAGAAAAAGAATAAGAATAAGAATAATAATAATAATAATAATAATAATAATAATAATAATAATAATAATAATAATAATAAACTTTCGAGTTTATTGTCTGACTTCGGCAACTCAATCGGCCCTACGGAGTTTTAATAACAGCTGCATTTTTGAAAGCGAGGGTGGCTTTACTGGCATTCACAGGAAAGAAACAAAAAGGCTCGCTAGGAAATATTTCTTTTATGTTAGATTAATTGACCGATATATCTTTCCCCGGTTGTTGATTTCCTTGTTCGGTTTGCTTGTTTGGTTTTCAACTGATCATCTGACCCATTTCCACGTAAGAGAAGGTAATGTGTAACAAGACTGATAACCATTCTCTTGTCCAGAATTGATTACTAGTAGTATATACTGAGTTGGAAATTGAAAGAGACAATGAGTTTTATTGTGCGCGCTATGGAGTGCTGACGAACACACCCCAAAAAAGGGGAAGAGGGGTGGGGACAGCTGTCCCCGGCTGCTTTTCGGTCTGTAATGCTATGCAGGAAGAGATTTGCCGTTCCTTATAGCAATTAGTTTGCTATTTTTAGTTAGTAGCTTAAAATTCCCTGAACAACAAACCTTATTTCAGAGATTTTTGGCAGTTTCCAGTAGGGTCCTCTTACATTTTCACTGACTGGAGGCTGGCATTATTGCAAAGAAATTGCACACAGTTGAAAAATAAACACTTAATTTTTTTAATTACGAGGGTCTGTGTTTCTTTCAGCACAAAAATTTTACTTAAGACAAGAGTACCTCAAACTGAGTCAATGTCTTTCCTACGACGTACATGACCAAAGATGATCAGAGCGAATTGACTTTCAATGCTTTTATTTTATTGACCAAAGATTGCTTTACATCAGTAACAATTATGACGTGTTCTTATCAATTTAAGTCTTATATAATTATTTTCGCGAGGTTTCACAGCCGATTTTGAACCGGTTTCATCCAGGGTACCAATGTTTAATGTCGCTAGTCATCTTCTCTTTTGCAGTTAAGTGAGCGCGCGGCCTCACAAATGTTTCTTCTGTAACGAGACATCTAAAAAGAAACCAAACAAACATCGAAATTTGTGAGAATATTTACAAAGGATAATATATTTTGACAATGACTATGTCTTGGATTGCCATTCATTATAAAACAATCTTCGCCATTTTAGAGTGTAAAACTATGATGTGCAGGAAAACGAGTCAGCCACTGATGAGACCGCTGTAATAGATCATTTCTGAGTTGGATTGAGCCTTGTTACAAATGTGAGTCTACGTGCAAAGCTTTTCATATGAAAATTAGTTTAAAAACTATGCCTTTCGGAAAAGGGCTATTCGTGGCCTATTCGCTCTTCGCACGCGGATTGTAAGAAAGTATTGATTGTCGCAGGATCAACACAATTTTTCATCAAAAAGTTGTGTAATATGATGGGATATTTTTACTAGCCTGGTTCTATTGTTCCACCCCTAGTTAATAAAGCCTGAAAGCAATTAAAAACAGACATTAAAAACACTAAATTATTAGAATATTTTGCCGAATGCCAATTCTAATCGTCTACTGTGTTTCAAGTGTTTACGTGTGAGGGAAATTGCATTTGGCCCTTCACTGGCGCAAAAGCGCTTTGATAAAACACTAAGGGTTTTATCCACCACTATCAGATGAAGATTCAAATTAAACAGTGTTATTTTGATGTATTCATTTGACAGATGTAACTGTACTAAAATGAAAAAACTCTCATCAAAGACGTGTTCATAATAATGGCCTTTCATTATTTATACCAAAAGCGTGGGCCCAGGCTTAGGTTCTTCGTTATCATTTTCGTTTTTTCCACTGCACTATGAAACATTAAAATGAAACAATGTTAAAACTACGGAAAAAAGTAGAATACAATTGGCATCAAACAGCTACCATGTAGTTTTTCTCAATTCGAAATTAATCTCAAGTTGATGAATAATATATGTAGATACATACAAACATGAAAACTAAATTGACTGTACAAGTTCTTTAGCTTTCCATATTTTCTCATTTGTAAAATTTAGCGTCATGTACTACAATCTATGGTTGAATGGGCGCTTGCCGTTAAACAAATTAAATCGATCTCATTGTTACTTAAGTTCTGAATGGACGCCACAGGGCGATAAACATTACATGTAGCTAATCATAGAAAATAATGTGAGCAGTGTTCAATTTAGTGGTCGAGTAAAACTTTAAATTAACGAGCTCTAACTAAAATGTTTCGATTCTTTTGTAACAGATTGGTAAATCATTAGCTAGTTTTTAGCTAATTTTTAAAACATAATCTGAGAAAAATAGGCAAAACGAGCCTTACTTTTTTCCGATTAATAAAGAATTAGCAGGTAAAGAAAAAGGTATAAATATTACACACTGATCAGTGGTACCAATTGGTTTGTTTCCGTTGGTGAATATCTTTTAGGAAGGCCATAATCGCCTCAGATTTTCGGATTAAAAAATTGTGAAGTTTCTCCTCAAGCCCGCAGTTTATAGCTAATATTGGAAATGATAATTTCTTTTGTGTTCGAAGGGCCAAAAATTGGGATTGGTGTTAAAAATACAAAATAATTGTAATCCCTGAGCTCCAATTTTCGAAGAGCCGTGAACGGCTATATGAATTTGGTGAGACAAAACTGGTTCGCAAAAATTTTCTGTGACTTGAATACTCAGCTAGAAGATGCGAACAGATGAGAACCATGATAGCTCGTCAAAAAATCTATTGTTAAGACCCTTAAATGATCTCAGTAAACTGCAAGCGAAATTTTAAGTAATTTACTTAGATTTCTTCATTGGTTGTCTCCTTCAGTGTGTCATTATTGTACTGAGGCAACCTCACTCCACTCCCTTTTTGGGAGCTGTTCTTACAATGTTCAATTTGGAACTACATGGTGCTCAGCCGATTTGAAGACTTTTTTTTGTCATTTGCAATTCTGATGCGTGAATTTTTGAAACAGTCATTGACACCACTAATTATTTTCCCTTGTAACCGTTGTTTCTGGGTGTTCTTGAAGATATTTTCCTACTCGCTCATTTTTTGCTACGAAACCTGCATTAATTACTAGTGGTTGTCTAGAAAGATAAATCTTTTACCTCTGGATCTCTGAATGTTTCTCTCAAGGCTCTGTTTATTTGATTCTCGTTCACGAAATGGGACGCCTCAACATCTTGATTACCAACCAATAGCAACGTTGAAACGCAGAGACAAAGCAAAACCGTCGAGGAAGAGAACTTCTTCATAGCGATGAACAGCGTGGATCGATCAGCCGATTGAAATGTGGTGTGCTGCAGTAGAATTCTGCTGTGTTGCAACTCCAGTTCCTTACGAAACAGTCTGTTTTTATACAGTTTGATGGCGTCTATTTTTAAAATCGAATTAAAGCTGAACCTTTTGAACTAAATTAGGCGCCATTTTCTTTTCATCGACTATGAAAAGGAAACGTGTTCGGCACGAGATATATCGACCAGGTATCTTTTATTAGGAGTGGAGGTGGAAATTGGGATTCTGTTTAAAATCAACCTAGAAGGTGTGCCATCTGTTACTTGTTTGTTTGAGCTACCTATTTATCCCAAAGATGGCGTTTACGACTTGGGGTAAGGAGCGGATAGAGAAAGGAAAATTCGTCGTCGTGTGCAACCTATGTCCTCTATAAAACTTTTCGTGCAGTGACGGCAAAGAAATGTACCAAAAAGTGTAACGCACGTGCAAAGTTGTTGTTTTGGTTATTACGCCAATTGCTTTTTTGACGTTCTCGTTGCTGTTGCCCTCGTTGTTGCTAAACTCGCCCTAATATCTGTTATGTACAGACGACGAGTATTGAGCGCGCCATAGTCATATTTGGATAGTGTTACAATAGGCTAAAGACTTATGCCAAATACGCGAAGAAGGCGTTCAATCGACCACCAGAAAGTGAAAAATAAAACGATTATAGAAATGAAACTTGTCGTACGAAAAGCCCGACTTAATATGCCATCAGTTTGTGCAAAAAAAAGGGCAGCCTGCCACTTTTATGATATACTGCATGGTGTTACTTCTCACAACGTTAAGTGGTTGAGTTAAATTTTATACTTAACACAGGGTACAAGCGAATGAGTTTAGCGTGTTCTTTTCTGTATTTTTTTTTTTTACACCAATAATGCACTTTTATGTGTTGCCGTTTAACAGGAATGTTAATTCCACGTTAATGGTTTTGAAAATGGTAGGAAACGTCTGCGGTTTTTGTACATTCTCGATACAAAGTTCTTGACTGAACGAAAGTTTCCTTAGGTTTGTTCACCAATTCAAGTGTGGTGTGCCCCGGTAGACTTCTGCTGTCTTGCAATTTCCCTTAAAAACAGTTTGTTTTTATACTGTCCGCTGGCCTCTTTTTCTTTAAATCATATTAGAATTAGCTTAACCCTTTGGCGGAGGCGGTTTAATTGGTGGATACACGACCAAATATTTGTTCGTACATTTTATACGCAACGGACCGCGAAATGTTAGGACTAGCCGGGCATTTAAAGAGAGTCATGGTGTTTCTTTCGGCCCGAAGATTTTACTTAAGACAAGAGTACCACAAACCGAGTCAACGTCTTTCCTACGACGTACATGACCAAAGATGATCAGAGCGAATTGACTTTAAATGCTTTTAGTTTATTGACCAAAGATTGCTTTACATCAGTAACAATTATGACGTCTTCTTATGAATTTAAGTCTTATATAGATATTTTCCGTTAGGTTTCACAGCCAGCCTTGAGCTAGTTCCTTCCAGGGTACCAATGTTCAATGTCGCTAGTCATCTTCTCTTTTGCAGTTAAGTGAGCGCGCGGCCTCACAAATGTTTCTTCTGTAACCAGACATCTAAAAAGAAACCAAACAAACATCGGAATTTGTGAGAATATTTACAGAGGATAATATATACGCATCCTGCCGTGTGTCATTACACCCTATTGTACTAAGGCAAACTCACTCCACTCCCTTTTTTGGGAGCTGTTCTTACAATGTTCAATTTTGAACTACTCGGCGCTCAGCCGATTTGAAGACATTTCCTTGTCATATGTACGTAATTCTGATGCTTTGCGACTCTTTGAAACACAGTCATTACTACAACTTATTATTATTCTTTTGTAACCGCTATTTAAATGTGCTTTTGAACACCTTTTCCTAGTCGCTCAGTTTTAGTTGCTACGGAACCTGCATTAATTACTAGTAGTTGTCTAGAAAGATAAATCTTTTACCTCTGGATCTCTGAATTTTTCTCTCAAGGCTCTGTTTATTTGACCGGAACCCACATAATAGGACGCCTCTACATCTTGATTACCAACCAACAGCAAAGTTGAAACACAGAGACAAAGGAAAACCAGCGAGGACGAGAAATTCATAGCGATGAACTCGGCGCGAATCGATCAACCAATTCAAGTGTGGTGTGCCCCGGTAGACTTCTGCTGTCTTGCAATTTCCTTTAAAAACAGTTTGGTTTTATACTGTCCGCTGGCCTCTTTTTTTTTTTAAATCGAATTAGAATTAGCTTAACCTTTTGGCAGAGGCGGTTTAATTGGTGGCTAAACGACCAAATATTTGTTCGTACATTTTATACGCAACGGACCGCAAAATGTTGGGGTTAGCCGCGCCTTCAATGCCACCCTCATAAAATGTTCAGTAAAAAAAACAGCAAATAACTGTGTTTGCAAGGGCCACCGCGACAAAATAAAAGTACCGGATCCTGGACTGAAGGATCTAATCAGCAAAAAAATTGTAAAACAAATAATCTTGCGAAATCAGCCTTGCTCTTTTTTAGATTATTCCCATAAAATGTGTCTTTTCTCGACGCACGTTATAATAATAATAATAATAATAATAATAATAATAATAATAATAATAATAATAATAATAATAATAATAATAATAATAATAATAATAATAATAATAATATTAATAATAATTTCCTCTTCTAGCCTGTTTACGAAAATTTGAGAGAAGATCGTTTTGTAATGACCATTATTATTTGAGTTTATTTTAGTAGATGAATAGATACAGATAGTTTATATATCTATTTTCAGATATTTTTCAAATATGATTATATCTTTTTTTTTAACTCGTAGGCTCACAGGTTACGCTGTGCGCTCTGTGTAGCTTTTTAACTAATAATAATAATAATAATAATAATAATAATAATAATAATAATAATAATAATAATAATAATAATAATAATAATAATAATAATAATAATCGAGTTCATTGTTTGACTTCGGCAACTCAATCGGCCCTACGGAGTTTTTTAAATTCATCTGCATTTTTTTAAAGCGATAGGCGGTTTTACTATCATTCACAGGAAATAAACAAAGAGGCTCTCTAGGAAATATTTCGTTTATTTTAGATTAATTGACCGATATATCTTTCCCCGGTTGTTGATTTCCTCATTCGGTTTGCTTGTTTGGTTTTCAACTGATCATCTGACCCATTTCCACGTAAGAGAAGGTGATGGGAGCGATGGTTCCCTACGGTAAGTAAATAAGATTGATTTTTGACCATTTGCCACACGCAATGTGTAACAAGACTGATAACCAATCTCTTGTCCAGAATTATATTACTAGTAGCATATACTGAGTTGGAAATTGAAAGAGACAATGAGTTTTATTGTGCGCGCTATGGAGTGCTGACGAACATACCCCGAAAGGCTGGAAAGGGAAGGGGGGGAGGGGGGGGGGGGGGTGGACAGCTGTCTACGGCTGCTTTTCGGTCTGTAATGCTATGCAGGATGAGATTTGCCGTTTCTTATAGCAATTAGTTTGCTATTTATTAGTTAGTAGCTTAAAATTCCCTGAAAAACAAACCTTATTTCAGAAATATTTGGCAGTTTCCAGTAGGGTCTTCCTACATTTTCACTGAGGCTGGCATTATTGCAAAGAAATTGGACGCAGTTGAAAAATAAACACTGAAGTTTTTAATTACGAGAGTCTGTGTTTCTTTCGGCACAAAAATTTTACTTAGGACAAGAATACCTCAAACTGGGTCAACGTCTTTCCTACGACGTACATGACCAGAGATGATCAGAACGAATGGACTTTCAATGCTTTTACTTTATTGACCAAAGATTGCTTTACATCAGTAACAATTATGATGTCTTCTTATGAATTTAAGTCTTATATAGATATTTTCCGTGAGGCTTCACAGCCAGCTTTAAGCCAGTTCCTTCCAGGGGATCAATGTTCAATGTCGCTCGTCATCTTCTCTTTTGCAGTTAAGTGAGCGCGCGGCATCACAAATGTTTTTTCTGTAACGGGACATCTGAAAACAAAACCAAACATCGGAATTTGTGAGAATGTTTACAGAGGATAATATATTTCCACAATGACTATGTCTTGGATTGCCATTCAATACAGATCAAACTCCTCCATTTTAGAGTGTCTAAATATGGGCACCAACACCAGTAAACCACTGATGAAAACGCTTTAATAGGTCCTTTCCAACTTGGATTGAACCTCATTACAAATGTGAGTCTATGTGCTATGCTTTTCATGTGAAAATTAGTTTAAAAACTCTGCACGAAACCTGGCGTACGCGGATTTTAAGAAATTATTGATTGTCGCACAATCAACAATTTTTCATCGAAGAGTTTTGTAATTTGATGGGATATTTTTACTAGTCTGCGTCTATTGTTCAACCCCTAATTAATAAAGCCTGAAAGAACACTAAATTATTAGAATATTTTGCCGAATGCCTATTTTTATCGTCCACCGTGTTTCAAGTGTTTACGTGCGAGGGAAATTCATTTTGGTCCTTCACTGGCGCCAAAGCGCTTTAACAAAAAACTGAAGGTTTTATCCACTACAATCAAATGAAGATTCAAATTAAACAGTGTTATTGATGTATTCATTTGACGGATGCAACTTTACTAAAATGAAAAAACTCTCATCAAAGACGTGTTCGTAATAATGGCCTTTCATTATTTATACCAAAAGCGTGGGCACAAGCCTACGATCTTCGCTATGAATTTCTTTTTTTCCACTGCACTATGATGAATTCTTTAAATTAGCACTCGGTTATAAAACTGAAACAATGTTAAAACCACGGGAAAAAAGTTGAATATAATTGGCATCAAAAAGGTACCATGCAGTTTTTCTGAATTCGGAATAAAACCCAAGTTGATGAATGATACATGCAGATACATACTAACATGAAAACTAAAGTGACTGTACAATTCCTTTGGCTTTCCATATTTTCTCGTTTTTGAAATGTGGCGTCATGTATTACAATCTAAGGTTAATGGCGCTAGCCGTTAAACAAATATATCTCATTGTTACTTAAGTTCTGAATGGACGCCACAGGGCGATAAACATTACATGTAGATAATCATAGAAAATAATGTGAGCAGTGTTCAATTAAGTGGTTAAAACCGTATGTAAACCTGTAAATTATCGAACTCTAACGAAAATGTATTGATTGTTTTATAGCACATTGGCAAATCTTTAGCTAGTTTTTAGCTAATTTAAAATAATCTGAAAAAAATAGGTATAACGAGCCTTACTTTTTTTTTCGATTAAAAAAAATTAGCAGGTAAATAAAAAGGTACAAAAATTACACACTGATCAGAGGTACCAATGGTTTGTTTCGGTGCATATCTTTTAGGAAGGGATAATCGTCTCAGATTTTCGGATTGAAAAATTGTGAAATTGTGAAATTTCTCCTCAAACCCGAAGTTTATAACTAATATTGGAAATGATAATTCCTTTTGTGTTCGAAGGGCCAAAAATTGGGATTGGCGTTAAAAATACAAAATAATTGTAATCCCTGAGCTCCAAGTTTCGAAGAGCCGTGAACGGCTATATGAATTTAGTGAGATAAAACTGGTTCGCAAAAATTTTCTGACTTGAATACTCAGCTAGAAGATGCGAACAGATGAGAACTATGATAGCTCGTCAAAACATCTATTGTTAAGACCTTTGAATTATCTCGGTAAACCGCAAGCGAAATTTTAAGCAATTTACTTAGATTTCTTCATTGGTTGTCTCCTGCAGTGTGTCATTATTGTACTGAGGCAACCTCACTCCACTCCCTTTTTGGGAGCTTTTCTTACAATGTTCAATTTGGAAGTACATGGTGCTCGGCCGATTTGAAGACTTTTTCTTGTCATTTGCAATTCTGATGTTTGAATTTTTGGAACAGTCATTGATACCACTAATTATTTTCCTTTGTAACCGCTGTTTCACTGTGTTCTTGAAGACATTTCCTAGTCGCTCATTTTTTGCTACGAAACCTGCATTCATTGCTAGGAGTAGTCTAGAAAGATAATTCCTTTACCTCTGGATCTCTGAATGTTTCTCTCAAGGCTCTGTTTATTTGATTCTTGTTCGCGTAATAGGACGCCTCTACATCTTGATTACCAACCAATAGCAACGTTGAAACGCAGAGACAAAGGAAAACCATCGAGGACGAGAACTCCTTCATAGCGATGAACAGCGTGGATCGATCAGCCGATTGAAATGTGGTGTGCTCCGGTAGAATTCTGCTGTGTTGTAACTTCAGATCCTTAAGAAACAGTCTGTTTTATACAGTTTGATGGCGTCTATTTTTAAAATCGAATTAAAGCTGAACCTTTTGAGCTAAATTAGGCGCCATTTTCTTTTTCGACCATGAAAAGGAAACGTGTTCGGCACGAGATATATCGACCAGGTATCTTTTATTATCAGTTCGTGGAGGCGGAAATTGGGATTATTTTTAAAACATGATGTAGAAGGCGTGCCATCTGTTACTTGTTCGTTTTTGCTACCTATTTATGCCAAAGATGGCGTTTAAGACTCGGGGGAAAAGAGAGATAGAGAAAGGAAAATTCGTCGTCGGGTGCAACCTACGTCCTCTTTAAAACTTTTCGTGCAGTGACGGCAAAGAAATGTACCAAAAAGTGTAACGCACCTACAGAGTTGTTGTTTTGGTTATTACGCCAATTGCTTTTTTGACGTTCTTGTTGCTGACGCCCTCGTCTATACTAAAGCTCCCTAACATCTGTTACGTACAGAAGTTGATTATTGAGCGCGCCATGACCATATGTAATTAAGACAAAAAAGGGAAGAAGACGTTTAATTGAACACCAGAAAGTAAAAAATAAAACAATAATAGAAATGAAACTTGTCGTACCAAAAGCCCGATTTAACATGCCATCTTTAGGGCAGCCTACCATTTTTTTGATATACTGCATGGCGTTTCTTCTCACAATGTTAAGTGGTTGAGTTAAATTTTACACTTAACACAGGTTACAAGCGAGTGAGTTTAGCGTGTTCTCTTCTGGTTTTGTTTTTTTTTACACCAATAATGCACTTTTATATGATGTTGATTAACAGGGATGTTAATTCCACGTTAATGGTTTTGAAAATTGTACGAAACATCTGCGGTTTTCTTACACTCTCAGTACAAAATTATTGACTTAAAGAAAGTTTCCTTAGGTTTTGTTCTGTCGAGGTTCTTAAGTCACAATTAAGGCTAAATCTGACTTTGAACCAACGTTTAAGGTGATACTTTACCGGAGAATTTAGAAAAAAAAAATGTTGCATCAAGAGCCAAAACGTGTAACAACGCGTGGGTTATGCCACGACACTTTGCAATTTTTTAAATTGTCTTCAAAACTCTAATAACAAGAGCTAACAAGTTGCGTTAAAAACAGCCCATATGCGCGCTCAGTTATGTTGCACAGGGGCAATTAAAATCATCTTTAAAAGATGCTTCAGTGTACAGCATTAGCATTTTAAACTCGGTTAATTTTGTACGTAATCCACGTACTCATTTACGTAAAATGGGGGTGGAAGGCCTACACAACTCTCTACTCGCTTATTTTCGTCTTCTATCTCGATCTTTTAACCAATTTAGCCTCTTGTATGTTTGCAGCCGGTTGACAATAAAAATTGACGATTTCCGTGGAGGATTTATCGCATGTTTTGTATTTTGATCTCATGTAAAGGTCATTTCTGGGTTCTGCGTTTCAGTCGCCTATTTATTGAACCTCTTGTGTTTCTGTTGAGCGGCTGTTATTTAAATGCCTTTCGCGATATTTTTCAGTTGAAACAAATCATTATGCCTAATCATTCATGAAGTACTCAAAACATAGTTACTAAGCTCACGCAACGCAAACCTCACAGTTACAGAGCGTAGAAAAGAGATGATAAAAACGCAGCTGTAACCAAACCGCAGACTTTAGCCTCCTTAGTTTAGCGCATTGTATGTATACAGCTATTTCATTTAACGTTGTCGGATCAAAATAAAGCTAAAAGACAAGACTGCAATGTTTTGTGGGATTACTTTTTATGAATAATTTCATCAAAATCATCCCTGCACGTGCAGGTCATTGTACTGCTAATTACAACCTATTGTTTTCTCCAGGCATGACTGATTTTGATGAGTTTATTCATCAAAATCCCACGTAAACTTTCGGTCTTGTCTTTTAGCTTCATGCTTTGAACCGACAACGTTAGTTGACATGACTGTATATGTTCCAAGAAGCTGTAGTACTAAAGAAAGGGCCAAAAGGCAAATAGCCGTTATAAGAAACACATCTTGTCACAAAAACAGCACGCCGGGCCCAGCCGGCAATACAAAAGCTTCAAGAGAAAGAACGAATATTATACGGTTCTTATCCTTACAAACATAACAGGGGAGGATCTACTGTCACTGGATGTACTGAAACGAGCCAAACCCGGCCGAACCTAAAAAAAAAAAAAAAAATGGCTCGAAGGGCACAAAAACGACAGCCGCTAAACGGAAACGACAAGAGGTCAAATAAACAGGCAATAAACGCAGAACGGATAAACCAGACTGAAATGACCTTTGGGATCAAAATACAAAGCATGCGACAGTTTATCAGTGACTATCATGTAAATTCTCCAAATCGTCATGTTAACCCGCTGTAAACACACAAGAAGCTTAATTGGTTGAAGACCGAAATAGAAGCGGCAAACATGCGAGTAGGAGTTTGTGAAGCCTTCCGCCTCCAGTTTACGTGACTAATTGTTAATACCAATAATAAAAAAAGACAAAATGGTTTTGGAGTGTATTTTTGTGGTATAGAAACTTTTTAAGGTTACCGTATATTAGAGGTGTCTCGCGTCCAAGCGATGTTATCCACGAACACAATAGTTAGTGTTAGATTGTACAGCGTAATAAACAGAAATTAACACAGAGGGTCGTGGTTTGTTAAAATAGAAACAATCAATAACTACTTAAAGCCTAGAGACACGACAAAATCACGCGCTCATTGCCATTCATTGCAACGGCGAACACTACCGAAGCAGTTGGACTAGTGTCATTTTGATGCGTTTTCACACTACTATTCTTTTTCTTTATAGCTATGGATTGTCAAAAGACACCGGATTTTTTTATTCAGGGAGATTCTACAAAGGTGGCACTTTCATTGTCGAAAGCGTTCAAAAACGCAACAAGGCAAGGAGCAAGATTTTTTTATTTGAACTGTATCACACTTTAGGATTTTAATCAAACGGCAAGACAGCGTAATAAACAGTACGGCAGAGTAATGATGCTCAGTCGCTTTGCTTGAATTGCGTCACCTTTTGAATTTTTTTCTGGACTCTAATAAAGTCGGAATCACAGTAAAATGGAAGGTAAACACCCTCGAGAGGGAAAAAGAGGAACTGCTTGCGCACTAATTTAGAGAATCTAAAAAGACATTTGTTTCAATGCTTTTGCTTTATTTACCAGCAAGGCCTTCTTAAACTAGTTACATTTCTTGCAGATATTTTCTAAGCTTTTTAAACTGCATTCTTCGGTCATGATCAAAGGTTCTTCCGTCATTTTCACGTTTTGTCTTTGTTCATTCATCCTCCGTTCTTTTGCAATTCAGGGAACGAGCGGCTTCGCAGACGCTTCTTTGGTAACGAGCGAGCTAAAAAGGGAATCAAACAAGGAAAGTGATAAAGCTGAAATGAAACATTAAACAGGAGGTATTCAGCATGCAGTATTGCAACAGTCAAGCTAGAGGGATGGCGATTGGAATAGGGATGGGGTCTGAGGCGTTGGAGGTTGTCATTGAAAAAACCGGCTGCACACGCAAAGATGGATGAATTGTAGCATATATGTGAAAAAGAATTTAAAAACAAATTCTTTTCGTGGCATGATTACCTTTTCTAAAAAAGCTTTAAGATCTCTGACATTGTTGTTAGAGTCTTGATGGTTGAAATTTGAAATTTGGAATTCGCCCCAGCTGCAAGCGACGTAATAGTTTTTTAATGTTATAAAATGCCCTTCTTTACTATTTTCGCCAAAAGCATTCTCTTAACAAAATCTTAATTGCAGTTTTTGGCAAGATCGAGAGATAGTTTTTGATTTATTCTACGAAAACTGCATCGCGAGTTGGAGCTTGTACAGGAGCTGATAGCACTCAGCATGAAATTCTAAAACTGAAGTATGTTTTAACTCAGTCTTTTACCTCGTGTCTCGTGGATTTTTCTCTTAGTGCTCTGTTTATTTGGCCCTTGCGTACGACAATACTCGCCTCTGCATTTTGATTATCCGCCAACAGCAAAGTAGAAACACAGAGACAAAGGAAAACCATCGAGGACGAGAACTTCATAGCGATGAACAGCGAGGATCAGATTCCGGTTCAAAGTGTTCTGACAGCAAGTGGTACATGCAGAGTTAACAGACAACAAGTTTCAGTTTATAAACAGTTCCTCCAAACATTAAGAGGGCATATTGATTGACACTCAAAAGTAAACGTGAGTCATTAAATTTCTTGCCTTATCAATCTTGAATTGCAAATTTCCAAACAAATCCTTAGCTTAGCTAGTCGTTTATTTTTAAGTTTTACTCTTATATTAATCGTCCTATTAAAAAATTAATTGTGACATATTTTCACTCTTTTTAAATTGGCAGGTTTGTTTTTTAATAATCATTCTTTATTTCTGACTTTAATCGATTTGACCACGAGAAATAATAATTCCACGCGCAAGTAAAGCATTTTAAACTTTGACGCACTTTCCATTTTGTAATTAGTCGGCGCACTTTTAAATTCTGAGTTGCCGCATTTTGAAATGACAATTGACGCATGTTTCCGATTTTGTCCTAATTTATAATAATGGCATAAACAGTACTTCGAAGCATTTTGTAATATCTTTGAGATTTTTTGCATTTCTGTTTAAATAGCTAGTGTAGTTAGGATAATAACAGTACGTTGATAATTGCAGGGAAAAAAATATAGAACAATGGTATCCCAGATGTTTGCGTCATTAAGTTCAATTTAGATTTTCAAAGGTGAACCCGCAGCTTTTTCTTGCCTTCTCTAACCGAGGCTTTCAGTAAGGCTAATTTCAGCGCGTATCGATTTATCATCCTGATTAGTACGTTCAATCTCATGGGCTAATTCACACGTTACGATATTGATTTGTCGGCCGATTTCTTTCTCTGTTCGTGTGGCGCGGGGTGAAAATTAGCCGTAATGCGAATCCCTTAAAACAAACTGCTTCGTGATGGCTCGATTAATATTTAAAATAATACAACGTGTTAGTACAATTTTTACAATTTGCTTTACATGTAATGTGCTATAAAATATAATTTGTGATAGCAAATTAAAGTTCCTTTCTTTATAATTTGGTGTGGTGTTATAGAATGGCTTTTAAGTAAAGGTTTAGATATATATAATTATATATACAGTCGGACCTTCCAAAGTCCCGAATTATTTGTCAGTAAAGTACTGTATTCGATACGTCTATTCAATGGTCACCTCTATTAAGCGGCCGCGGTCACCTTTTTGCTGTTGCAAGTTTAGTATTTATTTATTTATTTATTTTATTTTTTTTAAGGCCAGCAAATTATCTTTTCAAGCGAAATGGTGACAGATAATATGAAGGTGATAACTGATAACAACAAGAACTGCAATTTAATCTCCACTATAATGACATCGATCAACTCCGACCACTGATGCCCTATATATCTATCTATCTATCTATCTATCGGCAAGGCAAATGACTTTATCTTCCCGTTACAACTACGGCAAACAGCAGTGACGGATTATTTTAAATAAATCGTCCGTGAAATATTTAAGCTAAAATTTTTACAGACTGTTGATGTAAAAAAGTCCTAAGAAACTTGATGTTTTGTTACATAGATTTGCATATTTTTCTGTACATACTCAACACTAAAAAACGCTGTAGTCATTGACTACATTCTCTTTGTGTTAGAGCTATAACTTTGCACGGACTTGAAATGCGCAAATACAGGGCACTTTTAATGTTTTGTTTCAATGATTTTTACATTCATCTTCACATGTTCCCTTCTCCAGCGTTTAGCAATATAGAGGCAATAAAATTAGGTTGACTGCCATTTCTACCCAATTTATATTGTACCTCTATTAAACGGCCAACCTCTATTAAGCGCCCAGTTTTCAAAGTCCCCAGGGTCGCCGCTTGATAGAGGTCCGGCCGTACATAGACAAGTGAAACCAATAATTGATAAAAACGAACAACGTTTCGGTGTCGTCATGATGCTACCACCGATTACTCCGCACTTGATAATGGCGTCATGACGGCACAG
Source organism: Pavona decussata (assembly GCF_977016875.1). Taxonomy (NCBI): domain Eukaryota; kingdom Metazoa; phylum Cnidaria; class Anthozoa; order Scleractinia; family Agariciidae; genus Pavona; species Pavona decussata. Next base: position 509,035 of record NW_028145625.1, on the reverse strand, counting down.
AAACTTTGTTCGTTTTTATCTTTTTTTTTACTTGCCCAGCTATAAAAAGCGACAGCCTTTACAACCCTCGACATTATTAAAATAATGCCACAGAACACGCGTGTTCTTTTGAACGAAAACTAGACTTTCTTTCAGCGCTTTGTGTGTGAATAAATAAGTGATTTAAATTAGTTTTAATGCCGTATTTTCTAATAACAGATTATGCAGTCGTTTTGCGGCAACTCAGTTTTACAATTCGGTGAAAGCTGGTATTTGATAACGAAATACGATAGGCATTTACGAAACGCAAGCCTATCAAACGAAATACATAATTTACTGAAAAGAAAAAACATCACGTTAAAAATGATTGTTGCCTCCTAAACCAGAAATGATGGTCTGCTGGAAAACGAATCCTTAAAAATCAACAATAGCCTGTTATTTGTTTTACTATTTTTGTTGAAGTTACAAACCAACTTTTTAAGTTAGACAATCTTTCTTTCCATGGTCATTTCTACTTCACTTCCATATGCATGATTATTTTTTTACATATTCGTTCAACTTGTACGTGGCCAAACTATCCAGTGGGGAAAGGCGCTCAAGTTGAGACGGAAAATGAAAAATTCACCGTCAAGAGTTCACGTATTCCACAAACCTTTTAATTTGGTCATTGTTGTTTTGCGCCGAGTATGGCGAAAAAATGCAACAACATTTATAACGCTCGTGCGTGTTTTTTGTTTTTAGTGTTGTGAAATTCACAAAAGTTCTGTAAGGTTAAGGAATTTGAAAGACGTTTAAGAAGCTATTAAGGCGACGGCAACACTACAAAAAAAAAAAAAAAAAACCGGAAAAAAAAAAAAAAAAACAAACAAACAAACCTAAACGTGCGTTATAAATGTTGGTGCCTTTCTTCGCCATACTCGGCGCCAAACAATGAGGACCAAATTCAAAGGTTTGTGGAAAACGTGAGCAAATGACGGTATTTTTTTCATTTTCCGTCTCAACTTGGACGCCGTTCCCATTACAGCATAGTTCGGCCACATTGTACAAGTTGAACGAATTGGAATAATTGCGTACTTAGTGCAAGTAACCGAGAACTTATATTTTCAAACGACGTTTTCGTTGACAGTTACCGTCGTATTTTTAAATTCCACATTATTGCGTTAGAACGTCATTCTACGTTCAGATTGTCGCTACTTTGATCCCATCCTTAGACTTAAGGAGGATGCCTACTATTGTTACTGCGCATACGTGCTGCGCATCTCGAGATACTCGGGTTTCCTATAAGTGATGCCTACTAATACAAGGATATTTTTGGGTGGTTTAAAACTACGCGGAAAAAGAAGAACTTAGCAAGTGCTCTTGGTATTTAAAGAGAGAATTTGGTGTAACCATGCATTTTTCAGAGAAAAAAGCTTCAATTTGAAAAAAAAAAAAAACCCACCATACATTGCTTTGTATTTTATTGTTTTTGAGAATAATTGTTGCTTAATTATCTCTTAAAAAGTGCCCGTTTATCCCCAGTTTTCTTTTTGGATTTCAATAGCCCTTGCTAAGATCTGCTTTTCCCGCATAGCCATAAAGCGCGCAAAATACTTCCTTATTAGAAGGAACCGTTCTTAACTTACTCTATTTAGGTACTGCTGCCATAAAATTGTAAGGATCGATATGTTACTTAGTTTTCTATGGAACCGCACTTTACTGCTGGTAAACAATAACGTCGGTTCCCGGATTATTACCTTATAGGGGTGGATTCAGAGGACATCTCTTGAAGGGGGCTGTAAACTCCACCATAAGTAGTTAAAAATACCAGGTTTGCCTTATCGTTTAAACTTATTTCTAAATATTTCTGGTGCAGATTAAGCCTTTAAAAATCCATGCAAAAATGACAAAACTCTTTTTCAAAAAATTTGGGATCCATCCCGGTGCTACATTACCTTATCCTGTTACACGACCCCACGAGAATCAGTTTATGTTTAAATAAAGGATGTGTTGTTGTTGGGATGATGTTTTAAACCCTTAAAAATTACAATTAAAATCAAATCTGCTGCGAAGTATTAATAGTACTACTTGTGGGTCAAACAAATTAACTGTGATCAGTTTTTAAAAAAGAAGATTTCCTGCCGGAGCAGTGCTATTTATCTTATGCTAGATGTGGTTGATTAGGTGTAGATATTAGTTTATGTGTTTATTACCATTCGCATGAAAGCTGATGTGCATTAAATTCCTGTATTCATTTAGTTTGCCATTTGTCTCAAGATTTCCTCAAATCACAAGACGTCTCCTTAATTGTTTCTCTTTGTTTTTCTTTTTCCTAAACGTGTTAGTTAATTAATCAACATCGCCCAAAGTAACGTAATCAATAATCAACTCCACACTTTCGGTCTTTAACAAGCCTCCCACGCAGTCGTCAGTTTACTAATAGGGGATTATATCATACACGACTTCCCTAACAACGACTGCTTGGAATGGCTAGTCGTCAACAAACCCATTTTGTTTACAAATGCTTCAGATTAACAGCACTTGAAAAAGGAAGGAATAACGGGCCGAGACTTAATGAGACGTACCGTTTTACTCCCAAGAATGGCTATTTGACCATCAGAAAGACTGAAACCTTTCCCCAGCGCCATAAGGACGTGAGAAATAAGGAACTTCCGAGGTTCGCAACAGTAAGATGGCTCGCTATAATTAATCTAAGGTTTGTTCGAGTACGTGTCGTAACCACGCCAAATAGAGATAAGTTTTTCCGTTTAATTCTATGAGTACTGGATGTTTGCTTTGGAGTAAGAGCCCCGGATAAGATAACGAGACATCCGTTCTCCCGCCTAAAGCATTTGGAGGTACATGCATATAAACGAGTCCTAATGTGAACTCAGGCTTCAGTTAAATCGCGATCACTTTACAATGAATTTGGTCATGACCACTCGAACTGATAAGTTCCATTAAACCGTATGTTTGGTGTTGTTGTAATGCTGTAGTAATGTTGGCCGCTAAGTTTGGAATAGGCCATTTTCGAGTTGCTTTGAACCTCATTATGGCAGCGAGACCTCGTGCTTACTTCAGTTTATTGTGAAAATCAGTTTACAGTCAAATGCAAACAAACTAATCTTCACATGAAAAGCTTTCGCACAAGAAGTTTCAAAGCAACTCAGAAATGACGAGTATTTTGCGCATTTAATGTTAGGAGTTCTTTTTATCAGTCAGCCGATTTAATAATTCTTTGGAGTGAAAGCTTTTCAAAAATTGTAACAGAATTGAGCTTAAAACGTTTCAATTGCGTCTTCATGCAAGAATGCTTACCTATTAGAAACGAAATATTACTGGATAAGTCAGTAATAAACAGGCATTTCCATCGAGTAGGAACTTTTAATTCCAAAAGGAGAACAAAACAAAGTAAGCATATAGCTCAGCAATATTAACCCTGCGGTTTTGTTGCTGTTGGAAATGGATTACCATAATGATATTTTGAAGTTTCTACTCTCACTAAATTTTAGTAATTATCGCCTCGTTTTACTGTACTATATATTTGACCCCATGACTCGGTATATTACCATTCAATGGAAGAATTACTCTGATTTTACAAAAAGCACGGAAACTTGTAGATCGTTCTTGCGATTAATTTAGATGCAAATGTATTTTTATCTAGTTCTAGCATCTAAAAACAGCAATGTATCCAGGAAGAGCGCTTATTATGAGTGAAATATTGGAATAAAAGAGCCAAGAGGAAATCATGTACAAATTTCTTTACAATGCGAAGTGATTATTTTCGAAAATAGGTTAGCGTTTAAGAGGATGACACCCTGTTGGTTTTAATTAGTTAATTGGAATAAAAGTAGTTCAAAAACGTAGAATTCGCGGAAACTAAACTGAGTGTTCCTCTTCAAACTCGTTGTCAGTCAGTAAAGCAACCCAGGGACATGAACTATAGCAGATTTTTGGTAATTGTGGTTTGCTATTGTCTTTTAAGTACCTTCTTTCAGGAAGATGTGAATGGTTTTTGGGCTGGCGGTGTTAACAGTACAAGTAGAAGAAGAAGAAGAAGAAGAAGAAGAAGAAGAGGAAGAAATAGTCAAATTTCGAGTGACAAAAGGTATACTGTTTTGGATAAATTTCATCAGAGAGGCGAGAATGTAAAGGTATGAATTGTTCTGTCTTTTTCTGACAAGTCTTAACCCTGTTTATGTCACCTGGGCCCAGTTGCTCGAAGCATGGTTAGCGCTAACCCGGGTTAGATACCATAACAACCTATAGGTTTTAATACCTCTTAATTTAACCAATGGTTAGCGATAACCGTGCTTCGAGCAACTCAGCCCAGTTCTATAAGTCTACCTCGCGATGAGTTCCCAGCACCTCAGACCATCCTACTACAGTCAACTCTCGCCTTAATTGCGGACACCTCGCTATTACAGACACCCCGATCACACGGACAGCAGCTAAATCCCCAGCAAAAATTAATTACAGACGTGTGACCGAAATAATATCCCCTCTATTACGAACTCTCGCTATCAAGGACAGTAACTATCGTTTCCGAGGGTGTCCGCAATAAAGGGAGTTGACTTTAGTTTGCGGAAGGTCACGAGCAGGATCTCAGACTTTTGCTTGTCCCTGCTCGTGAAAAAATGATCATTTTATTTTTTCTTCGTCTAAAATTTAACTCGTTCGCACTCAAGAGGAACATTACAAGTAAAAAAAACTTAGTTTAGTTATCATTTTTTTAGCTCAATTAAGGAGCAACCTCGACTTGCGTTAATTAATTTGCAAGAATGATTTGATTGGATGAATGGCAAATTATTTGTAATTAAAAGTTCAGTGAGTATTCTTTTCCGTTATGCTCACTTTCCTTTTATTAAACTGGTGGCTCCGAGTTTTTGAATGGAATCTCAAATTGGGCGGAACATTCAAGTTAAAACCGTTGAGTAATAATTTCCTGTTTGGGCAGTTTGCTGCGGTTCAAGTAGCCTGTGGCAAACAAAATCCTAAATAAATGTGCTATTAAGCCGTAACTTCCTGTTTTGCTATTTGCTAGCTTTACAAAGTGGTTCTAAGAGGTAAAACGAAAGAAGCCTAAAAGCTTCAGAACATAGAAAAACGTTTTACATAGAATGTAACCAGCAATTAAAGATAAATTTCTTGACAGGGAACCCAATACGAAACAGTATTGACCCAAAACTTTTCTTGCTGGTGTGTTCACAGTTACGCTAGCTATTTTATGCAAGCAAGTGGTGGACAAGCTCGAGTTTCTTGCGGGGACTCATTTTCTGTCGTCATTTTTCTCTTAAAATCTTTAAGCGTAACGAGGATAATAGCTAAGCTAAAATAAGGACATTAAAAAGATAGGTTGGTGTGCTCAATGAAGCGAAAATAACCTTTTAGTAATTGGCTGGGCTTATAGCATCAAGGCAAACACACTATATTTTCAACTGACTGTCGCAAGAAATTATGTACAGTTACAATGCGCAATGTAATTCAATGGACTCACCACCCCAGAAAATCGTGCCTGTCTTTTAAAAGGAAACATTGGTTGTGATCTTGACTATTTACCCTAATTGCAAATTAATCAGTTGCGTTTGGGCTAAAATTGATAATGAAATTGGAAACAAGAGTTGTAATTGATGCTTTTTCACTTTACTCTTATCTGTAGAGGTAGCTGAGAAGAGGTTTGGAACCCATTCTATACCTTGAGGATGCGCAACGGAGAAAAGACACCATGTGACGTCATCACCAGTTATGTCAGAGCAGGGCTCACGAAAAAATGGGCGATGCACTTGACTGTTGAGCGACGTTTGGTGCAAAGCTCAAAATTCAAGTGGCCGCTTCGTTGCCTATTCGTTCCTGTGCGATGTGTCAGAGAACGAAGCGAAATATCAGCTGCAGTTTCAAAACAGCCTTGTTTATATGTGACAAAGGAATAATAAAATGGGAGCAGAAAAGAAACAGTTGACGATTTCATTTAGTATTTGTGTGTTAGTGAGACTGGTACTTCCCGTGTCACTTGCGATTGGTCAATTCAAATGCTATTTACATTGCATATAGTGTTCCCTGTATATAGTGCGAAAAGAAAACAATATTCATGTGTATTTTCCTTAATATTTCCAGGTGCCAGCGGTAAAAATCAGAATAAGTTTATTCCTCTTGTAAGCTGTGATTTCCTTTTCAACTAAGCACCACTGGTTTCGTTTTGTTTAAAGGGGTTTGTTTAATTTTATTGTGTGTACACAGATAGCAGTAGAAAAGGAACTTTCCTACACATCACATTTTAATGTAATACAAAACTTTAAGTAACTACATTGATGCATGCTTACTGGATGCGTTGGAGTGTTAACACGTTCAGATTGTGGGAGAAAAGGGAAACGATTGCACGTTAGTAGAATTTTGAAACAGTATATCAAACATCAGCAAAAGCGTCCCAACCGATTGCCAAACACCGAGAAACTTCGAGGTTGGTTAGAAATCGGAGGAGGCATGCTTAATTTTTTGAGAAATTCAAAGCAAAAATTCATAACATTTTATAAAAGTTAAGATAATATTTCCAGGTCTCCTTCATGGTCGTGATTTCCTTCGTTTTTTCTTCAGGGATTTTTCATGAGTTTGAGAAATATAAGAAAAGATCGAAGGTTGTCAGACACACTGTCTGCAACGGGCTTCAGAGTTGTAATCATTTCACGTTGGACGTAGGATAATCTGAAGTCAATCGCGAATCGCGACTATTGACGTTCGCCAGGGAAGTATAAGGAGCGCATAATGATTATTATTTCAATTTCTTGGATTTTATTTGGTCCTGGAGACGAAACATAAGTAGAAATTGTTTGACTTCATTTAGATCGGGCAGAGCAAAAATTTGATGCTAAAGAGGGAAACGGCACAGGTGAGGCTTGGCGGTGTAATGGACAAGTTGTCTCCAGTTTGTCAAAAATGGAGTAGCTTGCCAAAACTGTTCATGTTTAAGTATAGCTCAGCGTTAGAGCCCGGTGGGAGATAGTTCTAATTTCTGTTGATGATGATGTCCCGGACTTGGCGCATTGCGACTTCTCTTAGAAGGGTTACCAGCCCATTTTTATTCAGTGCTAGAGTTTCCTTTCCTGTGCTCGGGTCCGGTTTGCACAATCGAGTGCCAACCTACATTTCTTGTCTTTTCGGCCCATACAAGCCTACAGAAATATGCCATAGATCTTAATCATAAATGGCGGCCGATTAATTATTATTTTCGATACATGTTAAATTGGCCCTACTAAACTCATTTAAGAGTAAAAATTCTATTGAATTTTGCACATGCTAACGAGGCTAGTAATGCTAATTTCCATAAAATTAAATCGGCCGCGATTTATGAATAAGGCCTATTGATAAAAACAAAAAAATAAAAAATAAATAAATAAATAAATAAATAAATAAATAATAAATAAATAAATAAATAAAATGAAAAAAAACTTACTGTCATCAGCGTGTAATTTAATTACAGTGGTAAAAAATATCTTTGTCCCTTTCAAGAAACTGAAATCGGGTAATGAAAACGTTTACTAACATGTCAATAATGTAAGAAAACAAAGCAAAACACAAACAAACAAACCACACTATCAAATTTTGTTATAAAAAGGAAGGAATTTTATCAGTTCAGTAACTCATTTTATTGACTTTTATCAGTCTAATTAAGGTTTTTATTACACTATGTTTGTAAAGTACTGCTTATAATAGCTTTTATATTGGCATGTTAAAGGATCGCCCTCTCTTAACTGACTTATAACAAATTTTCAAACAATACTACATGTTTTCAAACAAAACTCGAGAACTTTAACGTCACCGGAAGCAGCTCACTTGACCTCTGAAGGTTGGTTTATAATTCTTCTGGTGCCAATAATAAAGAAAACCACAAAGGGAATGGAAATTAGCAGTCCCATCAAATTTCAAGCCACAAGTTAAACAAACAGACTAAACAGACACTCAAACGCCCGTTGTCTTCGTAAATACCTCGTTGTCGGTGTATGTGGTATTCCAGGGTGAACGTGACATTCCGTTTCCCCACAAAGCAATCCTTCTCGAACATTTTTTTGTTAGTAAATCTTCCTTGCTTTGTTTTGCGATTTCCAGTATGTTGTATACGAAACGGATAACGATAGTTTAAGCTGTTTTAGATGCTTTGAATCGTTCAGCTGAAAAAGATCCACACTTTAGGAAAGCCAATAGCCTAAGCAAGGAGTTTGTAAAAACGGTTGCAAAATGGTAAATGACAGCGAACACGCATTTATACAAAAATAAAAACTTTCCAAGCGAATAAACAGGAAAAATCTCCCATGATCTCTTCTCGGACTTGTTTCTCTCCATATTCCGACCTCGAAGACTTAAGTTTTAAATAAAAAAGTTTGCTACTGTCCTAAAATCACATACCTAGATTTTGTTTGCGCAGTCGTCGAGTTTGTTATTCAGATCTGAAAGAATAACTTCCCTTCTTCCTCTCTTCCTTGTTCTCCCTGAACACCTTCTCAGTCTTCCAAAACACCGTCTTCTTCTTCTCCGTCTTTTTCGCGGTTCAAAAGCCTCCATCTGGTCCATCAAAACGCAGACGAGAAGCAGCAACATGGTGAGCACGAAAAAGAGCCGATTTGAATGCATGATTCATGAGTGTCGTTTCTTGAAGAACATATAAAGAGCAGTTTAGTTCAGTTCGGGTCGGACTCTTTTGTTGTCAAGTATTCTAAGCTGGGATAAAAAAGTCAGTCATTTTCCCTTAAATTAGAAAAAAATAATATTTGCATTCTGCCTTTAATCGTTTCCTTGTTGTTTATAATAGCACACTGTCTGATCTACTCTTTCCGAGCCCTGTCAACGTATGGCGCCCATTGTAAAAAAGGACGGCTATTAAATAGGCATTTTACTTTGTGTCAGTTAGTTTTCACCGGTTTTACAGAAGATGCCTCGTTAGAGGGAACAAGGTCATCTCGTATTCATAATTTGAAGGTCGTTAATCGTTTCTTCCTAAAAATGCCATGGTTGTTATCACGTAAATTAGTGTTGGAACCTAAAATTAGGTCCATTATCAGCCTTAAAAACTTCATATATGTTTTAGATTTAAGAGTTGTAATACGTATGTAATCATAATTATTATAAACGGAGATTTGCCCAATATTAGTGCTAAGTTGTTGTTATTATTATTATTATTATTATTATTATTATTATTATTATTATTATCATTATTATTATTATTTTGCTTCAATTTGGCGTTTGTGCAAAGTGCAGTTCTATACGACCTATATTTTAGTTCCTCTCCCGATGTTTGCAAACTCGCAAGCGACCGACTTATTGCCTAAGGCGTGTGTGAAACGCAGAAATGGTCGTGTTAGCTTCTTGCTTTGCTTTACGTAAAGAATATCTAGTACTCACGATTTTTATTGGGAGTGAAGTAAGCGTTGTTCAATATACTTGCGTTTCTGGTTCCGAGCGTACGTCAAATTCAGGAACTCTGCTGCCATTGACCACCGAACTTACCGCTGACAGTCCTCGTTGCCAGTGATGATGAGCTTATTGCCTGTTTCCAAAGCAACCTCATCCTACGAGGAACACAAGGACTTGTTGAAATAAGGGCATGGCTTCGCAAGAATGTCTGGATCCCAGGAGTCGTTAAGATGGCGAAGAAGCTGATAAAGTCATGGGATGCTTGCCTGATAGTGATACCTGAATTCAGCCGAGAGCTCCTTCAATGTCAGCATTACCTGTAGCCCTTCCGAACAAAGATGACCTCCTTATGGTCAATGATGACTCTTCCAGGTACCCAGTACCAACTACTGGGTAGTCGAAATTGTGAAGTTAACTTCAGTAGGTACCGCGCGACTGACCGAATATTCTCAGTGTTTGGACTACCGGACGTAGTGAAGTCAGACAATGGTCCTCCGTTCCTGAAGTAGCAACGAGTTAAAGCTCTTTGCAGAATTGGGAGATCTTGGCTGTGACACGCAGATGGTCAAGGAAGAACGGCGAAGTGGAAAGATTTGTAAGAACTACATAGAAGGATGTCAAGACAACCACAATACAGCGTTTGCCGAAAGAAACTTCACATTTTCGTTAATACTAAATCCGAATTCTGGGGTTCCGAATAGATATTCACTGAAAGGAACCGTTGGGTGCCCATGATATACTTGTGTTTCAGCTCTAGTCCTGCCACCTATGTACAACAATTAATGTTTCCAAATATCTGGGTAAAAGCAAACTTCTCAGAAGCCCGCTTTTCACTTTTTGGGAAAAAAGCCTGCCTGTTTGTAAGATTGGCATTACTGATCTCTGTATTACTTTTGTCCCCAACGAGATCTGAAGAGCAGAACAAACTCTTTGAAACTCTAATGCACCTAGCCTTGCAATTCATACTGACAGCTTCTACCCAAATCCATTGCCAGTTTAATAAAAGTAATATTCTGACCTTGTCATACTCTGTAATAACAAGCACAATTTTTTTTGTTTGAGGCGAACAGGCAGCCCTCCAGTGGGGTGAGGCAATACCTCAAGGAAAAAAAAACATCTAATCCCATCCTAGGCGGAGGAGTGCAATGCCAAAGGCGTGGGTCCACTACAAATGGGGGGGCAGCAGGCCGCCAATTTCGCCGGGGTGTCGAACCCCGCCTGTGTAAAAAAAAACCAAAACAAAAAAAAAAAAAAAAAAAAAAAAAAACAAGAAAAAATAAAATATAGAGCAACGAAAAACAGCAAAAGCCGGGAACTCGAGACATCCACTTAAATTCACATTTTAGAAACACCTATGTAGTAACTGAAATTTTCTTGTTTTATTTCACGATTAACGAAGTTGCAGACCTTCTCTCGCGAGCGGCGTGGAAAGGGGAACAGGATTTCACAGCTTTGCGACGATGGTAAACACAATTTCGCATAGCCTCAGATATCGTATTCGTCATCCAAGGAATACACAAGCCAGAAAGACGATCCTTTTTGATTGGTACGTGAGTGTCAGCCACTCCAATAAACAACTCATTCCATGTTCTCGCAGTTTTCGACAAGGTGTAATCGCAGTCATTCACGTGGTGCGTAATAGCTTTGCACGATAGTCTCTTTAAAATATCTATCGTCACTTGTAACTTGCAAGTGTCGATCGACATCAGCCAACGGTTATTAAGGGTCGATGAGCGAAAGAGGAGATATACTTCGGTTGGCCTATGTAATGCTTGGAACTTCAAGAATGGACGGAGAACGGATAAATTGAGATGGAGCCGAGAAGAAACTTACCTGCTTGGTATGAAAGGAAGACGTGTAATTCGAGTTTGCGGCTTTTGTAAGCGAACAATCCCTTAATCTTGCCAGTTAGTTGTGACTGCAGGATGGTGGGCATGTACGATGAACTGCAAATTTGTGGGCATTACTCACGACTTAAAATAACAGCACTCAGCGAGTGTTTTCTGCATGTTGCTTAACTTTTATGTCAGTAATCACCTTTTATTTTATGACGGTATCAATAGGGCATTGGTGCTGGAGAATTAGTATCTTGACTTTCACAGTCTCGTGATCCCAGCTGTCAGTTAAAAAGAGACAATTTAGACCCATTTTGATATATTAAAAGTTTAGCTTGGCTTCGAGCCTTAGGGGAATGAAACAAAAGAAATGACATTGAGGTTCAGATAAGAATAATTAATTTCTTTTGTTTTCTTCCCCTAAGCCTCGTAGCCAAGCTAGGATTTTAATATATCGTAAAAGGTCTATTGTTAGATGGCAGTAAAACATTTGTTGTTGATTCTTACATAATTATTCGATGCAGATTTTTTGGATTTTCTTTATTTTTGCTGGATTTTCATGGAGAAATCAATCCCTTTTCTTTCTAGTCAGAAATACCTTGTGCTATAGGGGACAAAATCTAAAAAATTGAAAAGCTGAAATTATTATACGTTTTAAATGAACCCGGTATAAAACTGTTTTCTTTTTAAAAGCCGATTAAGTAATGCTTTTTCCATTTTCTGTTCAACACAGTAAACCAACAGTTTACTTGAACCTTATGTGAACTTCAAACTCTCAGTTTTCTCTTACTGATTTTCATTTTAACTAAGTATACTTACTTCCTGTGAACCGGGAACAAGTTCTCAAAGTGAAACGTGTAAGCAATGGGAAATCAAATCAGTCCGTCAATGTTCAATCCAAGCGACCTGTGTCAATCCGATTGCAATCCATTGATTTGTCTAGTTTTCGCACACCAAAAACTGAAATTTTGAAAACGTTCTCTGAAGAGGATATTTAAGAAGATTCCGCTTTCCTTGTCAAGCATGACTGAGTCAGAAATAGCAATAGTCAATGAATAAAACGCAGTTTATTACAACAATTCGTTTGGATTGATTTCTCGATTAATTCTATGGATGCAAGGTATCTCGAGTTAGCATCTTAATTATTGCACTTATTACACGCCTTTTTTTTTAAAGCTTGATTAATATTCCATTCCATCTCAGTTTCATGGGGAAGTTCATAAACCAAGATGAAGCTTTAACCTCTGAAAGTTGGCGTCTTCAAGAATTAATTCCTTTTTGCAGCCTGAAAAAGAAAACGCCAAACGGGATTAAAATCAAAGAAGAGACGTAAACCACCAGTTAAACAAACAAACCAGAAAAAGGAAATGATTTTGTTGCTGTAATCTGTTCTTATCATATCAGAGTTGTGACCTCTTTGAAATCCGTTTCCAAAAAAAGAAAAAAAAAATCAATGACTACTTTCAAGCAGTTCAGTTGACTATATTCGAAACTGGTGGTAGTAATACAAATATATATATATTTATTACATCTCTCAGTTTGCGGGCCGTATTTCACTGAACGGCCCCGCTAAACTTGAACTAGTTTCCTTTCCCTCGCGCCCGATTAAGCTCAGAGATATAATAAATATCTTACTAACCTCGTCTTCTCGGTCTGTACTGTAAGTTACGGATCATCGTTTTTTTCCGTTGATTTACGGCCCAAGCACGAAGCGTGGAAAATCGAGAAAAAAAACTCGGTCCGTAACTTACATTACGGACCTCGAACTCGGTTAGTAAGAGGTATGTATATGTATATACTATCCATCGCGTTCATGAGTCTGCTTGTATAAATTGCAACCCCCTATACTTCCTACTGTTACAAACTTATGCTTATTACGAAAGAAAGTTGGGCTAAGGAAGACGATATAATCCAATTGTGTGAAAGTTACACAGAAAGTCGTAAATACGTATTTCTGTCGTAAGCGACCGAATTCGGTGTTAAAAAAACAATCAGCCGGGTGGGGTATGTTGATATCTTAAGGGAAACCATGTCTCGTCAACTATCAGCACAAAAATATTACCACGTTTAGTGTCAGTTCAATAAGCAATACGTGCTAAATTCTTCATTTGCAAAAGCCTCGAATAATAAAAAAAGCCCTCAGATCTCAGGAAACTAAGGATTAAATTAGGGAATGTAAGCAGCGACGATGGCAGCGCCAACGAAACCGTCACTAGAAGTATAACTTCATTTTGTTTGTGCTACTCCACGATTATTTCAACTCGTCAGAGCTTCTACAAAAACAGTGAACTACCCAGGATCCAAATTGGGAAGAGTAGCATTCAAGTTAAGAAAGGGAACGATGAAAAAGTCACACACTGTCGTGTGTTCACGTTCTCCACAAAACCTTAATTTGGTCATTTCACGTTGTTGTTTTGCAAAAGCGGCGCGAAAGAAATGAACCTAAAAACGCATGTGCAGAGCGATTGTTTTTGCTCATTAAACTTTAAGTTTTGAGGCTTTGTCGTTGCCGTCGTCGTCGTCGTCGTCATCGCCTTTGCTTCAATAAACTCATGATCAGAATCCTGCTTGTTTCAGACGTAGGCAAGCATTACAATGACTGCAAAGTGGCAAAGAGCAGCAAACATTTATCCATAAGAAATGTACAAACATAGGGAGGAGATATGCCAAACCAAACACTTGTGAATTGTTCTTAGATCTCCTTGTTCGGTTGCGTCAGTACGTACTCGGACGTTGTTATTTGAAAGCCGATTTTTAAAGTTAAAAACCTTTTGAAAGATGTAAAACCGAGTACATACCAAGACCGTCTGCACATTTTTCATAACTGAAGGCTTTCTTCCACTCTTACTCCTTCTCCTTGAGCACCTTTTCAGCTTTCTGAAACATTTTCGTCTCCTTCTTCTTCGCAATTCAAAGGCCTCCCCCTGGTCCATAAGAACGTGGACGAGAACCAGCAACATCATGAACAGGATAAAGAGACGCTTTGAATCCATTGTTGAGTCCTTCTTTGATGAACGTGCAAAGCAGTTTAGTTCCGGGAAGCTCGGATTCTGATGTTGTTATGGACGAACGAATAAGAGAAAGATCGTTTGCTCGACTTGGCTCTATTTGATCTGCTGCATTCTTGTCATCCAGTATTAAAAGATTCGTAGGTCTGTTAATTTTTCTGGAGGTGAGGAGGTCAACCGCTAATCCATCTACCCGCATTTGGATTATGCCAAAATTCAGTCTTCCTAATATGCTCTACGCAACATTGGGTGTTCGCGGCCAATGCGTCAAAGATTTACTTCACTGATTTTTTAGACATGATCAAATCTTACTTGAATGCACACTGTCTTTTTTTATATAAGAATTAATTTTACAAGAACATCGAGGCTGAAATTTGAGAAATTTTAAGAACATTTTAAGAATAAACCCGAGGCTGAGATTTTGAAAAGAATATAATTTTTTTGGTGTTAAAAATTTGTAAATACAATACAATTTTTTTACTAAACTATAAAATTCTTCCTTTCTCCAAACGGCGAAACTAGCGAATAAAACGATAAAAATCTACACTAGCCAAATGTTCGATGCGATCTGAACACCAACACCAAACACTAGTAATTGATACCCCAATACATACTTAATAGAAAATGTCATACGCTATAATCTACGAATATTCACAAGAATATTTTCAGCGTAGCATCGGCAGAAAAATAAGAATATTCAGCGCTAGCCTAGGCCGGAAAAACCATACTCTTATAAAAAGGAAAGGGTAAATTGAGCCATATCAGGGGAAACCAACGAGGGTAGTTAAATAAAATACCTATAATGATGTTCCCTGTGTTCCTAGCCTCCTTTGCAGACGTTGTTTGTGAGGGAGAATGGGACAGACACAAACAACGTCTGCAAAAGAGGCTACTGTGTTCCCAGATTGATGTATATACGCCTTTTTGAAGGGCACATTTGTGCAAGCCATAGTGTGCTCTGTCTGGGTCAGTTTGGCCGAAAATTCAAGCCTCAGGAAATTTACGGAAACGGAATTTAATTCCTCAAATTTTTGTTTGTCTGTTGGCTTTCCGGCAAGAAAATGCTAGCTGGGACATAATTGCCTCTACAAAGACAAAAAGAATTATTTTTTCAGTGTTTCGTAAGTTCGAGGCTGTAATTTCGCCAAACTGATACTCAAATTTATTTAATGCGAATTTCTCGGCGATTGGTCGAGGCCTTCCGAACACGTCTTCCACGGAGACAGTGAAAAGAATGGCTTTTTGGCCCTCTGCTCGCTGTTAAGTCATCTGCAATTAAAAATATTTTAAGCAAAAATCTACCTAATGAATGCTTATTGATTTTTTAAAAATAGTTTTCCCCAGGTATTTATACCAACGAACAAATATTTAAGGTTACCTAGGCAAAAAAATCGGTATGAAAAAAATTTCAAGAACTATATTTGGTTCTTAGTCAGGAAAAATGTGCCTAGACATCTAAATTCATTTTTATATGATAAACCAATTACCTTAGAATAATAACGGAATCAATAATCTTACAGGGGAGTACAAAGTAATGTTGTTCAAGTTTTAAGTTAAAATACGTGAAGACTTCTAAATTCATTTTTGAATGATAAATTAACTACCTAAGAGAGTGTTAATTGGGAGATCAATCAATACTTTTACATATTATTTCGTTACGTTTCAGGAATATAGATCAATCTCTTGTATATTCTGAAATATCAGCCTTCTCCTCCCCCTAACCCACATGGCCCCGTGTGCCCTGTGGGCTGGCAGGGGGGGGGGGGGGGGGGGGGAGGCTGACATTTCAGAGTATCTCTTGTCTTGTTTAAACAAGATTAAAAAGAAATTATAAAACCCATCATTCACGGAAATGAGATTTCGCAAGCATGGCTGAGTTTTCTTCTGCGAGGAAACAACTATGCTGCTTTTGTGTATTTTCCCGATCCCCGATCTCGATATAAGGTCTATGTTGTGGTCATTTCACATTCGTATATCTTTAGTTGTATGTCTTTGGCAAGACTTACCGAGACTAAACCTCTAGAAAGCAAATCACGCAAAAGTCTGAATTTTCTTTATTAGTCGTATTATCCTCTAAAAAAAACCAATATCAGACAACTAAATAAAACAAATAAACAAAAAATTAAGACAGAAAGAAGGAAACAAGGGAAGAAAAAAAAAAAACGAAAAAGGGAGAAGCCTTTATTTCGCGACATACAGCTATTTCAATTAACGTTGTCGGATCAAAGCTAAAAGCTTAAAGACAAGACCGAAAGTTTACGTGGGATTTTTATGAATAAATTTATCAAAATCAGTCATGTCTGGAGAAAACAATAGGTTGTAATTAGCAGTACAATGACCTGCACGTGCAGGGATGATTTTGATGAAATTATTCATAAAAAATAATCCCACAAAACATTGCGGTCTTGCCTTTTAGCTTTATTTTTATCCGACAACGTTAATTGAAATAGCTGTATAACAACCTGACTTGATGTTAAACGTGTGCTCAATAGCACCCATTGAATCAGTGTTGTGTTGTGTTTGTTTGACAATGGAAGTTACATGCATGATCTTTTAATTTATCTTCTCTGCTTTCCCCTCAACCCGAGTCGAGCGTGTATTTTATGTTTGATTGCGTGAAAATCATCACCTATCTCAACAGCAAAAGGCATTTTGTAAATTTTAAGACTATGTACTTTTCCCCGTTTAATTTATCTTCTCTGCTTTCTGCCGGAAAAGACGTGCCCCGACCCGAGTCGAACGCGTATTTAATTTTTGGTTGCGTGAAAATCATCGCCTATAGAGCATTTTGCAAATTCTCAGAGCAAGTATTTAACCCTTTTGTTATTAAATGGGATTACTTTATCAAGTCTTTTTTTTTTTTAATAAAGTACTGCGCCAACCTGCGAAGTAGGTGCATTTATTTTTTTTGTGGTGAAAATCAGCGGCCATTTCAACATCACGAAGCATTTTCAGAGCACCAGGGTATAAAATTCTCCAAAGCTGAGTTGTTAATTTATCGGTTCATCAATTATCTAAAATCTCATTCGATTCTATCACCGTTGACGACATATAACAACCTTACTTATGTTCAACATGCGCGCAATAGTAGCCATTATTTGAATGTTGTGTACCGTAAGAGACAGACATTGTGTTGGGAAAATGTGGCCACGAAAGTGGCAGGTATAAATTTTATCAAGGCTATAAACACAGCGATAAATAAAAACAAAACTTCTCAGTTTAGCAAAGAACGAAGGGTGACAAACAACGCCCCCAAAAACGACTAAGAGGAGAAAAAACAATCGTAATAATAATAATAATAATAATAATAATAATAATAATAATAATAATAATAATAATAATAATAACAACAACAACAACAACAACAACAACAACAACAATGATAATAATAATAATAAGAAGAAGAAGAAGAAGAAGAAGAAGAAGAAGAAGAAGAAGAAGAAGAAGAAGAAGAAGAAGAAGAAGAAGAGGAAGAAGAAGAAGAAGAAGAAAAAGAAGAAAAAGAAGAAGAAGAAGAAGAAGAAGAAGAAGAAGAAGAAGAAGAAGAAAAAGAAGAAGAAGAAGAAAAAGAAGAAGAAGAAGAAAAAGAAGAAGACGAAGAAGAAGAAGAAGAAGAAGAAGAAGAAGAAGAAGAAGAAGAAGAAGAAGAAGAAGAAAAAGAAGAAGAAGAAGAAGAAGAAGAAGAAGAAGAAGAAGAAGAAGAAGAAAAAGAAGAAGAAGAAGAAGAAGAAGAAGAAGAAGAAGAAGAAGAAGAAGAAGAAGAAGAAGAAGAAGAAGAAGAAGGAGAAGAAGAAGGAGGTCTGAAATAACGGAGTATTGTGCTTATATTCTAGCCTAGCCACCCATAAACGAAATTGCTGAGTGGACAGGGGGGTGATTGCCATTTTTTATCTAAACAGTGGCTTAGTCACGTCTTGAAAACAGTACTGTTTGCCAGTAGCTTTGCTACGTGAGGCGGTCTGTTTGATCTAAATCTCAAAATGTCTGCAAACTATTGTCTCAAATCCTTTGGTCTAAATTGAGTCCAGTTGTTCTACATTAGAGAACAGAAACTTTCTTTTAATTTCTTTTAGCATTTTTTTTTTAATTTCAACAGGAAGAAGGATTTTGTGAATTCTAAATTATGCACCTTTTTCCTTTTTTCCGTTTAATTTATCATCTCTGCTTTCCACCGGATAAGACGTGCACCGACCCGAGGCGAACGCGTATTTTGTTTTTGTTGCGTGAAAATCATCACTATGGAGCATTTTGCAAATTCTCAGAGCAAGCATTTAATCCTTTAATAGGATTACTTTATCTAGTCCTTTTTTTTTCATAAATTAGTGGGCCAACCTGCGAAGTACGTGCATTTCATGTTTTTTTTTTTTTGGGGGGGGGGGGGGAGGGGGTTGAATCAGTGGACATTTCAACATCAAGAAGCATTTTCAGAATTCCAGCACATAAAATTCTCCAAAGCTGAGTTGTTAATTATTGGTTCATCAATTATCTAAAATCGCACTCGATTCTATCACCGTTGACGTCTGTACTATCCAACCTTTTGATAGTGTCACGGCTCAACCTTGAAATTCCTAGTTTGACTCCAATATGTCCATGTCCGTCCACAGTGGTCAGCAAGGCTTTCTATGGGTTGAATAGAATACGCCATATTAGGAAATTTTTCAGTCCTGAATCTACCCATGATAACTTTATTCTTTCTTGTGTTCCTAAAAAAAAAAAAAGACAGTCTGATCGCCTTCAGAAAGTGTTTAATAAATGCTGTGGCTGGTTAATCTTTGGGATCCCCAAACTTAATCATTTCCTCTGTTTTGTTTGTGGGTTACCTCGGTCCAATTTAAGCTGCTGTTTAAGTCTACGAAGCGCTCAACAACCACGTCCCGGAGTATATCAAAGATCTCCTGCAAGTTGAGTCCACTGTAACTCATCGCTTGATTGAGGAAAAACGTTATTAATTGACCCAATCTATAAATTTATATCAAAGCTGTCCTGTGGAAACCCGAGTTATACTTGTGTTTCGATATACCTCAAGGGGCGTAGCCAGAAAAAAATAAGGACTGAGGCAATATCCATGGATGAATTCCCCGCCTAGCATTTTCGGGTCTTTATGATGATTATGTTTAAACAAAACACTGGGATCAAACCTTATTTGACAAAATTTCCGCTAAGAACCCTTAAGGCCATCTAGATTTAGAGACCGAGGTGACTTTAGGGGCTCTGTGTTCTTGTATGCGGCTGTTTAATGCGTTTGTTGGCGGTTTGTTTCTATAGGAAGGCCTTAGATAACAACCAGAGGTTTCGTGAAAAGAAGGGTTAATTGGGGGGGGGGGGGGGGGGTGCTCAGTTTTGCAGGCTCATAAAACCTGGTCTCGGCCGTTCTCATTTGAGGATTTTCGTTTCTAAATGGCAACGAAGTTAGCTGTTAAATGCCAGCGCGATTCGCCTCTGCCCACTAGCATCCCACCGCTGTAGAGGCTCGAGCGGGTCCACAGGGATTTCGCTGTGGACATAGGCTAATGCAAGGCCATTCAGCCTGTTAGAGCTTATCGATGAACGGCACCTGGTCTTCAACCTGCGGAGAGCGCTTAAGCTGGGCTCGCACGAACAGCTTCCTGTACTTAGTGGCATTGCCGCCTGTCCGGTTTTTGCCTCTACAACTTCTTTCCGACCATCTCCGGTAGCTTCTTCACTGACACCACCATCTCTACTAGATGGAATGAAAGACAAAGTTGCTTCGCTGAATACTAGTTATGCCAAAACAAGGTTAAATTTTGGTTCGATTATTGAGAAGAACTGAAAGCATGTTATGAGAGCAACTACTTTCCGCTTTCTTTGAAAAAAGCTGTTGATAGAACGCTGCATTTTGATAGATTTTTCTCACTCAGATCAGAGAAGACAGAAGACTCGAGAAATGGCGGAAAAACACATGAAAACAAGGCAGTTTTCTTTGGGAAGCCGCTGCCTGGTTAGCATGAATTTCTGCTTAATTCTCCTCATCTGTAATTCAGGGGACTGCCTACTTCGCGTTATCATTCAACATAATATCATGTTACGTTAACATTTTTTTTTTACTTATTTAACTGTTTGTGAATTTGTCAACAATGACTGAGGCAAGTGCCTCGGTTTGCCTCATACTGGCTCAGCCCTGACCTCCGGTATTGGAACACCGAAAGTTGCTTCAGTCCTACGAACTTCGGTTTGAAGTTACCTCAACGATAAGTTCGTCATCTTATCTTGACTCTTGCAGAAAAAAAAAAAAATTTAAAAATTCCGGAAAACGGCTACAAAGAATAGTTCCCTAACAACAACCATTAGTGTATGTTTCGCATTTCATTGATATCAGTGTTTTACTACCGTTATTTATGGGTTTTCACTGAAGTATTTTCGCCTGTTTATCATTTGTACAGTGTATAGTAGACGAATACTTTTCAGTAAGAAATGTATTAAGGATTTGGCAAAGGTTTTGTTTAAATAAAATAATAATAATAATAAGAAGAAGAAGAAGAAGAAGAAGAAGAAGAAGAAGAAGAAGAAGAAGAAGAAGAAGAAGAAGAAGAAGAAGAAGAAGAAGAAAGAGTCAAAGAAAGATAACGATCTTATCGTTGACGTTAGTTCAGGCCGACGAACGTAGGAATATCTGGAAAGCAGCTACTTCCGGTTTTCCAATACCGGAAGTGTAACGAGAAGCAAGTATAAAGTACGTACACGGGCTTCCACAAGATAGCTTTGATATCGTTGGGTTCAGATTTCGTTTATCCTCAATCAAGACTAACTGAAAGTACAAAAAGAACCCTCAAACGTGTTCTTGCTAGCAGCAGTCGTCCCTCGGTGTGTAAGTGTGAATCTCGTACTTTCAGTGCTCAGTATATCCTTCTCGCAGTTGCAATTTATAATACACTGAGCGTTTGAAGGATCCAGGTCGATACTGGGTCCACAGACACGCCAAAAAATTCCGAATAATAACAACAAACCATTTAAGCGCGAGATATGAAACCTATCAACCAAGACTGCATGCGCAACATACACTCTTACTTTATTTTATTTTAATATATTTTTTTATAAGAACGTCTAATTTGAGGCTGAGGCTGAACGTTCTTATTGTTGTTGGCAATTTGAACCTGAAAAGTGATCTTTTATTTTATCCGCAGTTGTACTGTTCCTTTCAAAAATATTTGGTTGGTATAAAAATGTTCTTAACTGACTCTCAGCCTGAGTAATGTTCTGAGTATGTTCTTAAATTCAGTTATTCTCAGCTTCACCGTTCTTATAGAAAAAAGGTTCTTATAAAAACAAACAAATAATAATAATAATAGAAAAAAACAAAAACAAAAAACAAACAAACAAACAAACATAAAAAAAAAAACGAACAAAAAAACAAACAAACAAAAAAAAAAAAACAGGAAACAAATGTCACACTCGGGTTTTCCTGGAAACTAATGTCACGACATCTTTAGCTGTCACGTTTTGCAGGATAAAGATTTCATCACGAGACGTCCGAACCTTTAGTCACCTTTGAGGTAAGTCATTTACTTGTTTTAGTAAGTAAAGGTTTCTTTTCGACTTTTCCGTTATCAATAGTATACTTTTAAGAAGAAACAAGTTTTGGAATATGAAGTTCGAGAAGATTATATTTATATCGGCCGCCACAAAGAAAGGTAAACAATATGCAAGCGAAACGTTGTCAACATTTATGGAACAGTTAAGCGCTTTTAAAAGGGCAATTTATTCCTCGTATTTTTCAAATATTTACTGCAGAATATAGAAATGAGTTGACATTCAATAGAAATAACTCGTTCAGACAGGAAAAGCCGTTTGCGTTTCTTTTTGTTTCATCTTTTTTGGCAACCGTGCAAATTAGTACATATACTTCTTGCTCCGAGCCGCTTAAGTTCACTCATTAAAGTTACCCTGTACCTTCAGAGAGAAAATTTTTGGATTTTCATTTTTTCAGATAAAAATGATCTTTCCACTAATTTCTTACAAACAATAAAAGAATTTTCGAAAAAGAGTGAGAATTGGGACGTAAGCGATTTCCACCGGAAGTTAAATTTTACTTTGATTGACAGCATATTGCTGCCGGTGTAACCACCCGTTGCGATATTTGCGCGAACGGTCTTTCTATAGTCTTGAATCCCTCACGTTCTCGCACTTCGAATATCCTGTATTTAGTGGAAGAACTTGCGTTTGCTTGAGTACGACACTGACATAAAAGAAGACAAAAGCTTTAAGCTACACTTTAAAGTAGGTAAAGGTCTTAAAATCTTCCAGCGAAGCGAATATTTGGAGATGCGCTGGTTAATGTTTCAATTCGCAAGTCCGTGAATCGCGCTTCATGAGCCTCCTTTTTTATTTGCGGCTGAGCGTTATCAGATCACTTGTGTTCGGGTGCGTAAAACCATAGGTAAAACTTACAAGTCTTGGCAAGCGGAAACAAAACAAAAAAGCAATTGAAAAGTAACGCTAAGAATCATGTCCTATGTCTTGATCTTTTCTCACGTCGCCCGTGGCTATAAAATAACTAGTACAAGGGAAAGCCGCCGCTTTTGCTTGTAGCGTCTCCACAAAGACTTACTGACCCTTACTGTATTACGGTAATTTCCAAAGTGTTAAACGGAGTCAGCTCTTTTAAACGGTTCCGTTTAAACGGCTCCTTTCAAGCGTCAAACGGATACTTGTTTCCGATTTGCAGCATTAACAATTTGGGACGTTCATTCAAGAGCGAATTTTCATCCGAACTTTCGGTAAGCAATTTCGAAACTTCGCTATTCTCAACAATATTTAACTCGAATAGATTTATTCGCGCCGGCTTTTCGACTGAAGAGCAGCAAGAATTTTCGTTTTGACTGAGACAATATATGCGGTGGTTCCCCGATAATTCCGTAGCGCTGATAATTTTACCCTCCTCAGCCGCTCCTGCTCCGGCCCAACAGCTTTGCTTGATGAGGTCGGTTTCAGTCCCCATTTTGTTTTTCCCATAATCATTGCAGATTACAAAATCGACGTGCGCGTACAACAATCACCGCAGATATCCAACAAAATGGTGAAGGAGTTGATTACTCTGGAATACAAGTACGTGCAAAACTGCGAGAAAATTTTCACAGGAGGGAGGTGACCAGAAGAAAAAATAGCTTGCAAAATGATTAGCTAATTTTCTTTAACGGCGTTAGGGGGAGGTACTTGTTTGTGTAGCGAGAATTTTTTTTTCAAGCGCTGTTTTCTTAAATTTTAATTTTCGCTTGCAGGGGACACTTTCAAGAGTTACAACTCCACAACGATTTGGCCGATTTCAGTAAAATTTGGCCAGATGCTAGAAAAATATATAACCAACAAAAATATGTCGGGGAATTCGATAATTCTAAAAATTTTTTCCTTGAAAGCCATTTCCGTGCATTCACTCCGCTTGGTTTTCTCGCAGTTATGAAAATTATAAAAATGAATTAAAAATTTACATCTTAAACCATATTAATAAAATTTCATACATCAATCGCAAAAAATCATGTAAACCCTAATCATTCTCGGCATAGGTTGCAGCCTCGACAGTTACTGACATTTTCTGCTAGGGCCGTAAGGTCCTGATTACGTATGACTCTTTTAAATTGCTTCAGAGAGGGTTGATATCTTATTCTAGGAGTGAGATCATTCCACAGTTTAGGCCCTAGGTAACGAAGTGAGTGTTTTCCATATGTCACCGAAGAGAATCGAGGTTGAACAAATTCTCGCTTTCTTAAGTAATACGAACCACTGTCTAATTGGAAAAGATTACAAAGTCTCTGTGGCAGCAATTCATGCTTAATCTTATACATGAAGATGGCAATGTCCTGTAATCGTCTGTTGTATAACGATGGTATGTCTGCTTTTGCCAGTCGTTTCTCGTAGCTGGAATGTTTGTCCTTAAAAACTGCCCTGAGTCCTCTTTCTTGTATGCGTTCAAGCTTTCTCCTATCGCTTGCCTTGCAGAAGTGTCAGGTGAGGTGGCAATAAGTAAGGTGTGGTAAGATAGCAGCTTTATAAAGCTGCAGCTTGGCTTCTGTTGGTATCAGGTTTTTCAGTCTCATGAGGACCCCAATCCTTTGGCTTGCTTTTTTACACACGTTAATATGATGGTTAAAGTTCAGTTTACTATCTATCGTCACTCCTAAAAGATTCAGCTTCTCTGTCGACTCGATTTCGCTGCCTTGAATACTCATGGTCGGATTTGTTAATTCTCTTTTGTTCTGCATTGTCATGGTTCTATATTTACTATAGTTACCCTTTAGCATGTTGTCTTCATACCAATTAGACGCTTATTCTGCATTCCTGCTAAGTGATGACTTTACGTTTGCGGGATCCGTTCCTGCTTCGTAAATCTGATGGTCATCTGCATACATAGAAAGGTTCAAATTAATTTCATAGGCCAGGTCGTTCTGGAAGATGTTCCAAAGAAGTGGTCCTAACGCAGATCCTTGTGGGCATCCTCTGTTTACCACTTGCCAAGAGCTTGCTAGTGATCCCAGTCTAATTCTGTTTTGTCGGTTGGAGAGATAAGAGCGTAGAAAATTTACGGTGTTTTCCGCAAACCCATAGGCTCTTAATTTGTTAAGCATGAGTGGTGGGTGAAGTGAGTCGAAGTGTAACCGGTCTGTAGTTCTCTTCGTTGAGTGGATCGTCTTTCTTGAAGGCGGGTATCCACTCTCCCCTTTTCCATTCACTTGGCCACTTTAAAAATCGTATTGAGTTGGAACTCTTGAACGATGACCTAGACCTTCAAGTTCCGACTTAACGGAAAACCTGGGAATTTATTTTCTTGGAAAAGCAATGAAATATTTGAATACCCAGTTCTATAAGCTTTAATTTGGTATGGGTTTTGGGTATCTGTGATGTAACTGAGAGGCGCTATATCCGTTTAACTGAAGCCACCCCTGAAGGTACACGGTAACCTTAACAGGGTAAAGTAAAACATTGTCGGCCGTCAAACTTCGTAGTTAAAATTTTTTATTTATATTCTAAAAGGAGAGGCATTATTGTTTGATTAGAACTGTAAGTTGAGTCCGAAAGCCATGTACCAACTTTCAGCGTCCAAATTTAACTAATTTTGACACTTTTGAAACTAGCATTTTAGCGAAAATTTTAAAAATACCCTTGATTGCAAAATAATAAAATAATGGACTAACTTCGTTTAATCTGTTGAGCGGAGATCTAACAGAAAAGTGGCTGTTTTCGCTTGATCGAGGCCACTTGACAGGGTAAAAATCAAATGTTGCCTTACCTGGTTTCAACAAATAATCTTTAATCTTGGCTTCTGCTATTTTGCTAGCTGGGAACTAAAATAAGGAACTAAAATCCTGGCTAGGAATTTACCCCAAATGCATTTTTTTGCTGTGATTTTTGCTTAAATGCCGTCCATGGCTGGAAACAATATCCCTGCCTCTCTAGCTTCGTACTGTTTTCCAGTCTGGCTTATTTCGTTGCCGGCTATTTTTGGCTGGCGGCCAGGAAGAGTACAACTTTTGCTTTGGAAGAAGGCGTGTAATTGTAAAATCGTGCGTTAATGATTACAACTTTGCCAGCTCGATCAATTGAAATGATTCAGCTGTTCTTTTGTTCTGGTGTCATAATTGTGGAGATAAAACAAACCAGATCTTTTGTAGTGCGCACGATGCTATCTTAGCGCTAACGGTTTCGACATGATTCGCGCTCTTAGTTGAATGTTTTTAATATGGCTGCTTCGACTGCTTTGCTGTTTTTGTTCTTTGGACATTTCTCGGGAATAATCTACTGTGTCGGAACTTCAGTGATTTCTTGGTAAGTAGTTTATTTTCAATTTTTTGCTTTTAGCTAAGGGACCTTTGAAAATAATATGCTCATTTACCGGCTTTTTTGTTTTGTATGCTAAGTTTTAGGACAGCCAGCAGTCCATTGCTCTCCAAGGGAGGTTTTCAATGGTAGTAACTGCATCTACAAGGGGTAAGAGCGCCTTTCTACTTTGATATATTCTAGAAAACAACATGGAATGTAAGCTTAATATGTGAGTTACTAGATAAAGTTTTGAGATCAAAATGTAAGCAACATGTCTAACCTGTGACCTTTGCATATAATGACACTGTAAGCAGGGGAATCACTGCTACTACAAGCTACTACAACAACATGGGACTTAGGTCCTGGTTTGGTTCTGGATCTGACTGATTCAACAAGCTTCAACACGAGTAAGGTTCGGGCGATCGGTGTGTTTCCTGTCCTTCGATGCACGGTACTCTGTGGTATTTTGATCACAGATGAGTCTCGGTGTGTAATTGTGGAACTTCTAGTGGTGACTACGCCTGAAGTTTCCCATCGTTTTTTTCCAGGAGCCGATGGGCTCCTGTTTTTGCTGATCTAGTTTTGCATGGACTGCATCTCCTGGTTGTAATTCTGATAGCGCTAGTACCCTATGTTTCTTGTCAAAGGACTGTCGGTATGCAGTCGTGGTTTTCTCATCTATCTCAACAACAGCTTCCGGCATAACTTGGTGAGAGTGGCATGCCGGTTCCCATCATCACCTGTCCGGCAAGCGCTTACGCCAGTAACTGCATAGGGTGTGGCTCTATAGCTGATCAAAGCAACAAATGGGTCCGGCTATCTACTTGAGGATCTTCTACAGCGATGCGGACCCAGCCTATTACCCATGCAAGTAACACAACATGCAACAACGGACCTGAGACTACATAATCTGATTTAGTATGAAGACCACGGGCCAATACAATCTAATGCAAGACAAAAACACGTACATCAGAACGGCGGGCGACACGCCTCACATGGTCTCAGGGTGTAACAAAAAAAAAAAAAAAAATAGAGGAAGGAAAAAACTAATGCAGCCAGTCAGGCACTGAAAAATACGCAACGATGGGCTACAGCTACTGAATCGATATCCCAAAATCCAGAAGGTAATACATATGTTGAACAACGTTCTTCATAAAATTCGGCTTACTGACAGTTTTTGTACATCTGAATTGCTATTGTATCATTCGTGATATCATTTTTTTTTTCAGGATTTCACTATCAAGCTCACGTCGTCTTTTTTTATCCCTTTCTTTTACCATATCTCCACTTGACTTTTGCTACTTATTTTCGCAAAGCGGAGTCCGCCGTCTAGAATCACTCTCGGAATTGAAAACACTGTACCTTATTTCAAGAAAGGTATTATTTGCTCGTTAAACGTTGACCTGAATTTTTAATTAAGTTTATATTCTTTCGGTATACAGTCAACTCTCGCCTTTCGGACACCTCACTATTACGGACACCCCGATAATAATTTCACTTCAAGCTCACGTCGTCTTTTTTTTATCCCTTTCTTCAGCCATATCTCCGCTTGACTTTTGCTACTTATAGAATGCGCTCTCGGAAAACACTGTACTTTATGTCAAGAAAGGTAATTATTTGCTCGTAAAACATTGACGTGAATTTTTAATTTAGATCATATTCTTTCGGTATGATATTGAAACAGTTTATGACACCTCGGAATGCTGCGTCCTGTTATGCACTAAGGCATCTCACACTGAGTATTCTCAGTCCTTCACTACACTGAACCGAGTGTCAGTTTGGTGAGTAAATATCTTTTGTGGACCGGGCGCCGCGGGATTCAAATGAACAAATGTCGAGCTTGATCAAGAGAGTTGACGAGGAAAATGCCTGGGGCTGTCAATTGAGAAACATCTCACTTGGTCAAAAGATATAGATGATATAACTAGTAAGGAATTATCGTCGGCCATTGGCGCCCTGTCAAAGCGCTTAAGACCTTTCGTAATAGAAAGCAGCACTCTCCAAATCTGTCAACCATTAATCCTGGCACACTTTGATTATTGTAGCTCAAGCTGCGTTTGGGATGATCTGAACGCTACGTTGAGTGATAAATTGCAAACACTGCAGAACTAGAGGTTCTCTTTTAGGTCAGCCTCGAGAGAATTGGGAGAGGATTGGCTGGGGTTGGAGAAGGAGAATCCTCATAAAAAGGCTGACATAAAAAGGAGCTTGCTCGCAGGCTAAACTGGAGCTGCCATGGCCATAACAAGATCAAGATCCAGTTATGAATGACACCAGTGCCAGTTTCCTCCTCGATAGGCTACAGTGGCACATTCCTTCAACACACCAGGGTGCTTGTAATGTTATAAAACTGTTGTATCCATATTGTAACGGGCCTGTAAAGTATCCATTTAGTAATCAACCGGTTGTTTTGGAACATTGCGAGGACATAGAAAATCTGTCATTAATATCTCAGATGGTCTGAAATGCGAGCCGTCTCCTCCCCTTAACCCAAACGGCCCCTTTATAAACAACAATGTTCAGCGATATGATATGGCTAGTTACATTTGATAGGGATAAGGCCAAGACCAACTTAGAACTTAAAAAAGGAGTAAAGTATCACTTTTTGTCGCTGTCTTTATGCTGCAGAACTATTAAGTTTCGTCCAGAAAATATTATTGTTTTGTTTAGAAACAACGAAAAAAGTAACAGAGAACGATGTCATGAAAGAGGACCATGGGCCATAAAATTGACGATTACGTCCACCCTGAGAACTCAACTCTGGTTGAATCGACTAATAAGTCAGAATAGTATCACCAGAAGTTGTCAACAAACCAGCTACAAAGAATCGAAATGGACCAGCTGCCTGCTTAACCATTGCTATAATGTTTCGAATATGCGCTGGCTTGATCAGGAATCTCGTGTTACTTCGGGCAAAACGCCTAATTAGGCCTAACTCGAGCAACTGCCCTCAGGGGAAAAAAAAACCCTTTAATGAAACGTTTTTACCAAAACAAGTGCTCTCTCAGTACAAATTAAATATCAATGGCTAACTTTGCGTGCATTGTGTTCTTAAATCTGTGGTAAAATGACCGCTATTTATCGCTGTCCATCGACTGTTGGAGGGCTACTTTGCTGGGTTTCCCATTGCTTCCCTTTGTGAAAGAAACTCCCCCCAAGATAGCGCTTCAGTGTACTATCTCGCATTTTGCTCTCTCATAAGAGACCACTTTCGTTTTAGTAAGACAAGAGTGTCATGAGCATCGAGTTTAGAGCAATTTCCGAAGCGCTGACGTGAATTCCGGGCATCAGGATAGGCCTTTTTTTTCAAAAATGTTCTCAAAACAGGAATTGCTTAAAAAAAAAAAATTGCCCAAAAACAATTCTCTCTCACACGTCTGCATTTAATAAACAATAATTAGACACAATTTAGCCCAAGAGACAAATTTTTTATGCGCGCAATTTGCCAGCTTTCAAGAGGCTTTTTGAAAGGGGTCCTGACACCTTGATGCGAGGAATAGTCAGATTTTGATCACAAAAGGAATGGAATCAAGGTTCCTGGATAGAACACGTCTCTATATGAAAGCCGGATTAAAGACGTTTAAGAAAAAAATAGCAGGGTGCATTTCGTATACTCATGGAAATAATCAGTGTACATAATTAAAAAAAAGAAAGAAAGAAAGAAAGAAAGAAAGAAATGCTGAATATGGAGCGACAAAATGTAGCTAATCTTAAGTAGGGTCCGTCCTCACTAAAAGGACATTTTCGTTCAACACCACTCTGAATTTCTCTGAAAACGCCGTCTAAAGTTGACGTGTTTGAAAATGTATTTGGTTTAGTTGTTTATTAGCCTGTATTGTTATGTATTCCCACTGGGTTATTCAGCCTCTTTATAAACCACTCCTTGTGAATACCACACCACTTGACGCTGACCAGTTTACTCGAGGCTATTTTTCCTTGTTTATTTGCTAAGATAGTACATAGTTTTTCTTACAGTCTCTTTTTTACCTTGGCTTGGTATGCTTGAAATTTTTTCATGCTTTTGTTTGCTTCATTTTTCGTCTGCCTCTATTTACGTTGTCACTTATATTTAGCTTTTGCACATATCTCTGTACTTTAATTGAATAAGCCATACGCGTATATCACTGTAACCATGCGCATATTCCGCTGTAACTAAACACATATATCCCTGCACTGTAACTGTTGAAGTAAACTCGATCGCTGGGGCTCCCTCCACATACTGTTGTGTTGTTTGGGTATAACTTATAACAGAAATGTTTACGCTTAGCTGAATAGAAATAAAATATTTGCTTGCAAATACAATTTTTATGTCTTCTCACTTTGACCAATGTTTATTGGATAGTCAGGGGGACTGTGTCTGGGGGAGGTGTCAATGGCCATTATGTTCACCTCTCTCCTAAATTCTTCGCAAATCACATGAAATAGAAAGCCATGTGCTTGCCATTCGTCTCTATTACTCAGCGTGAGAAGCTGACTCCCACCTCCTTCCCCTGATCCGCCCACTTTTCTTGAAAGTATATTTGGTGCTGATGCGTTTTTCTTGGCCCGCACCTTTACTGGGTAAACATATTATAACAAAATTCATTCATGCTGTGTTTGTTTCAATGAAAGCGGCTGTGGACCTATTGTCTAACTTAGCTGTGTTTATTTTTTATTGCCCAGTAAACAGAGCTCAGACAAGAGCAGCATTTATGGGTTTGGTTTTGGGCGGAGAAAGAAAGACATAAACCGCGTATTTATTGTAACTGCATTAATCAGAAATGCTCAATAAGACTCAGTTGATCAGGTCAATGCATTTGATTTGACGTCTCGAATAATTGTAAGAATACATGGAATCTAATTAACTTGGCATCTTAATGCATTACTCCGGCTTCACAGTTCACAAGATATTAAGCGTGCCCTCTTTACACAATACCGGCACGGTTTCGAGAAATGATCCCTTGATATTTCACATGAGAAAGTTCATCAATCAGAGACAAAGCTTTTACATCTCAGTGAAAGGTTCAGAGTGAAGGCTGACATCTTCTTCCTCCTCTGAAGCCTAATAAGGGAAAGGCAAACGAAATTTAAAAACAAAAAAATCTAACAAGATACGTGTACATGCTTGAAGCACAACTGGTGAGATTGAAATATACAACTAAAATTAGAAAATGATCATGTGCCTGTCATCTGCGTTTGTCATATCAGCGTTTTGACCCCAATGCCTGAGAGCTATGATATCCGTTTCCATTAAAGAAAAATCCCCAATGGAAACCGAGTTTAGAAAAAAAACATCCTAAAGACAGTTTAATTAAGATTTCCGACAAAGCGAATTCTGCTGTAAAATTACCATGTTTATGCAATCGTGTTTAAAGACTGTAAACTGAGTGGTGTATGTTGATAAGTTAAAGGACACCATCTCTACCCAAACGACCACCTTAAAAGGATCTCCTCGTATAGAGTCTTCAAGAAGAAATTAAGAGGCGAAAAAAAAAAAAAAAAAAAAGTTGTGCTAAATACTTCGACCCTAAAATAAACCGAAATGATTTGGTTAAGACAAACCCCTCACATCTGGAATAAGACTTGACTGCAATAGTTCAACAATTTCGGTATTTACCTGATCCCAGAACAACTCTTATGGATCTGACGCTAACTAAATTATCAGGACCGGGCAAACGAGAATATTTAACTGAAAAGGTGTTTCAGACGTCATCTTCGTCGTCTTCTCCAAGCTCCCTCCCAGGTCTTTTAACGGGATTCTGAGTACACTAACAGAGTTTGATCTGTTCCGATGTGCTTAGCTGAAAATTATAGAAACAGAACCCTACCCTCCAATTTAGCGGCCTAATGTCGCTCTCTTAACGACATGAATCTATTTTACTCATTGGTCATTTATGCCTTCTGTACGGACTTTCATCAAAATGAGCTGAACGTTGGGTTTCCCAAAAACACCTTCTTCCTCCAGAAACAGGAAAGTATTACAATGACAACAAAGTAACAAACAACAGAGATCATTTATCCACATGGAAAAATGTGAAAAAAAAAGGCAAAATAATTCTTGAAATTGTTCCTACTAAAGATCTTGTTATATTTTTCTTTTTCTGTACCTACTCTAACGTTGACTTTTGAAAGCGCATGTAATGATTTTAGAAAGGTTTTGGAAGTTGTAGAACTGATCACCTACCAAGATTGCAGACACATCTTTCATATGTGAAAGTTTGATGACATCTGCCTTTTTTCCTCTCCTACTTCTTCTCCTTGAACACCATTTCAGCTGTTTGAAACATCTTCGTCTCCTTCTTCTTGGCGGCCGAACAAAAGCCTCCCCCTGGTCCATCAGAACGCAGATCACAAGCAGCAACAAAATCAAGAGGATAAAGAGACGCTTTGAATCCATTCTTGAGTCCTTCCTTTAACAACATGCAAAGCCGTTTAGTTAAAGGGTAGCTCAGATTCTGATACTGTTCTGTACGTACGAAGTAATTGTTAACCTGGCCTAGACAGAAAAAAAACAAGAAAAGAAAAAACTTGTTTTGTCTACCTCGATCTGCTGCATTCTTATCATGTAGTGTTGAAAGATTTGCAGTTTTTTAATTTATCTGAAGGGGAAGAGGAGGTCAATGGCTAACGCATCTACCATATTGAGTATGCCAAAAACGTAGGTCCATGTCCAGTCTTCCTAATGTTTGATGCGTCAGTGGGTGTTTGCGGCCAATGCGCCAAAGCTTTAATTTACTGATAGTTTAGACAGGATAAAATCTTACTTGACTTTACAGCGGCACAGACCAGAACAGCCATTGATTCTCCTCTAGCAAGTGCTCTAAACTACACGTTGACTGGAGAAGTCATTAAAGTTCAATTAGGATTAAACCAGGGCGGCATTTAAACATTCTAATTATCAATTTTCTTTTATTTGAATAAGAGGGTTTTTTTACACAACACTGCTATCAGATTGAAAATCCTTACTGACCCCCAAGGCCGTCGTCATACATACCCAAAGGTTGTGTCCAGCAAAACGACTCACCTTCTCTACAGAAAACCCGTTCAGAGGGATTCAATTGCCTCAGAAATTCACATTTAATAAATTTAAGAATCAGTCTGGCAAAATAGCACCTTAAACTTAATAAAAAAAAATAACTCGTTTTGTTTCCGTAGAGGCAATTATGTCCCAGCTAGCAATTTCTGTCAACAGCAACCTAAACATGCCTGGAAAAAGATTCCGTTTCCGTAAACTATTGGGGCTTAAATTTTAAGCCAACCTGATCCAAACAGATCATACTGTGTTAGGTATGTGCCGTTCAAAAAGCCATACAGCAATCTGCAGGGAACTCAGGGAACACCATTAAAGGCTTTTTGCTTAAATATTCTGTGATTGATCTCTTTAATTAAAAATGGTTTTCACCAATCATTTATCACAAACAGCTAATACTTAAGGTTACTAATAGACACGAAGAGGCACGAGAATAATTTTTTTGATGGAATAAATGTGATTGAATGTTTTAAGGCTGGTAAATAAATAAGAATGATATGTTTTTTCTAAAACGTGCTGGGTTGATTAGGAAGCTCAAGTTACTTCGGGCAAAACGCCTAACTGGAGCAGCTGCCCTTAGGGGAAATAACGCTTTGACGAAACGTTTTTACCACGACAAAGGCTCTCCCATTACAAACTGAGTATCTTTGCATGCGTTTGTGTCTTTACGCCTTTTGAGATGAAATCACCGTTATATACCACTGTCCGTCAGATATTTCCCTTTTTGAAAGAAAGCAGGACTAAGGCCTCAGTGTTCTGTTTCAGTTTTGTAACTAAGGAGTGTTCTTAAAAACGAACTATTATAGGTATGTTGCTTGCAGCGTAAGTTAACGATGTTAACTTTCTTCAAGCTAACCTCATAACAAACTGCGTTGTGGATTATAATATTTGGGGAATTTCACGAGGCAAAAATTAAATATTTACTTGCAAATACAATTTTTATGTCTTCTCTCTTGACCAAAGTTTATTGGATAGACAGGGGGACTGGGTCTGTGCGAGGTGTCAATGATCATTATGTCCACCCCCTCCTAGATTTTTCGCAAATCACGTGAAATGGCAAGCCATGTGCTCGCCATTCGTCTCTATTGCTCGGCGTAAGAAGCTGACTCCCACCTCCTTCCCCTGATCCGCCCACTTTTCTTGTAAGTATATTTAGTGTTGATGGGTTTTTCTTGGCCTGCACCTTTACTGGGCAAACAAATTATAAGAGAATTGATTCATGCGGCTGGACCTATTGTCCATAGCCATGGCATAAACGTAAATAAAGAGTCTCTCAAATTTCGAATGCAATTTTTCAGCAGTGACGCAAGTTATCGTAAATCGCAGACACGTTGTTGTTGAACAGCTCTGGCAAGAATGTCACCAGCATCGATTTTTGACAATTTTTTTTGCATTCCTACCGGATAGGTGTTTTGTTTTTGTTTAAAAATGTTCTCAAAATTGAAATTGTTTCAAAAATTGACGAAAAATTATTTCCTTTCACACACGCATTTATTAAACAATAGCTGGACTCAAATTTGCACTATGATATTATTATTTTTTATGCGCGCAATTTTTTCCTGTTTCCTGTTTCTCTAAAAGGGCGCCTGATAGAGGAATATTCAGTTTCTGATCGGAAAAGATTGCAGATAGAATAGGTCTGTATATGAGGGCCGGATAAAAGACTTTCAAAAAATAATCAGCATACATTTCTTTTATGAAATTTTCTGAATTTCGAAACAGCAAAATGTAGCTAATCTTAAGTAGGGAACGTCCAGACTAGAACGATTTTTTCGCTCAGCAACTGAAACTTGACATTTTTGGAAGACGTGTTTGAAAACGATGTTTTTCCTTCTCCATCATGAATTTCATAAAAACAGTCAATAAAACTCACTTAATTAGAACAATTTGTTTGAATTCTGGAACATTTCGAATCTTAATTAAGTTAGCATCTCCGTTAATTGTTCGGGTTTCAAACTTTACTATGTTAAAAAAAGCTTGCACTGTTTACATACTTCACGATTTCGAAAAATAAAATGCTCCCTTGATACATATGTATTTCATATAGGAAATTTCATAAATCAGAGACAAAACTTTCACGTCTGAGGGTTGACATCTGATGCCTCCTCTGAAGCCTAACAACGAAAATAGCAAACGATATTAAAATAAACAATCTAACAAGATATGCATACAAATAGTACAAGTTAAACACTCAAATGACAATTAGCTTGTCATCTGTTTGTTACAACGGTGTTGTGACCCCATTGTCGGAGCTATGATATCCGTTTGCATAACCCAGCAAAAATAAATCCCAAAGTTGAAGCAGTTTAGTTGGGGGAGAAAATCCTAAGTAAGTTTATGTTCCCATCAGGGCGCAGTCGTGCTAAAGGAATTGCACAAAAACAAGACACGAGTAGAAAATGATCTTGTGTTTATTATCTGTGTTTGTCATTACAGCTTTGGGACCCCACTGCCCGGGGGCTATGATATCCGTTTCCGTTAACAAAAGAAAAAGTTAATCTCCAAGTTGAAAAAAACAAAAAAGAAAACAAAAAACAAAAAACAAAATTACACAAAAAAAAACAAAACAAAACCAAAAAAAAAAAAAAAAAAAAAGCAAACAAAAACAAACTAACTAACTACAGTTTAACATTTTTTGCCGCCACAAAAAGGTGTTAAATACTTGCACACTAGCATAGACTAAATGATTTTATTAAGATAAACCCCTCACATCTGGAATAATACTTGACTCCAGTAATTCAACAATTCGTTTTTTAGCTTATTCCAGAAGATATGTTATGAATCTGTCGCTAACTCAATTATTAGGGGTGGGACAAACGAGAATATTAATTTAACTAGAAAAGTGTTTCAGACGTCATCTTCTGTTTTCTAAATTGGTTTTAGGTCTTTAAAAGTGCCCCTGAGTGCGGTAACACAGTTTGTTCTCTTCAAATCTGTTCCGATTTGCTTAGCAGAAAATTTTATAAACAGAAGCCGAATCCTTCCAAGGAACCTTCCTTTCACTGTTCCTTCTAATTAAGTCGACGTTATTAAGTTTCACATGGCTTTACTCCAACAAATGTTAGTTTTTCTTCACAATTGAATTCGAGATTCTTAGGCCATTTAGGCCTTCCGAAGAGACTCCCAACAAAATGACCGAAATGTTGGGTTTTTTAGCTTCTATTAATTTGTTCCTTCCTTTGAAAGCAGGAAAGCATTGAAAATGACAGCTAAGAAGCAAATAACAACGATCATTTGTCCACGTGAAAATATAAAAAAAGGAAAAAGTCCTGAAATTGTTCCTACGAAAGATCTTGTTATTATTTCCTTTTTCTGTACGTACTCTAACACTGACTTTGGAAGCGCATGTTATGATTTTATAAAGGTTTTGGAACTTATAAAACTGATGACCTACCAAGATTGCCGACACATCTTTCATATGTGAAAGTTTGATGACATCTGCCTTTTTTCCTCTTCTACTTCTTCTCTTTGAACACCATTTCAGCCTTATGAAACATCTTCGTTTCCTTTTTCTTGGCGGCCGCAGTGCAAAAGCCTCACCCTGGTCCATCAGAACGCATATCACAAGCAGCAACAAAATCAAGAGGATAAAGAGACGCTTTGAATCCATTGCTCAGGCTTTCCTTTAAAAAAAGAACACGCAAAGCCGTTTAGTTCCGGGTATCTCGGATTCTGATGCTTATTTTGGCCTAGCTTAATCTAGCAATAAAGTGAAAAAAAAAAGCTCGTTTTGTCTACCTCGCGCGCTGTTGTTCACCTGCTGAATGCTTGTCAGACAGAGTTGAAAGATTCCTAGTTTTTTTAATTTATCTGGAGAGAAAAAGGAGGTCAACGGCTAACACATCTACCATATTGAGATATGCCAAAACTGGCGTAGGTCCATGCCCAGTTCCGTCAGTGGGTGTTTGCGGCCAATGCGCCAAAGCTTTAATTTACTGATAGTTTAGACAGGATAAAATCTTACTTGACTTTACTGCGGCACAAGCCAAAACAGCCATTGATCCTTCTTTAGCTAGGGCTCTCACGTTGACTGGAGAAGTAATTAAAGTTCAATTAGGATAAAACCAGGGCGGCATTTAAAGATTAAAATTATCATTTTCCTTTTAATTAAAGTGGTAGTTTTTATTTACATAGCATTGCTAACAGATTGATTTAAAATACCATACTGACCCCCAAGACAGTCGTCATACGTTCCCAAAAGTTAATATGTGCATCAAAATGAATGTGACTGGGTCATCCAAAGACTCACCCTCTCTACAAGAGACCTGTTTGGAGGGTTTCATTTGCCGAGAAACTTAGTTACTCAAACAACTGAAAAATGGCTATTTTTGTTTCTTATAGGCAATTATGTCCCAGCTGGCATTTTCCGTCGCAAAGTTTATAGCAACTCGAGAATGAATTGTTAGCTTAACTGATCCAAAACAGATCATACTGTGTTAGGTTACAAGAATGTGCCGTTCAAAAAGCCATACACGACAATCTGCAGGGAACACAGGGAACACCGTTAAAGGTATTTGCTAAAATATTCTCTGATTGTTCTTAAAAATGGTGTTCACCAAGTATTTATCACAAACAGGTAATACCTAAGGTTAGTAATAGACAAAAAGAAGCACGAGACAAATTTCATATACTCTTTTGATTGAATAATTGTGATGGTATATTTTAAGGCTGGTAAATAAATACGAATGATGTGTTATTTCTAAAACGTGCTGGGTTGATTAGGAATCTCAACTTACTTAGGCAAAACGCCTAACTGGAACAGCCTTAGGGGAAATAACGCTTCAAATGACGAAGCGTTTTTTACCACGACATAGGCTCTCTCAGTAGAAATATCAATGAGTATCTTTGCATGCGTTTGTGTCCTTACGTCTTTTGAGATGAAATCACCGTTATATACCGCTGTCCACCAAGTATTGTTAAATCTCCCTCAGGTTTAGTTTCCTATTGATTCCCTTTTTCAAAGAAAGCAGAATTAAGTGCTTCTGTGTTCTCTTTCGCAGTTTCTTCTTGTATAAGAGAGCATCGTCGGTTTTTAACATGGAAATCTTCTACTGGAAGAAACCAAGGGTAGTTCTTAAGACCGAACTATTAATGGTATGCTGCCTGCAGCGTAAGTAAGGATGTTAAGTTCTTCCAGCTAACCTCATAACAAACTGCGTTGTGGATTGTCTTGGTTCCTGAAATATTCACGAGGCAAAAACCAAAATAAAGATTCACTAAAAATTTGGAATCTAATTTTTCAGTAATGACGCAAAGTATCAGAAATCGCAGACACGTATTTTTTTAACAGCAACAGGAGCTAGAGCGTCAACAGCATCGATTTTTGACAAATTTTGGAATCGCTACCGGGAACTCTTGGTATCAGGTTAGGTTAGTTTGGACAATGAAATTAAATTGTTATGCGCGCAATCTTCCCGCTTTCAAGAGGCTCTCTAAAAGGGCACCTGATATCTTAATGCAAGGAATATCGAGATTTTAATCTCATTAAGGATCCCAGATAGAATAGTCTCTAGAGTGAGAGCCGGATTACAGGCTTTCAAGTTGTAAGTAGCAGGGTGCATTTCCTACAACATGGAAATAACAAGCGCACATATTTTTTCTTAAAACATGCTGAATATAAAACGACAAAATGAAGCTTATCTTAGGTGGGATGCGTCCACACTAAAGCGATTTTTTTCGCTCACCAAAAGCTGAACTTTTTGATGGCGCTCTCTTTAATAAATGGATGTGTTTCAGTGAGTGACAACGGCGTTTTTCTTGTCTGGTATGAATCAGAACGAGTCACTTATAAACACACTTAATTAGAACAATGCATTTGGTTTGACTTTCCGAACAATTCTAGGAATACATGGAATCTTAATTGAGTTAGTAACTTAATTCATTGCTCCTGCTTCAAACTTTACAAGATGTTAAAAATAAGCTTGCACTTTTCACGCACTACACAGTTTTCATGAAATTTCTTGCCCTGATATTTGACATAAAAACGTTTATAAATCAAAGCTTTTACATCTGATACCTCCTTTGAAGCCTAATGAGGAAAACGACAAACGAAATTAAAATCAACAAAGTCACAAGATAAGCATGCGAGGAGCACACTTAAACAATTTAATCACAATTAATATGTTAGAAAATGATCATATGCTTGTCATCTGCGTTTGTTATGCAAGTGCTGTGACCCCATTTCCGGGAGCTATGTTATTCGTTTCCATAAAAAGTTTAATCCCTAATTTCAAGCATTTTAGTTGAAAAAAAAAAAAAAAACTCCTTACGTTAGTTTAAAATTTCCATCGGGGCGAAATCTGCCCTCCTCCCACCCCCTACAAAACAAAGAAGTAATAAATAGCGCTAAATAGTTGCACACTAACATAAACAAACCGATTTGACTAAGACTAACCCCTCACATCTGGAATAAGACTTGACTCCAGTAATTCACCAATCCGGTCTTAAGAATTTCACGCAAACTCAATTTACAGGGACCAACCAATTGAGAATATTTGCTTTGAGAAAAGTGTTTCAGACGTCAGCTTCTGTTGTCCAAAATCACTTTCAGGCCTTTAAAGGGGATTCCAAGTACGCTACAATAACATTGTTTGATCTGTTTGGATTTGCTTAGCTGAAAATTTTACAAACAGAAGCCCATCTCTCCAATTTAGCCAGCCTAATTTCGCTCTGTTAATGATATGAAAGAAATTTCCCGTGTTGCGAAAGTTTCAGATGGCTTTACTACAAAAAATGCCAATTTTCAGGACTTCACTTCGAGATTCTAAGGCCATTTAGGTCTTTCGAACTTACTTACACAAAAAAAGAGGTGAACATTGGTTTTTATTAATTCATTGCTTCCTGCAGAAGCAGGAGAGCGTTACAATGACAACAACGAAGCAAATGACAGCGACCATTTATATATATCCGCGTGAAAATGGCCTCATAAAAAAGGGGAACAAGTCCTGCAATTAAAGATCTTGTTATAAAGATCTTGTTATTTTTTTCTTTTTCTGTACTTACTCTAACGCTGATGCTGGAAGTGCATGTAATGATTTAAGAAAGGCTTTGTAACTTATAAAACTGATGACCTACGAAGACAAGATAACTGCTTAACCATTGCTATAATTTATAATTCAAAAATGTGCTGCTCTTGGGGGGAAATAAGCTTTTAAAGGAACAATTTTACCAAGACAAAAGCCCTCTTAGTACAACTATAACAATGGGTAATTTTGAGTTAGTGCATTTGTGTCCTTACATTTTCTGCGGTGAAATCACCCGTAGATACCGCTGTCCTCCAAATATTTGAGGACCAGTTTGTTGGTTTTCCATTGTTATCGTTTTGGAGAGAAAGTAGGATAGTGTTTCAATGTTCTTTCTCGAATTTTGCTATCAAAAGAGAGCATCGTTGTTTTTGTAACATGGCAATCTTCTATGGTAAGAAACTGAAGGTATTTCTTAAACCGATACTATAGGCACGCTGACTGCAGAGTCAGTTTCCGAGGTATACTCGGTACATAAATAACGAATCACTTAGATTTAAAATGATGCAAGTTTTCGGGAAATCGTAGACAAAGAATAGCAACCAGAGTGTTACCAGGATTGATTTTTTTTTTACCTGAATTTTCGACAAATTTTGGAAGCTCTGCTGGGAACTCACGGTATCAGGATAAGTCTGAAGTTTTATTCGAAAATGTCCTCAACAATGGCATCGCTTTAAAAAAAAAATGCTGAAATTAAGTAAAATCCCTTTCACAGATCTGCATTTATTAAGCAATAACTGGACACAGTTTATCCCAATGAAATGAAATTTCTGATCTCTAAAAGGGCGCCTGATACCTTAATGCGAGGAATATTCAGATTTTGATCACTAAAGTTGTGATGTTTAAAAACGGCGTTTACATTGCCTGGTATGAATCTGAAATAGCCCATATATTAATAATTACTCAGTTTTTTAGAACGATACATTTGGTTTGACAGCTGGAAAATAATAATTCTACGAATCTTTGTTTACTTGGCATCTTAATGCATTACTCCGACCTCACACTACACAAGATACTAAAAGTGAGATTGCACCCTTTACGAACTACAAAGTCTCGAGGAAGTTCATAAACTCAGAGACAGCTTTAACGTCTCAGGATCGGCATCTTATTTCTCCTCTGCAGCCTAATAAGGAAACCAAAAAAAAAAAAAAAAAGAAATTAAAATCAACGATCTAACAAGATACGCATGAAAGAAGTAAAACTGCTTAAAGAAGCAAACCACATGTAGAAAATGATCCTATGTCTTATCCGTGTTTGTTATATCAGCTTTGTGACCCCATTACGGGGAGTTATGATATCCGTTTCCATAAAGAAATCATTCCCCAATTTCGAGCGGTTTAGTTAAAAAAATTCTAACTACAGTGTGATGTCTCCGTCGGAGAGAATTCTGCCCCTCCCCCCCCCCCCCCCCCAATGGTATTGAATACTTAGACACTAAAATAACTAAAATGATTTGATTAACACAAACCTCTTACATCTGGAATAAGAATTGACTACAGTAATTTACCAATTCGGTTTTTAAGCTTATTCAAGATTAGTCTTTTGAATCTGACGCTTAAGGACTCAATTTTCAATGACCGGGCAAACGAGTATATGTAACGTCTTCTTTGTTCCAAGAGCGCTTTCGGGTCTTTAGCTTGAAAGGCATTTAGAGTACGCCAACACAGTTTGATTTGTTCCTCAGAATTTTGCTACACGGAAAGTTCTAAAGAAACAGAAGCCCATCCCTCCAATTTAGGCGGCCTAATTTCGCTTTCTAAAGGACATGAATCAATTTTACCGAGATAGGAAAGTTTCAGGTGGCTTTACTCCAAAAAATGCTAGTTTTCCGTCACAATTAAATTCCAGTTTCTTAGGCCATTTGGGTCATTTGGGCCTTCCGAGCACACTTCTACCAAAATGAGCTGAATATTGGGTTTTCCAAAAAACACGTTAAGTTTTTATTAATTTCTTGCTTCCTTCAGCAGCAGAAAAGCGTTACAATGGCAATGAAAAAGCAAACAACAGCGGACGTTTATCCACAATTGTGAAGAAAATATATAAAAGGGCACCAAAGGTGCTGAAATTGTTTCAGTGCCAAAGATCTTCTTCGTTTGTTTCAGCACGTACTCTTACGCTGACTTTGAAAGCGCATCGGATTTGTAAGTTGTAAAACAGATCATACCAAGATCACCTACCAAGATTGTCCACACATCGTTCATATATAAAGGCTTCATGACATTTGCCTTTGTTCGTCTCTTACTCCTTCTCCTTGAACACCTTTTAAACCTTCTGAAACATCTTCGACTCCTTTTTCTTGGTGGCCGTACAAAAGCCTCTCCCTGTTCCGTCAGAACGTATATCACAAGCAGCAACAAAGTCAACAGGATAAAAAGACGCCTTGAATCCATTCTTGAGTCCTTCCTCGAAGAACGTGCAAAGCAGTTTAGTTTCCTGCAGCTCGGATTCTGTTGTTGTTGTTGACGTACGAAGTAATTGCTGGCCTAGTCTAGTCTACCAAAAAAACTTTTGTCTACTGCACCGTTTTCGACATACTGCATTATTTTCAGACAGTGTTGAAAGATTTGCAGCTTTTAATATATATGGAGAAGAGGAGGTCAATGGCTAACGCTTCTACCATATTGAATATGCAAAACACGAAGATCCATGCCTAAAATCTTCCCAGTATGAACGATCCATGGGTAGGTGTTTCTTTATAACTTAGGCCGGATTAACTCTTACTTGAATGTATCGAGTAACCGCAGATGACTTAAAAGCGGGCACGGAGCAAAACAGGCGTTGATTCTCCCCTTATTTTGCTTAATTATCATATGACAAGGTAATTTTGAGGTAAATCCGAGCGTTCTAATTGGTTGTTTCTGGCTCGGGATTTTACCAGACGGACCGTCATAAGTCGAGTATTTTTGTTTACGACAAGCAAAACTGCGAAAGGAAAACCTGAAAATACTTCCATTCTTCGTAAAGAAACTAGCCAAAAGATTGATTCCAACATGGACGAAGACGAATATCCTTCACAAAGCAAATTTTACTATCCCGAAGATCTAGAAACATCTGGGGCAGGCATCAGGGAAACCCAGAAAGCCATTGACGTCTGACTCCACAAACAAACAGAAAAGTGAAAATGCAAGAAAGAAGACGACTGCTGATATGAACACACACACACACACTATACTCCGTTTTATTGAAGCTAATGGCTCGAAAAGTCAAACAATTGAAAGCCTACCTGCGTACAAGCTAGACCATCGTTTGTGAAAATCTTGTTTTATGAACGCACGCACGAAACGTGGTGAAGAGTACGAGCCAGCAACAATTTACAGTTTTTAGCGCAGCATACAGCGATACTTATCTGAGAAGAAATATCCGTTTAACATACTCAAGGATAATGAGTTTGAAAAATTGAGA
This sequence comes from Pavona decussata, assembly GCF_977016875.1. Taxonomy (NCBI): domain Eukaryota; kingdom Metazoa; phylum Cnidaria; class Anthozoa; order Scleractinia; family Agariciidae; genus Pavona; species Pavona decussata. The sequence goes on along the minus strand of NW_028145625.1, from coordinate 465,630 downwards.
AGAGTTCTTGCTGCGAAGCACAAGTCACTAGTTCACGAGCGAGGCAAGGGAAACAAGCCGCAAGCCGCTCAGGCGATTGACGAAAGCGAAGAAGATGCTCTTTCTGAGGCAGGGGAATTCGCGACTCCAATCCAGTTGCACTTCAAATAACTGTGCGATGGCTTTCATCCCTACACTTCGGTTTCCGAGACATGGATGAGAGCGATGAAGACGATTGACTTAGTGTTGCTTCTCAAAGTTTGACGTGATTTTCACAGCAACCTTTTCTTAATCCTTACTTTGCGATGCGCTAGTAAATTTTCTGGGATTGACGAATCCCTTTTGCGAATCTCCAAAACAACCCGCAGCTGTTAAGATTTTCGTCAAATTCCATTACAAATCGTTCCTGAAGTCTTCTTTATAAACGTTCAGTAAATTCGTTTTCAAACTTGTGGTACCGTAGCTTGTTCTTTCTGTGTTGCACGCGTTACCAAAAACACGTCACGGCGCTTGTGTGGACGTGACCCGAGAGGGCGCGTTTTCTGAGCAGTGCTGAAAACCTTCGCAAAATCGGAAATGTTTATCCGACATATTCTTCTAGAACGTGAAGCATTGTTGCAAAGCATAACTTGATACCCCAATGACAAGAGGAGGCCGCAAAGTTAAACGAAGCGACCGTAGTTCAACAGAAGAAGAACCACGTGCACCTAAACGGCAAAACATGGCGACCAACAGCCAACAAGAAGCGACAAGAGAATCGGTGGCGGAAAAGCCGAGTTTGGCCGAGATTAGAAATATGCTCGTTGGAATCGAGTCAAAGATGTCCACTATCCTGGCAACAAACAACGACTTATCCAGTGAACTAGCCGAACTGAAGAATGCATTCGAAGCTCAAAAGAGGAAATGACACGAAAGAGTTACTTGAGAAGGCGATGAATCAAGTTAACTCGCAACTGAAAGAGGATCTTGGTCAAGCTCGAGATAAAATCAAGGAGGAGGCCGAAGAAATAGCGGAACTATATGATTTTCAGGATGAATTGGAGCAGTATACGAGAAAAAATTCCATGGAGATATGTGGCATCCCCGAGAGTGTTTACGAATCAACAGAAAGGCGGTGTTGATAATTCGGAAGCTCCCAACGTTGCAATATCGCCTGAAGACATCGAGATTAATAGGAAAGGAGTTTAAAAAGGTATCAGACCTATTATAGTAAAATTTATTAGCCACAAAGTTAAATCTAAATTGTATAAATCGATAGCAAAACTTAAAGACGTTTGCATGGATCAGCTATTCCCAAATTATTCGACGGCCGTCAGTAGCAAAGGCGGGCGTATCTTCATAAATGAAAACTTAACTAGTTCTAGGAGAAAGGTATTGATGAAGGCAAATCAAATGCGTAAAGACGGATCATTAGTTAGCTGTTGGACATTAGATGGGAAAATCTACAATAAAACATCACCAGATGGAAATCCTGTCAGGATTTCTGCAGAAGACGATCTTAAAAAATATCTAATCCAACAGTTCTTTTTTAATATTGTTTAATAATTCATTGCCTTCTATATTTCTTAATTAACTTTGCGAGGTAACAGGCTAAGGTTTATCGAAGAAGGGACCTCATATATTTAGTTGTTTAAGTGTATTTTGTAAGTCGCTGCCTTGACGTGTAAGTGTTAATTTTACTGTTGTGTTTGTGTGTGAATACCATTTATAATGCAAGCAAATGAAGAATGTGCAGTTTTATCCCTTAATGTACGCGGAATAAGGGGCACTGTCAATAGGAGGAGTATTTTTTCATATCTTAAAGGCCAAAATGCCGTGTTTTATTTTCTGTAAGAAACTTTCTCAGATATTAATGACGAAGCGCTCTGGAAAAACGAATGGGGAGGCGAAATTACGGGAGTGACCATAGTAAGGGTGTTTGCATTCTCATCGCGCCGTCATTACAGCTCAAGATAGATTACACATATAAGAACAATTCAGGAAGAATAGTGCTCATTAACACTACTCTCAACTCTTTAAAGTTAACACTCTGCAATATCTACGCTCCTAATGGCCAGTCTGAACAACTAGAATTTATTCAAGAACTAATTAGGTGCCTAATAGGTGTCTATATTATTATTATTATTATTAATCGGAGCGTACCACCCTTATAGTTGGCGGTGACTGGAATTGTTCTTTGTTAAAGAAAGACAAAACGGTTGGTGCACCGTGGAAGGCGACCAATTATAGAAATCTTATACTAACAACCATGGAAATGCTTGATTTAGTTGATATCCAACGAGCTAAATACCCCGAATTGCGAAAGTACTCGTATGAGTCTAAGTCGCTTGGTGTGAAATCAAGAATAGACTTCTTCCTGATCATCAAAAATTTGGAGAAATATTATTGTTTTTGTTTACAAATAAGGAATAAATAAAGAATAATGTTATAAAAAAAGATTTCGACCTTGGGAATGAAAATAAAAATAAATAAAAAAGGATGATATCTCAATCTGAGATAGCTCAATCTGTAAACTTACGTTAAATAGAAATTGCCAAAAGAAAAAAAAAATCGAAATGGCCCCGCCACCGACGAATCAGACCCAAAGAAGAGAAGCTAACTGCTTAACCATTGCTATAATTCATGCTTCCAGCGTGTGCTGGGTTGATCAGAAATCTCAAGTTACCTCGGGTAAAACGCCCAAACTTAAGCAACTGCCCTTAGGGGAAATTAATCTTTATAATATGCTTTTTCCTAAGGCGAAATCTCTCTTAGTACAAATATCAATAGATAATTTTGCATGCGTTTGTGTCCTTACATCTTTTGCGCTTAAACTGTTATTTACCGCTGCACGCGAAATATTGGGAGACCGCTTTGTTGGATTTCCCATTGCTTCAACGTTTCAGTGTCCCATCTCGTATTTTGCAATCGTAAGAGACCACCGTGGTTTTTGTAACATGATGATCAACTGACGGTAATTCTTAAAACAGTAACTACTATAGGCATGGTGACTGCGGAGTAAGTTAATGATGTTGATTCCTTCAAGTTCATAACAAACTCTGTTGTGGATTGTCTTGAAAACGGCGTTTTATTATCTAGCATGAATCAAAAATATTCCATAATACTCAGTTTATTAGAAAAATACATTAGAAGTATTCTTTGATATTTCACATCAGAAAATTCATAAATCAGAGGCAAAACTTTAACGTCTGTAGGTTTACATCTTATTCCTCCTCTGAAGCCTAAAATGGAAAACGACCGACGAAATTAAAATCGACAATCTATAACAAGATAAGCAAAAAAGAACTTCAAGTTAAACATACCCTTCAATCAACAAGCCACAAGTAGAAAATGATCATATATGCATGTTATCTGCGTTTTTTATATAAGTGTTGCGATCCCATTGCCGGGAGGAATAATATTCGTTCGCATAAAAAACAACAACAACAACAACAACATCAACAAAACAAACTGGAATAAGACCAAATCTGGAATAAGACTTGACTGCATTAATCCACCGATTCGGTTTTTAAGATTAGTCCAAAACAAAGGCAAGTCCAATCTTATGAATCTGACGCTAGAACTCAATTATCAGGGGACGGGCAAACGAGCATATCTAACTTCTTCTATCTTCCAAGATCGCTTTCGGGTCTTAACATAACAGGAATCCAGAGCGCGATAACGTAGTTTGATCTGCTTAGCTAAAAGTATTAGAAATAGAAGCCAAAACCCTCCTATTTAGCTGGCCTAATTTCACTCTGTTAAGGGCGTGAATGTTTCCGCGTTATGAAAATAAGAAATGCATGGTATTACTCCAAAAATGCTAGTTTTCTTCACAATTCAATTGAAGATTCTTAGGTAATTAAGGCCTTCCGAAGAGACTTTTAACAAAATAAGCTGAACATTCAGAGTCACTTTTATTTGAGGCCGGACGGAAAGTTCGGTTGCTTGCTACAGGATGTACGGTACTTTGATGTGTTGATTCATCCTTTGGGCTGGTGAGGACCTTGTTAGATAGACTACTTTTATATTTGATACTTTTAAGGGCAAAAAGTCTCAGGACACCAGATTTACAGGACACCAACACAACTGTATGTAATAGTATAAAACATGGCCAAAAAAAAAAAAAGATTTCTTATCATTTATTATTTCAACATTTCCGTCCAGTGCTTTCTGCTTTCCAGGATAGACCCGATATTATCTGAACATTGGGTTTCCGAAAACATTTTGTTAAGCTTTGAAAAAGTTATTGCTTCCTCTAGAAGCAGGAAAACGTTACAAAATAACAACAATTCAAATAACAGCGCGAACATTTCTTCACCTTGATAACGAAAATATCAAAAAAAGGCGAATAGTGCTGAAATTCTTCTTACCGAAGATCTTGTTCGTTTGTTTCTGTACGTATTCTATGGCTTACTTTGGAAACCCCATTTACTGGGAAGTTGTAAAACTGATCACGTACCAAGATTGTCCACACATCGTTCATATGTAAAGGCTTGAATGCATCTGCCTTTGTTCCTCTCTTACTCCTTCTCCTTGAACACCTTTTGCGCCTTCTGAAACATCTTCGTCTCCTTTTTCTTGGTGGCCGTACAAAAGCCTCTCCCTGTTGCGTCAGAACGAATATCACAAGCAGCAAGAACATCAACAGGATAAAGAGACGCTTTGAATCCATTCTTGAGTCCTTCCTTGAAGAAGTTTCGTTCCGGGCGCCTCGGATTCTGATGTTTTTGTGAACGTACGAAGTAACAATTATGGTTGGCTTCTAGCCTACCAATAAATGAAGCTTGTTGTTTTGACCGTGCCGTTTTCTATGTGCTGCGTTTTTGTCAAGTGGTGTTAAAAGAATCGCGTTTTTTCAATTTCTTCGGAGAGGAAGAGGTCAATTGCTAACGTATTTACTATATTGAGAGTGCCAAAAAAAAAAGTTCATGTTTAGCCTTCCTAATATTTTCGACGCATCGGTGAGTGTTTTTGTCCAATGCGCGATGGCTTTGTTTTACTGGTAGTGTGGATATGATTCAATCTTACTTGAATGTATTGAGAAACTGCAGATAACTCTGGACGTGACAAAGAGCAAAACAGTCTTTGCTAGCGAGTATTCTATGATGTTGAGAAGTAAAATCAGTTATATTAGGATAAAATTTATTGTCATTTAAAGATTAAAATTGTCATAGTCTTTTTGTGTGAAGTAGCAGTTTTTTTTTATTTACACAGCATTGCTAATTAGTTCAAAATCCTCAATGACCACCAAGACCATCGTCCGTTGTCTGTAGTACATGCCAAAAAGTTAATTTGTTCATTATGAATATGACCGGGGTTCCCAGGGGTCAACGTCTCAAAACAAGACCAGTTCAGAAGACCTCAATTACCTCAGAAATTGCTGCCAATAGATCAGACTAAAATCCAGAGTCATCTGACAATTGACAATAGGAAATTATCAAACGAGACGGAGATTGATTATTATTGTTTTAAAACCAAGTTTTTGACGTTACAATGACAAAATGTTTTACAATATTTCGGCTCTATTAGAGAGTCAAAGCCATGTAATTAAGTTAAACAAGTGGACAGCTTATAAATCAAGAGTAATTAGGCGTATTGGTAAGACTTTTACCGTACAAGGGGTGCCTTTAAAGAGGTCATAGAACAATCTGGGAACACAGGGATCATCATTATAGGTAGGTTGCGCGCTTAAATATTCTCTGATTGATGTATTTATCCCAAACAACAACAAGTTAGGGTTATTAATTGATTTCAAGTATCTTTTTAATAAAATAAATGTGATGGTATATTTTAAGCCTGGGAAATAGATGAGAATGATGTATTATTCAGTCAGCAACACATGGATACTCGGAGAAAATGGACTTCACCCCTCTAATCTCTTGTAGGTCAGTGGTGGAGTATCGGAACTAGTATACTAAACAGATCGGAAGGTGAGACGGCTGACTACTGTTGTGAGATCTGTGACTTTGATAATTTTAATCTTTAAATTTAGCCTAAAATAGGTAGTAAATTCGTGTAATCAAATTCAATTGCGCTTGCGTGCTTCATTTTCCCATTGTGCACGCTGATGACGTCAGCAGACAAATGCCTCGAGGAGAAAAAATTCTCCGTTAGTGACTTCTGCATTTTGCATTAAAAAATCTGGGAAAAACTTCAGAAAAAAGTTTAATTACAGATGGCAACAAGCGAACCAGCTGATGAAGACGCTCTGGCAACTTTTTCTTTAGGATTCCAGTTTTTAACTCCCGGAAAAAAAAAAACCCTAAAGAAAAGGGAAAAGGAGAACAAGCAAGGCGCGTGTCATCGTGTTTCGCAAAAATATTAGTTTTCAGACGCCAATTTCAGACGCCAAAGAGGGAAAACACACCTTTTTGAAAAGATAAACTGAAAGAAAAACTGCTAAGGAATACTCGATAGTTTCAACAGCAGAAATCTGATAATTAATGGCGAGGAATTCGTGCTTCAAGGGCAAATTCTAGTTTTATATATCCAGCCGACAACAAGCAGACATCTCAGATCATTATTTAAACCACGAACTTTCTTGGTAACGTTCGAGTACTTGTGGGAATCCAATTCTCAAGAAATCACGGGTTTGATTGTGAATTTGTACTTAAATACGTTTTAATTGTCCGATTCTTCGTATTCCTAACAGTTTTTTTGCGAAAGTTTTGAAAACCGTGCGGGGCACGGTACGATAAATTCACTTCAAAATGGACTTGCAGTTCCTTCAAATCGCTTGCACGTTTACCGTCTCGGATTAAAAATTGTACGCCTTTGCTTCTTAGAAAAAAGACCTATCTTAATCAATTTTTCATTTGGGAAAGTATCAGTTTTCTGTTATCTTTCTATTTTCATTGATGAAACTTGAAAACTTCGTAAATCTTGCGTAAACAAATACATGTGCTAACGGGCGGAAAGAATTCTCCCATGCAACGCGAGGATCAAATTTTCAAGGTTTTTTTTTTGCAAAAAAATTAATTGGCAACCAGTGTATTTTATTCGATAATTAGAAACTTTAACTACTTTAGACAAAAGGGGTGTTGCTTTTTTACCCTGTAAGTTGTTTTTTTTTTTTCACTGAACATGGGGTTGTTTATTACCATATTGCACATTGGGTGAATGCTTGGAAAACCTCTGGTCAACCTAGAATCAAACAGGTTAGTAAAATACCGCGAAGAAAATGATATCAAACAATTAGTTTATGCGTCAGCGTTCGTTCATCGAGATATGAAGCACTTGGGAAGTTTGGAGGACACTCAAGAAGCTAGAGTGAGGCGTAGTTCTCCAAACTTCCCGCGTGCTTCATATCTCGTGGAACGAACGCTGACGCATGAACCAATTGTTAAACTGTATAAGTTGTTTCAACGATTTCATTGCTGGGTTGAATTGATCAGGAATCTTAAGTTGCTTCGTGCGAAACGCCTAGACTTCAACAATTGCCTTTAGGGAAAATAACGCTTTAAAGAAACTTTTTTTTACCAGACAAAAGCTCTCTCAGTGCAAAAATCAATAGGTGATTTTGTTTCCATTTGTGTTCTTTCGTCTTTTGCGGTTGTGTCACCATTAGTTACCGCTGCTTGCGAAATATTGGAGGGCCACTTTATTGGATTTCCCATTGCTTTAACGCTTCAGTGTCCTATCTCGTATTTTGCTATCATAAGGGACCACCGTGATTTTTGTAACATCAAGACCAACTGACGGTAATTCTTAAAACATAACTACTATAGGCATGCTGATGTTGAATTCTTCAAGTTTATAACAAGCTGTGTCGTGGATTGTCTTGAAAACAGCGTTTTTACTGTCAAGCATCAATTAGAAATTGTCCGTAATACCCAGTTTATTAGAAAAATATATTAGAAATGCTGCCTTGATATTGCACATGAGAAATTTCATAAATCAGACAAAACGGTAACTACTGAAGGTTGGCATCTTATTCCTCCTCTGAAGTCTAAAAAGGATAACGACGGACGAAATTAAAATCAACAATCTATAACTAGATAAGCAAAAAAGAACTTCAAGTTAAACACACCCTTCAATCAACAAGCCACAAGTAGAAAATAATCATATGCATATCATCTGCGCTTTTTATATCAGTTTTGAGACCCCATTGCCGGGAGGAATAATATCCGTTTGCATAAAAATAAAATCAATCTCCAATTCCAAGCAGTGGTGCTAAATACTTGGGCGCTAACAAAAACAAAATTATTTGATTCAAACTAATCCCTTACATCTGGAATAAGATTTGACTGAATTTTCCAATTCGGTTTTCAACCATGTTCCCGAACAAGTCTGACCAGTGAATCTGACTCTAGAACTCAATTATCAAGGGCCGGACAAACGAGCGCATCGAACTTCTTCTGTCTTCCAAAATCGCTTTCGGGTCTTTTACTAAAACAGGCATCTAGAGTACGATAACATAATTTAGTTTGATCTGTTCCGATTTGCTTAGCTAAAAATATTAGAAATAGATGCCTACATTCTCCTATTTAGCTGGACTAATTTCTCTCAGTTAAAGACATGAAACAATTTTTTCGTGTTTTATTTTAATTGGCTTTACTCCAGAAATGATTTCTTGACAATTCAATTCGAGATTATTACGTAATTTAGGCCTTCCGAAGAGACTTTCAACCAAATGAGCTGAACATTCAGAGTCAGTTTTATTTGAGGCGGGGCGGGAAGTGTGGTTGCTTGCTACAGGATGATGTGATGATTCAGTGCTTTCCGCCAGGATAGGCCCTGTATTCTCAAATAGTACCAAAAACTCTGAGCGTTGGGTTTCCAAAAACATTTTGTTAAACTTTAATTAATTTCTTGCTTCCTCTAGAAGCAGGAATGCGTTACAATGATTACAAGGAAGAACATTTCTCCACATTTATAATGAAAGTATAGATATCCTTTGTTCGTTTCTGTACGTATTCTATGACTGACTTTAGAAACCCAATTTTATGATTTTAGAAAGGTTTTGAAAGTTATAAAAGTGATCGCCTAATAAATAATAATAAATATAAAACTTATATTGCGCATATACAATAGAAATATTTTATATGCGCATTACAGCAATAAGATCAAATTAACAAACCGGTCAAAAAGCTATCATAAAAACGTATAAGCAAATCACTTAAAAGCTATCTCAAAAAATGTATGTTTTGCGAGCTTGTTTAAAAGATGTGAAATGGGAGTGATATAACAGATGCGAGGAGTGTTGTGTCAAGTCTCGCAGCAGCATTTTGAACTCTTTGAAGTTTATTCATATGAATTGCAGGAAGGCCATATAAAAGACTGTTGCAGTAGTCCAATTTACTAGTGATAAACGCGAGGACGAGGGATATAGCAGATTGATAAGGCAAATACTTTCTGATCCTACGTAAGTTGTAGAGATAATAACTGCAGATGTTATTGATATGGCTAATCATATCAAGATTAAGGTCAAACCATGATCCCAAGTTTTTCACCTTTGTTAAAGGACATATTCGAGATTCACCAACAACACAGTGTGAAGTAATCACCTTCTCAAGTTGCTGTCTTGTTCCAAGAATAAGAAATTCTGTTTTGTCAGGATTAAGTTTTAATCTGTCCATCAGCATCCAGTTCTGTAGATCACGAATGCAGGATTGTATAGATGACACAGCAGCAGTTTCGTTGGTGGAATTACCAGGTTTAAAGGCCAAATATAACTGAGTGTCCCCGGCCTAGGCATGTACGTTTGGCAAGTGGTTGTTGACAATATTGAACAGCTTACTGGAATAAATTACGAATAATATAGGACCCAGGCAACTGCCTTGGGGTATCCCATAGTCGACATTGAACCGGTTTAATAGTACACCATCAACTGTCATTTTCTGAAAGCGACTACATAAATACGAGGCGAACCAGTCTAAGACTTTTTCCAGATACACCAAATTCTGTGCACAAACGGTTTAAGACAGAATTTGGTGGTCAACCGTGTCGAAGGCAGCGCTGAGGTCCAGAAGGATAAGAGGCGTAACGTGTTGTTTATCCATATTCATTAGAATATCATTTTTAATTTTGAGTAGGGCTGTTTCAGTACTATGGTTAGGACGATATGCTGATTGGAGCGTAAGAAACAGGTTATTCTTATCCAGATAGGACTGTAGCTGATCCGCTGCTGCTCGTTCGACTAACTTAGAAACAAACTGGAGATTACTTATAGGGCGAAAATTTTTGAAAGCCAAATCAGAACCACACTTCTTGAGCGTAGGAGTTACAAGGGCCTCTTTCCATACGTCAGGGAAGACACCAGACTGTAATGACTGGTTAATAATAATAGTTAGCAAGGGCACGAGGTCATCCAAACATTCTTTGACTACTTTCGTGGGGGCAGGATCCAGAGGACACGATTTCGTTGGTACACTAAGCAAATGTTTCTTTACAGAGTCTATACTGAGGAGCTCAAAATTAGAGAAGAATCCTGAGGAAGATGAGGGTTGGAAACAATTTGCCGATGGAGATAAGGTACTGTGATTGTTTTGAACTGTGGCTGCTACGCTAACTCAGTTCATTAGCAAGGGTGAACTTGTTACAGTGCTCTGAAAAAGGGGACTCCTTCACTTGATTAAGCATCTTTTTCGTGATGGCAAACAATTTCCGTAGATCACCAGACATCTTATTAACAAAGTCGGAGTAAAACTCACGTCGCACTATATTCATAAGAAACGTCGTTATGTTTCTTAAAGCTTTGAAGGCCCGCCAATCGGAATCGAGTTTAGTCCTCCTCCATTTACGCTCAGATTGCCTCCGCAACCTTCATATGGACCTGATTCCATCCGTGAACCAAGGTACACGAGTCTTGTGTACAACTGATCTCGTACGAAGGGGAGCGTGTTTGTCCAGGAGTGCTGAAAGCGTCGTATTTTAAGTGTTTACCAAGTCATCAAGGTGACTCGGAATGTTCCATAACAATTCGGACGCACGAAGGTCAGTCTTAAACTGTCCATAGTCAATCGAATTAATTTTTCGATAACTAACTTTCTTAGCAGTAGGGTTCGATTTTGACGTAATTAAATTGCAGAGGACAGTACAGTGATCAGAACGGAAATTATCACAGAAGGGAGTGCCAGCAACAGTAGAATCAGAATTCCGCGTGATAATCAAATCTAATGGGTGACCATGGAGTTGCGTTGGAGATTTCACATGCTGTTCGAGGCCCATAGAATCAAGCAGATCAGTAAAGGCGACAGAGTTAGGATCATCGTAAACATCCACGTGAATATTGAAGTAAGAGTGTCGACACATGGCTCATGTCTAAAGGCTTGATGACATCTGCCTTTGTTCCACTCTTACTCCTCTCCTTGAACACCTTCGTCTCCTTCTTTTTGTGGTCCAGCCTCCCCCAACCCCCCCCCCCCCCGCCCTTCCCTCCTCTGGTCCGCCATCAAAACGCATATCACAAGGAGCAACAACATCAACAGGTTGAAGAGACGCTTTGAAGTCATTCTTGAGTCTTACTTTGAAGAACGTGCAAAGCAGTTTCGTTCCAGGGGGCTCGGATTCTGATGTTTGTGTGGACGTACGAAGCAATAATTATTGTTGGCTTAGTCCAGCCTACCAATAAAAGAAGCTTGTTGCCTTGACCTCTCAATTTACATGTTTTCCATGTGCTGCGTTTTTATCACGGGGTGTTAAAAGATTCGCAGTTTTTCAATTTATTCGGAGAGGAAGAGGTCAATGGCTAACGCATCTACCATATTGAGTATGCCAAAAATGAAGGTTCAGTTTTAGCCTTCCTAATATGTTCGACGCATCAGTGGGTATTTTTTGTCCAGTGGTTTTGTTTTACTGGTAGCTTGGACTTGATGAAATCTTACTTGAATGTATTGAAAAACTGCATTTTACTCTGGAGGGGGACTGAAAAGAGCAAAACAGGCAAATTTGTTTCTCCTTTGCTAGGATTACTCTAACAAAACGTTGATACGTGAAAACAATTATATTAGCATAAAATTAGGGCGGTATTTAGAGATTAAAATTGTTAGTCCTTTTATTTGAAGTAGTTTTTTTTTTATTTACACGGCAATGCTAATTGATTCAAAATCCTCATTGATCTCAAACAGATCAGACTAAAATCCGGAGCCATCTGACAATTAAGACTGATAAGAAAACGAATCTGATCAAACGAGACAGAGAATATCATTGTTTTAAAATCAGAAGATGTTTTACAATATTTCGGCTTATTAGAGAGTCAAAGTCTAATGAGGCGAATTGTGAAGGCAATGTTACCGTACAAGAGGTGCCTTTAAAGAGGCCATAGAACAATCTGTGAACACAGGGATCATCATTATAGGTAGTTTGCGCGCTTAAATATTCTCTGATTGATGACTTTAAAATGGTGTTCACCACGTATTTATCCCAAACAACAAGAAGCTAAGGTTACTAATTGATATTATAGGCCATGAGAAAAACACCAAGTATCTTTGTGATGGTATATTTTAAGCCTGGGAAATAGATGAGAATGATGTATTATTCAGTCAGTGAAACTGGATACTCGGAAAAAAATGGACTTCACCCCCTCAAATCTCCTGTAGGTCAGCGGTAGAGTAAACGAAGTAGTATACTAAACATATCGAAAGGTGAGACGTCTGACTTCTATTGTGAGATCTGTTACTTTGATAATTTTAATCGTTAAATTCAGCCTAAAATAGAATGAAGTATCACTTTCTGAACGCTTCCAGAAACTATTATTCGTTTGTTTACAAATGTGGGACAAATAAATAACAATGTTATAAAAGAGGATTTCAACCGTTGGGATTTAAATTAGGCACACTGTGAAACCTTGCGTTTGGCTAACTGGCTCGACTAATTAACCAAAATAATAACATCTAAAGTTGTCGAGAAATCGTAAAATAAGAATCGAAATATTCCCGGAATCGACAAATTACCCTAAGAGAAGAAGCTAACTACTAATCTATAAGTCATGTTTCAACGATTTCAGTGCTGTGTTGAATTGATCAGGAATCTCAAGTTACTTCGGGCAAAACGCGTAGACTCCAACAATTGCCTTAAGGGTTTACAAATAACCGTTTAAAGTTACCGTGTACGTTCAGAAACAAGTTCTTACGAACAAAAAAAGAATTTTAGAAAAAGAGTGAGTATTTGCCAAGAAATTGGGACGTAAGCGATTTCCACCGGAAGTTAAATTTTACTCTAATTAACAGCATATTGCTGCCGATGTAACCACCCGTTGCGGTAATCGCGCTAACGGTCTTCCTATTGTCTTGAACCCCTCATGCTGGTGTCGCGGTTCGAATATTCTGTATTTAGTGGAAGAACTTGCGTTTGTTCGAGTACGAAACTGAAATAAAAGAAAACAATAGCTTTAAGCTACACTTTAAAGTAGGTAAAGGTCTTAATATCTTCCAGCCAAGCGAATATTTGGAGACGCGCTTCATGCAATTCGCGAGTCCGTGAATCGCGCATCGCAAGCTGCCCCCTTTTTTTTATTTGCGGCTGAACGTGATCAGATCACTGAATCCTGTGTTCGGTTGCGTAAAACTTACAAGTCTCGGTAAGCAGAAAAAAGAGAAAACAAACAAACAGAACTGAAAAATTGAAAAATAACGCTAAGAATCAAGAGGCAAAGTAAAGGGAAAGTCACCGCTTTTGCTTGTAGTGTTTTCACAGACTTACTGTATAAGTGTTTTTTCCAAAGCGTTAAACGGAGTCAACTCTTTTAAACGGTTCCGTTCAAACGTTTTCTTTCAAGCGTCAAACGGAAACTTGTTTCCTATTTGTAGCATTAACGTATTGGAACGTTTTTCAAGATCGAATTTACGTCCGAACTTTCCATACGCAATCTCGAAACTTCGCTATTCTCAACAATATTTCGCTCCAATAGATGTATTCGCCGGCTTTTCGAAGAGTACCAAGAATTTTCGTTTTGACTGAAACAATACATGCGGTCACGATGGTTCCCCTGTAATTCCGTAACGCTTTGTGCTGGAAATTTTGCCCGCGTCTGCCGCTTCTGCTTCGGCCCAACACCTTTGCTTGATGGGGACGGCTTCAGTCCCCGTTTTGTTTTTCTCATAATGATAACAGACAACAAAATCGACGTAACAAACACTGCAGATGTCCAACAAAATGAAACGCGAGTACGTGCAAAACTGCGAGAAATTTTTCACAGGAGGTGACCTAACGAAAAAATAGCTTTCAAAATGATTGGCTAATTTTCCGTAAAGGTGTTAGGGGGCGGTACTTGCTTGTGTAGCGAGAATTTTTGGCCAGATTCTAGAAAAATATAAAATCAACAAAAACTTGTCGCGGAATTCGATAATTCTAAAATTATTTCCTTGAAAGCCATTTGCATGCGTTCACTCCGCATGGTTTTCTACCAGTTTTGAAAATGTTCTGTAACTTTTGAACGCAATGGAATTAGGGAAAACCGCGACACCTCTTTTTAAGCTTGATCCTGACCTGGAGAAAAAAAAAAAAAAAAAACTTCCAAAATATAAAAAAATCACATTGAGTTGTAACTCCAGAAAGACGATCTGTGCCTTCAGGTTTTGACTTCACGGAAAACCTGGGAATTTATTTTCTTGGAAAAGCAATGAAATATTTGAATACCCAGTTCTATAAGCTTTATTTTGATTAGGATTTTGGGTATCTGTGATGGAACTGAGAGGGGCTACATCCGTTAAACTGAAGTCACCCCTGAAGGCCACGGTAACTTTAAAGAAACGTTTTTACCAGACAAAAGCTCTCTCAGTGCAAAAATCAATAGGTGATTTTGCTTGCATTTGTGTTCTTTCATCTTTTGCGGTTAAATCAGCCTTATTTACCGCTGTCCGTGAAATCTAGTGTTGGAGGGCCACTCTATTGGATTTCCCGTTTCAGTGTTCTATCTCGTATTTTGCTATCATGAGAGACCCCCGTAGTTTTTGTAACATGATGATCAACTGAGGGGAATTCTTAAAACATAACTACTATAGGCATGCTGACTGCGGGGTAACTTAACGATGTTGAATTCTTCAATTCATAACAAGCTGAGCTGTGGATAGTCTTAAAAAAAAAAAAAACGTTTCTATTAGTGTCAGGCATGCTGACTGCGGGGTAAGTTAAAGATGTTGAATTCTTCAAGTTCATAACAAGCTGTGTTGTGGATTGGACATCTTGTGAAACAACGTTTTTATTGTCAAGCATGAGTCAGAAATAGTCCATAATACATTAGAAATGCTTCCTTGATATTGCACGTGAGAAATTTCATAAATCAAAGACAAAACTTTAACTTTTAAAGGTTGGTATCTTCTTCCTCCTCTGAAGTCTAAAAAAGAAAAAGACAGACGAAATTAAAATCAACAATATATAACAAAATAAACAAAAGAGAATTTCAAGTTAAACACACCCTTCAACCAACAAGCCACAAGTAATAAAATAATCATATGCATGTCACCTGTGTTTTTCATATCAGTTTTACGACCCCATTGTCGGGAGGAATAATATCCGTTGGCATAAAAATAAAATCAATATCCAATTCCAAGCAGCGGTGCTAAATACTTGGGCGCTAACAAAAACAAACTGATTGATTTGACTTGACTGAATTTACCAATTCGGTTTTCAACCTTATTCCCGAACAAGTCTGCCTAATGAATCTGACTCTAGAACTCAATTGTCAGGGGCCGGACAAACGAGCACATCTAACTTCTTCTCTCTCCCAAGATCGCTTTCGGATCTTTTCCTAAAACAGGCATTCAGAGTACGATAACATAGTTTGATCTGTTCCGATTTGCTTAGCAGAAAATATTAGAAATAGAAGCCCAAATCCTCCTATTTAGCTGGCGTAATCTCGCTCAGTTAAGGATATGAAACAATTTTTTCGTGTTTTGTTTGAATTGGCTTTACTCCAGAAATGATTTCTTGACAATTCAATTCGAGATTATTACGTAACTTAGGCCTTCCGAAGAGACTTTCAACAAAATGAGCTGAACATTGAGAGTTTTCATTTGAGGCCGGACGGATGTATGGTACTTTGATTTGATGATTTAGCCTCATCATCACGAGGACCTTGATGTGTAGAGTAGTTTTATATTGGAGAGTTTTGAAGCCACCAGATTTACCGTGAGTAGTGCTCTCCACCAACACACAATTGAAAAACAATTCGCTCTCCCCGACACAACCGTATGTTATAGTATAACACATGGCCAACAGAAAATATTTCTTATCATTTATTATTTCAAGAAATGACTAGAGCCATAATCTTGGGATAAGAACTGCTTCTACGTTCACAGGAACGTCAAAAATGTTTCAGAGGGAGCAACCTTGACATTTCCCGGGGGAGCGTGCCCCCGTACTTCCCTTAAGGAAGCTCACGTCCAGTACTTTCCGACAGGATAGAATCGGTATTCTCAAATACTGCCAAGAACTCTGAACGTTGGGTTTCCGAAAACATTGTGTTAAGCTTAATTTAATTTCTTGCTTCCTATAGGAGCAGGAATCCGTTACAATGATAACAAAGAAGAAAATCTCTCCACATTTATAACGAAAGTATGAGAAAAGGCAAAAAGTGCTGAAATTGTTCTTACCAAAGATGTCCTTTGTTTGTTTCTGTAGGTATTCTATAGGTGACTTTGGAAACCCCATTTTATGATTTTAGAAAGGTTTCGAAAGTTATGAAACTGATCGCCTACCAATATTGTCGACACGAGGCTCATGTCTAAAGGTTTGATGACATCCGCCTTGCTTCCACTCTTACGCCTTCTCCTTGAACACCTTTTCAGCTTTCTGAAACATCTTCGTCCTCTTCTTCTTATCCGTCCTCGCACTACAAAAGCCTCTCCCTGGTCCATCAGAACGGAAATGATAAGTAGGAACAAAGTCAAAAGGATAAAGAGACGCTTCGAATCCATTCTTGAGTCTTACTGCAAAGCAGTTTTGTTCCGGCCGGCTCGGATTGTGATGTTTTTGTGGACGCACGTAGTAGTTATTACCGTTGGCTTAGTCCAGCCTACCTGAATAAAAGAAGCTTGTTGCCTTGACCTCGCAATTTTCTACGTGCTGCGTTTTTATCACGGGGTGTTAAAAGATTCGCAGTTTTTCAATTTATTCGGAGAGAAAGAGGTCAATGGCTAACGCATCTACCATATTGAGTATGCCAAAAATGAAGGTTCATTTTTAGCCTTACTAATATCGTCGACGCATCAGTGGGTAGGTTTTGTCCAAATGTTTTGTTTTACTAGTAGTTTGGTCTTGATGAAATTTTACTTGAATGTATCAAGAAACAATTGTTACTCTGGAGCGGGCAAAGAGCAATACAGCCATTGTTTCTCCTCTCAAGCGAGTATTCTAAGCTAAACGTTGATACGTGAGAACAATTATATTAGCATAAACTATGATTAGTGCGGCATTTAAAGATTAAAACTGTTATAGTCTTTTTATTTGAAGTAGTATTTTTTTTATTTACACAGCATTGCTAATCGATTCAAAATCTTCGATGACCCCTCAACAGATCAGACTAAAATCTAGAGCCATGTGACAATTAAGAATTGAAAAAATAAATTAATGAATCAAACGAGACGGAGAATATCATTGTTTTAAAAACAAGTTTTGGTCTTTAGACGTTTTACAAAATTTCGGCTCTATTAGAGAGTCAAAGGCATGTAATTAAGTTAAACAAGTGGACAACTTATAAATCAAGAGTAATTTAGAACAATCTGGGAACACAGGAATCAGCGTTATAGGTAGTTTGGGTGCTTTAATATTCTCTGATTGATGACTTTAAAAGCGTGTTCACTAAGTATTTATCCCAAACAACAAGAAGCTAAGGTTACTGATTGATATTTAGGTGCATGAGACAAATATCAAGTACCTTTTTTAATGAAATAAATGTGATGGTATATTTTAAGCCTGGGAAATACACGAGAATAATGTATAAGGGGTCAGTAATACAAGCATACTCGGAAAAAAGTGGCTCCCTCTAATCTCTTGTAGGTTAATAGTAGAGCATCTGTACTAGTAATCATTTCGAAAGATGAGACGTCTGACGTCTGTTGAGAGATCTGTGTTTTTGATAATTCAAATCTTTAAATTCAGCCTAAAAATAGAATAAAACATCACTTTCTACCGTCACTGTCTTGATCGATGGGGAACGTTCAAGTATTCCAGAAACTATTATTGTGTTGTTTACAAATAAGGAACAAATAGAGAACAATGTTATAAAGGCCAACATTGTGACATTAGCATAATGTGATTTTATCTCGAGGCCCGTCATAGTTAAGTATTTAGGTGTGCCGTTGCATGGACTGGGGCAAGGAGCGTTGTCAATCATAGAACTTAAGCCAATGAAATGAGGTCAGATCTAATAACACCGAGGTTATAGGCAAGATCAATTTATCTCGTGGTCCTTCTCGCCTTCATTCCCATCGTGTTAACATCCGAACGCAGATCTCCGGTACTGTAGAAGAATTATTTTTCCCGCCCCCTCCCCATGCTCCGGCCTTTCTTTTTAGGCCTTTGTTGCCTTTTAATATGACTTGGCTCTTTGCCGATATTTAACCCCACCTTCGCTTAAGAGATTGCGTGATGTTTATTATATCGATGTTCTTGTTGTCGTGTGAAATAAAAGCGTCACTTTGTGGCCAATTTACCCCACATTAGCAGTTATCATTTTATCTCCCGTCAACGTCGTCAGCAAACTAGTGCGACGTCACGCAGAGCCTCGGGTCCCGCTTCAATAGAGACACGCGGGTTTCGTGATAAAAAGAGGATTTCGACCGTGGGCCGGGATTGAAACAAAAATGATGATGATATGGTGCACTCTGAGACCTTAGCTTACGTGTGGTTAAGTGGACTATTAAATCAGAATAGTAACACTTAAAGGTGTAGAGTAATTACCAAAAAGAATCGAAATTACCACGCCATCGTCAAATTACCCTAAGAGAAGAAGCTACCTGCTTGAACCAGTGCTATAAATCATGTATGAACGGTTACACTGCTGGGTTGATCAGGAATCTCAAGTTACTTCGAGCAAAACCCCTAAACTCGATCAACTACTACCCTTAGGGGAAATAACCCTTTAAAGAAACGTTTTTACCAAGACAAAAACTTTTTTACTGCAAAAATAATTGGATACCTTTTCTTGCATTTGTGTTCTTTCATCCTTTGCGGAGAAATCACCGTCATTTACCACCGTGCGCCTAATATCGGAGGACCACTTTTGTTGGATTTTGCCATCGTTTCCCAGGATAATGTTTCAGTGTCCTATCTCGCATTTTGGTATCATAAGAGACCATCGTGGTTTTTTATAACATTGTAATCACCTACGAGAATAACCTGAGGGTATTTCTTAAAACCGAAGTACCACAGGCATGCTGACTACGGAGTAAGTTAACGATGTTGAGTTGTCCAAGTTCATAGCACATTGTGTTGTTGATTGTCCTGATTCCTGAAATATTCGCCTCCAAGGAAACAAAAAAATGACAAGTCACTCAAATTTAAAATGGATTGGCAATGATGATAGTTAGCAGAAATCGCAGGCACGTCTTCCTTAAGTCAACAGCACCAACTTTGTCACCAACATCGATTTTTGACAAAAGTTCGAAGCGCTGCATGGAATCCCCGATATCAGAAAAGGTCATTTTTACTCAAAATGGAATTGCTTTGAAAATTCCCCGAGAAAACAGCTCCCTTAAATACATCTGCCCATATTAAACAATTACTCGATACAATTTAGCCCTATAAAATGAATTATTTCATGCGGACAATTTGCCAGCTTTCGAGAGGCCCACTGTAAGGGCACCTGATACCTTAATGTAAGTTATATTCAGATTTTGATCAGAAAAGGAATAAACTCAAGGATCCCAGATAGAACACGTCACACAAAACTCAGTTTATTAGAAGAGTACATTTGGTTTGACTTCTGGAATAATTATAGGAATTCATTCTCAATTGACTTGGCATATAAATGTGTTACTCTGGATTCACACTACACAAGATGATAAATGAGTTTGCATTCTTTACGCACTACATATGCAGTTTCGAGAAATGCTTCCTTGATATTTCACATGGGAAACTTTATAAATCAAAAACTGAGATTTAACGTCTGAAGATTGGCACCATATTCCTCCATGAAGCCTAACGAGGAGGGCAAAAACCGAAGTTAAAATCAACAATTGAACAAGATAGGCACGCAAGAACTACAACTCACACTTAAATAAACAAATCAAAAGTAGAAAATGATAATGTCCCTGTCATCTGCATTTCTAGGATCAGCGTTTTGACCCCATTACTGGGAGCTATATATGATACCAGTTTGTATAAAAGAAATCGATCCCCGATTCCAAGCAGGTTAGTTGAACAACAAAGAAAAATCTTACTGAAAATTAATACTATTTAATTGATATTGCCTTCGGAGCAAATTCTGCTGTAAAATGACTATGTTTATGGAATCGCGATTAAAGACTGTAAGCCCAGTGGTGCATGCTGATAGTTTAAAGGAAACCTTGTCTCGCTATGCCTCGCCAAGGAGCACCACAAAAATACCACCAGGTATTAGTGTCTCCAAGAAGCATAACAAACAGTCGTGCTAAATACTTGGACACTAACATAAGCAAAATGATTTGCTTAAGACTAACCCCTCACATCTGGAATAAACCCGACTCCAGTAATTCACCAACTCGGTTTTTAAACTTATTCCAGAACAAGTGTTATGAATCTGACTCTAGATCTCAATTATCAGAGGACGGGCAAACGAGCATATCTAACTTTTTCTGTTTTTCAAGATCGCTTTCGCGTCCTAAACCTAACAAGGATTCAGAGTAAAATAACACAGTTTGATCTGTTCCGATGTTCTTAGCTGTAAATGTTAGAAATAGAAGCCCAAACACTCATATTTATATTTGTAGCTGGCCTAATGTCGCTGTGGTTAGGACCTGAAACAGTTGTTTCGTGCTACGAAAATATCAGATGGCTTTACTCCAACAACAGCCAACATTTGTCTACACTGCTGAAATTGTTTCCACCAAAGATGTTCCTCGTTTGTTTCTGTAGGTACTTTGAGGGTGGCTTTGGAAGCGCATCTAACCATTTTTTTTTAAAGGAAAGTACAAGTTTTTGGAAATTGTAATACTGATAACCAACCACGATTGTCGACATATCGTTTATATCTAAGGGCTTGATGACATCTGCCTTTACTCCACTCTTACTCTTTCTCCTTGAACACCTTTTCATCCTCCTGGAACATCTTCGTCTCCTTATTTTTGGCCATGCAGAAGCTTCTCCCTAGTCCATCAGAACGCATGTCACATGCTAGTAGCAGCATTCTTGAGTACTTCCAGTTGAAGATCTTACAAAGCAGTTTCGTTCCGGCCGCCTCGATTCTGATGTTTTTGGGGACGCACGAAGTAATAATTATTGTTGGCCTAGTCTATCCCACTAATACATGAGACTTGTTACCTCGGCCGCGCCGTTTTCAATCTGTTGCGTTTTTTTACGTAGTGTTAAAAGAGTCTTAATTTTGTTTGTAGATTTATCCGGAAAAGAGGAGGTCAACGGCAAACGCGTGTAACATATATGCCAAACAAAAGGTTCATGTATGTTCGCGCATTAATGAGTGTTTTGAGTAATACACAAAAGCCTTATTTTACTTGCAGTTCAGAAAAGATCAAATCTTACATCTCCTCTTGCGAATGTTCTAAACTAGACGTTGAGAAGTATTAAAGGATGAAATCAAGGCAACATTTATATCAAGTTGAAGCCGTGATTTTAATTTTTCCAGCATTGGTAACTGATTCAAAACCCTTAGTGATCCCAAGATCGTTCTCCGTCATTCTTGCTCAAAGTTTAATGTGTGCATCATAATGAATATGCTGGGACACCCTCTCTATAGAGAGAGTCTGTTCAGCAGTCCTCAATCGCCTCAGAAATTCGGATTAAGGTGGGGCTCTACCTGAATTTGAGTGAAATTTGAAGAGGTTTTAAGAATGGATAGAAGAAAGAAAATGATTTTTGGAACACTAACATATCCGTCTATTAATTATTAACTACAAATTCTAATTTTAAAACTTCACTAAATCTTCAACATTTCTTATTTCGTTTAATTTTTTACCAATCCTTCAAGAAAAATTATTTCCTTCCAAATATACCTAAAAATCACCCAAAAATTCATAAAACACCCCAAATCATTGATTTGTGCTATGAATGGAGGGTTTTTGTATTGCTTGAACTGCAAACAAGATATTTCCATTAAACCGATTTTAAGCGGCGTGAAAACGGCTTTCAGGTGTACCCCCACCTTAAATAAACCTGAGTAGCAATTTGGGGAAATGTCACCTCAAACTTACGAAATACTAAAAAAACACATCTTTGTTTTAGTTTTGTATTGGCAATGATTTCACAGGTAGTTTTGGTGTCGGAAAGCCAGCAGCAAGTAGAGAATTAGGCGAATAAGATTTAGCTTCCGTAAACTTTCTGACTCTTGAAGTTTCAGCCAAGTTTATCTAAACAGATCACTGAGACCACTGATGTTACCTTAAAAAATTGTACCGTTAAAAAGGTCATACAACAATCTGGAACACATCATTACAGGTATTTGGTTAAATATTCTCTGATTGATGGCTTTAAAAGGGTCTTTACCAAGTATTTATCCAAACAACAAATATTTAAGGTTACTAATAGAACAGAAAAGGGCATGGGAAATATTTCAAGTATTTTTTTTTAATGGAAGAAATGTGATGGAATAACTAAGGCCTGATTAAAAAAAAATGAGAATGATGTATTATTTCGTGAGTGACACAGGCATTCTCGGCAAAAATGGCCTTAGCTCCCATGTGCCTCCCGTAGCACAGAGGTAGGGCATTCGAGCTACAAATCGGAGACATAGGGTTGACTTCTGTTGGGGGAACTCGGAGGTTGATAATCTTAATCTTTAAATATAGCCTTTAATCTGTTAATAACGTTTAGTTTAGCATACTCGCCAGAGCAGAATCAATGGCTGTTTTGCTGTCTTTCCGCTGCAAAGTTATCGGTAGTTGAGACATTTTTCAAGCTAAAATTTGACGAATTTTTCATGCTGATTGATTTCTTTAAAATGATCTTCAATATTCCAAACAGCAAAGTTTTAAGTTTACTAAAAGACAAGGAAGAGCATTGGTCCTAATTCAGGAAAAGTACGCCTAGACACCTAAATTCATTTTTGAATCATCCTGATAAATCAATTACTTTAAAGGGAACAACCTTCCCCCTCCCCCCCCCCCCCCCCCCCCCACGCCACAACTTAAATGGTGACCAGTCTGTCAGATCAATTAACACCTTGGCACCAGGTATTTATCCCAAACAACAAATATTAAAAGTTGCTAAAAACCAAGAAAGGGCATGGGAAAATTTTCAAGTCCTTTTTTTTTTTTTGTTGGAAATTGGTGGCCTAGTCTAACCTACCAATAAAATAAATCCATTTCCTCGGCCTCGCATTTTCTTTCTACTGAGTTCTTGAAGCAAGGTTGATGTCCAGTCTTCTCAACATGTTCGACGCATCAGTAGGTGTTTTCGGCCAACACTCCTTAGCCTTGTTTTACTAGTAGTTTCGACAGGATCAAATCTTAATCTTGATCTGTATTGAGTCACTGCAGATAACTTTGCTGCGGGCACAAGGCAAAACAGCTATCGTTTTCTCTTTCGAGCGTTCTAAACTAAATGTTGAGAAGCAATTAAAGTTATCTAAGCACAAAATCCGTCAGGGCTGCGTTTAAGAGCCATTGTCAGTAACTTTCTAGAATCCGCGGCGACAGAAACGAAAATTCGAATTTCTTATTATTTGCCCCAAAAGACCCTTTTGGTCAATTATTTTCAAAAACAATATTCAAAAGTTCCAGCGAATTTTTCTTTTGGCAAAAATTGGGAAAGTTCAAAATCGGCCAAAACGTGCCCGATGGCCCGATTGAAATTATGCAAATTAGTACATTTGACAAGACAACGTTTTCTTGAGTTGATACTTTCACAATGGTTTTTACATCCCGTGGCTGGCTTCCAAGCTATATTTTATCTCGACTTGAACATTCTTTCATTTGAAGTTGTCCACGTAAAGAATACAATGTTTGCTATTCCTTAGATAGAGTGATTTTTGCAATATTTCAGATGACCATATCATCGGGGGTATACGAATATACTGGTAATGAAATAAGCCGAGGATGATTATCATTGTTTTAAAACCAAGTTTTTTGTTTATTACAACCAACAAGAAAATGTATAAGCATATTTCAGCTCCATTGCAAAGTCATAGTTGAACAAATGGACAGCTTATAATTAGTATATATCAAGACAATTTAGGCGTATGAACATGAATAGCTATGTTACCGTACAAGAAGGTACGGAAGAGGCTGAAGATGCCATACAACAATCTGGGAACACAGAGAACATCATTCAAGGTATTTTGTTAAAATATTATCCGATTGATCTCTTAAAAATAGTCTTCGTCAAGTACTTATCACAAATAACAAACACTTAAGGCTACTTATAGAGAAGAAAAGACGCGAGAGCAATTTCAAGAATTTTTATGTGATGGTATTCCATCATTCATTCAAACTTGATTTACACATGAATAAAACGTTGATTTGAAGCAGCGATTTTTATTTCCCCTGCATTGCCAACTGATTCAAAACCCTTAGTGACCCTAAGAGCGTCGTCCGTCATACATGCCATAAATTTGATGTGTGTTCATAATGAATATGCTGAGGCACCCTCTCTTTATAAGATCTGTTCGGAAGTCCCCGATCGCCTTAGAAATTCGATTAAAATAATCGTGAATGTTATACCTCCCAACTCAAATACGTTTTGCGATTGGCGGAGAACATGTCACGTGCCATAGGTCAAAACTCAGTAACTCCCTAGGGCGAACAAAACTCACTAACGATTCCAAGGTACAAGTTACTGTAATCAAAATTTTAATTAATGGATAGCCTTGATACTATGTTGTCACAACTAAAACAATACCTTCAGTTTATGACATTTTGGAACTGTGTGTTCATCTAATGCACAAAGACAATGCACAAGATATCTAATGCACAAAATTTTTATTATAAATATCCTGTATACATGTGTACGGAAATACAGAACCACTATGTGGAAAACCTGACTCCATGCATGTAATAAATGTGACGGGCTTGTACTAACAAAGCCAAAACAAAACTTGGCTTTTATTAGAGTAATCAAATGGCTATAGTTCAGCTCTTTTACTGCAGCAAGCCAACAAAACATGTTCCTACTTACTAATAATGCATGTCAACTTGATATCAGAAAATTTTCTTGTATTAATATTTAATCTGTACATTAGAATTTAATCTCTGCCTAATAATTATAATATATTTTTTAAAATCTGTACTTAAAGACATGTAGAGGATAGATGACACTGAGCTACTGAGAAGGGACATGTCAGGAACCCTTAGAACAGATTTAACCAATGGACAAAAATCACAGTTTGAACAAAGAATATCTATTCATTTACCAAGAAACTGAACACCAAGATCACACCATTGCAGAGGTTTGTTTATATAAATGGTAATGAAAAGAAAACTGTCTTACCTTAAGAAAACATTTTTTTGAGTTCCTGCTTCCACAGTTTATCAATAGCCAATTTTACAGTTTAATGCTAAATGTGAACAAGCCTTTGAATGAAAGCAAGGCTACGTGAAGTCATTTTTATACAAAACCGCCTGCTTTTCATGTTACACTGTTATGCATAGTACTGCAGTCTCGGACAATTTAACTAGCGGGAAGGTTCCTTTAGGGAAGGAAATAAACTCAGACCTTCCACTCAAAGGCCGCCGGTGAGTACAACAGGTGTAATAAGCGGCTACGTGTTATAATCTTTTGCTAACACAAACATGGGAGAGACGGATAGTGTTTGGCACGGTTAAAAAAAAATGATATGAAAGTGACATGAACAAGCGTATCTTTACAGAAAAATTAGGTAATGATGACATAAGAAATTTATAAAACTAAATACAAGTCGATGACTTAAAATTCACACATATATTTTTTTTAATACAGGGTAGTTCATTTGATGGACAGAGTGCATTGTCGACTTATATAAACATGCAGGAATAATAATAATAATAATAATAATAATAATAATAATAATAATAATAATAATAATAATAATAATAATAATAATATCGGTGAACATTGCAAGAACTTTCAAAGTAGTAACATGATAATGTTATATTATACCAAGATTAATAGACCAGCCATGAATAGTTTTGTTTGAGTTTTAGACTTTCAGACATCTAAACTATGACTTTTATATATGTATATATATTTTATTGATTTATTCACGTACTATTTTAAGTTTCGCTTGGCTCACAGGTTACGCTATGCGTCAGTCCTGTTTTGCTTTCTGATACTGTGCATACAGATAGTTTTACTGCGCATAATAATAAACAAAACCATAAAAAGTCCTAAGTGAGGCACCGCACTCCCCTCAACAATTCACGAGGAGGAATTTCACTAGTTTCCTTTATAAAACTTCCGATGATTTGCTGAGTGCATTATGACTAGATAAAGCAAAAAGGCTCGCAGACAAGATTGCGAAGGCGCCCTAAAAGTGCAAACAGAAATGAAAATTTATCTCAGGTAGTTTGGAAAAAGTGAACTATTCCAGGGCAAGCTCCAACTACCAACTACTCCGACAAACAGACGCTGTTATCCAACAGATGTGGATGTGAGGAACCACGTGTACCAGGCATCAGTGAAGAAAATGCTTTCCAAAGTTGATCAGGAAAACCTATTGTGTTTGTTGTTGTTCCACATTAATAGCTCTCAAGCCAACCTCTCCTGCGGATTTCGCCAAGCCTGCTTCTCTTAATCACTCCCATTAACTCTTGCTTGGCCAATTTCGTCTCCATGCGTCTTGTCGCTAGCGTGGCTCCGTCACCGAACTTGATGGTTCGCTCCTCCACTCTTTGCATGGATCACAAAGTCTTCCTAGGGATGTCGCTCAGGTTGAGCCACTCCTTTATTCTGTTGGTTACAGCTTGAGTAGTACGTTTTGTCACCAAGATGGTCTGGAGCTTCATCAAAGCTAATTCCTGCATGTCCAGGGAGGCCCTCCTTACTTTTCCCTGCCGTAATCTTGATCTGGAGAGTCCGTGGGCGCAACGGCAAGGTTAACTTGGCTTGTGTTTCCAGGCATCCAGGGAAAATATTGAAAAAAAAAAAAGAGAAAAAATGGCATCAACAGCATCCTTTCAGTTTAGACCCTGAGCTGGTTTTCTTTCTCTCCAGCTGCTGTTGAAAGAAAAATCGATGGAACTGATGAAAATTATGCGCCGACGCGCTGACGATCTTTTGTTTGCGCACCAAACAGAATGGCAGAAACAGCTTATGAACCGTTATAGAAATGATTAAATAACTATTCTTGACACAACCTACAAGACAATGAGATATGAACTGCCACTATTTTTCATGAGTCGAAAACAAATGTTAATTACATAGTGCGAAGTCTTTTACAATTCAGTAGGAAACTACTGCTCTAATATAGGAATCGCTCGGAATATTTTTGGATTGGAATGCCAGCAGGAGGCCCCAATTTTTCATGACTGACTTTTGGCATAAGGAAATTAATACCATTGAGAACACATTCACAGACAGAAATGGCTCAAATGCTTCAAATGAAATGCATGGCCCCCCACCCCCTCTTCCTGACATTTTGGAGGCGTGTAAGTGGCCATTCCAACGTGCTTAAGACAACACTCTTAAAACTAGCTACCGCAGCAGTGGACTTATGTATCAGTGGTAGATCTACTTTTGTATTGAATTAAACATTGGGAGAGCTACTAAATATTATGAAAATTATATAAAACACTATTTTTTTAATTGACATTTTATTTTGTCGCTTACTTACTTACTTGATAATTTAGTCTAGTTGGTCTAAAACTTTTAAAGATTCGACTTGGCATTTTATTACTAACTAGTTTCGTACCACACAACAAGTGCGGCACTCCTCAGATAAAATAGCCAAACTGTTAAAAGACCGTTACAACGTACGCTAATATTAAGAACAGATGTTACTGCGTGGCAACGGGTGATTTAAATTGGCTTAAGAAGAATTTGCTTGAATGCATTTACAGTTGCATGCCCAACCTAAAGCAGAAAATTGATGGACATAATAAATCCATCCTTCGAAATACGAACGAACCATCTCGAGCATGCAACTGTGGACAACCAGCTCACTGCCCTATGGCCGAGCAATAGTTACAACAGAAGACAGCAGGTCAGCTCAAACTTACGTAGGACTTATTGAGAACTCTTTTAAAACAAGATTCGCAAACCACAGGTTATTATTCCGAGACCCGAGCAAGAGACTCGGTACGGAACTAAGTAAACACATTTAGCGTTTGAAAGACGGTAAGTTAGACTTTAATATAACTTGGAAGATTTTAAAGCAAGCTGCGCCTTTTAAAACCTCGCTACAAACCGGTGTAATTTGTGCTTGTCGGGGACTCACTCTGAAGTATTTTAATATTTTCAGGCCAGAACTTGCGACCCTGAACAGGCGCAATGACCTGGTATCTTCCTGTGGGCATTCGAGCAAATTCCTCTTCAACAAATTTAAATCACCCGTTGCCACGCATTAGCATCTGTTGTAATCATATTCTGCCGCACGCTCACATATCAGCGTACGTTGTAACGGTCTTTTAACAGTTTGGCTACTTTTATCTGAGGAGTACCGCACATGTTGTTCGGTACGAAACTAGTTAGTAATAAAATGCTAAGTCGAATCTTAAGTTGATTAGACCAACTCGGTTATTAACGCTCTAGCCCTTCTATTTGTATATATATATATGTATGTTTGTCTTTTTGTTTGTTTAAAAACATTTCCCTTACCTGTTTAGTTGTAATAGATTATTGTTTTTACAATTTCTTCTCATTTACCGACAAGAGATACTCTAAAATGTCAGTTGTCTTCCCCCTCCTCCATAGCCTGTAGGGGGTACGGTGTACTGTGGCTTTAAAGAAAGGAGACGGCTGATATTTCAGACCACGAAAGAGTGATGACAAACTCTCCATTTTCCTGAAACGTGACGAATTAATCTGCAAAGTTATTGATTGACACCTCAATTGCTACGTACTGTGCAGAATCGCCATTATTTAGATACAATGGTTCTGTCGGTTGATCCCTTCTGAGGTAATTGAGTTATCCTTCCAAAATAAAGTTAGAAATCTAGGCGTATTTAGACTTACAACTTCAAAAATACTTCATGCCTTTTGCTCTTTGACAGAAGTATCTGGTAAAAAGTATTTTTAGAAAATCAATCAACAGTCTATCGGCAGATTTTTTATTAAAACATGTGTCTAATTGCAGATAACTTTTGCAGCGACCAGAGGGCAAAACAGCCATATCGATTCTCCTCTGGCGAGTGTTCTTAACTAAACGTTGAGACATTCTGGCCCTGAACTTAAAACACGACTAACGATTTGAGCCCAACGTTATTGTCTTCTAAGAGGTCCGCTGCACAGATTGACGCTGTGAAAAGCGTAGCGATTAGTTGACCCTCGAACTTCAGAGTCCGCGTGTTATTGAAATTAAAGACGCAGTAACTATTACAATTATCAAATTATCTTATGCGAAGTGGTAGTTTTTATTAACATAGGATTGCATGCTACCTGATTCAAAATCTTTAGTGATCGTCAAAAGCGTCGTCATACATTTCCAGACGTTATCGGTGCATCCGGAAAAATACGACCGGGCACAAAATTGCTCGTAGCTGTCAAAAATGTACAAACACCATGATAGTTCACATGGAAACGGGGTCGAGGATGCAAACGTTTGTTGCATAACCGATTTATTTTAAAAAACGAATTTCGTAAGTGTTCCTGTGTTGAAAGTAGCTGTGGTTTTCTTTCTCGCTCACCGCCTTCGGTTTTATTTAAAGCTAAAGCTAATGCCAACAAATTTTTAGATACTCTTTAAGTCAAAGGACATCTCCAATTTACAAAAGTGATCCCATATATAGATTTTCTTTGAGGCCGTATGAGGATGGGTGGTTTTTTTCAAAAGATGTCATTAAAGCTGGACTGCTTGAAAAAGGACAAGTCATAACTGAACACTTATTTGTATTAGTGAATTAAAGCTATAGCGCATTGGCTGGAAAAAAGCATCGATGAATGAAGAATATAACTCCTGAAGACTAAACATGGACTACTCAATATGGTAGACTTCGTAGCCGTCGACCTCCTCCTCTCCAGGTAAATTAGCAACCTGCCGAATCTTTTAACATTGATTACGTGACAAGAATGCAGCAGATAAGAAGCGTCGAGGTCGAGGTATCGAGGTTTCATTCACTTTGTAGGCAGGGCTAGGCTAGGCTATGCCAACAATTAATTCGTACGTCCAGAACAGCTTCAGAATCCGAGCTGCCCGGCGCTAAACTGCTTTTTACGTTCTTCAAAGAAAGACTCAATAATGAATTCGAAGCGTCTCTTTATCCTTTTGACTTTGTTGCTCCTTGTCATTTCCGTTCTGATAGACCAGGGAGAGGCTTTTGTAGTGCGGCGGCTAAGAAGAAGGGGACGAAGATGTTTCAGAAGGCTGAAAAGGTGTTCAAGGAGAAGGAGAAAGAGTGGGACAAAGGCAGATGTCATCAAGCCTTTAGACATGAACCATGTGTCGACAATCTTGGTAGGTGATCAGCTTTATAAGTGCCAAAACCTTTCTATAATCATAAAATGGGCTTCCAAAATCAGCGTCAGAGAACGTAAGAAACGAAAGAGAAGATCATTAGTGGGAAGAAATTCATATCTTTTGCGTCTATTTCCTTAATAGATGTGGATAAATTGTCGCTATTATCTGCTACTTGTTGTATCATTGTATTAAAGGGAATTACAACATGCTTTCTGGAAACGCAAACGTTCCGCTCATGTCGGTGAAAATTTCTTCGGAAGGCATAAATGAACTAAGAATCTAGAAAAAGTTTTCTCGGGTGTAAAGCCATCTAAAACTTTCGTAACATTGGAAAATTTATTCATTTCGTAAGAGAGCGAAATTAGGCCTGCTAAATTGGATGGCAAGGTTCTGTTTCAAAAATTTTCAGCTAAGTAAATCGGAAAAGATAGAACTGTGTTACCACACATTGAATTCATTTTGAAGACCTGAAAGCGATCTTGGAAAAGAGAATATGAGGTCTGAAACACCTTTCAAGGTAAATATTCTCGTTTGTCCTGCGCCTGACATTGAGTTCTAGCGTCGATTTAAGACTTGTTGCGAGAGTGAGCTAAAAAACCTAATTGGTGAATGGAATCAAGTCTCATTCCAGATGTGACGGATTTGACTTACTAAAATCATTTTTCTTATGTTATTGTCTAAGTATTTAGCACGACGTTGCTTATTGAGCTCGAGGGCACTTAGCGTGCTGGTCCTTTCGGGGTGATCGTTAGCGAGACATGACATTTAAGTATGCACAACTAAGCTTACAGTCTTCAATCGGGATTCCATAGACATGGCCAAGACATTTTACAGCAGAAAAGAAATCGCTTCCACCGAAATATAAAACTGTATTAAGATCTTTTAATTCTTGGTTTTCACGTGACGTCATAAAAAACTGAAATTTATAACTAAACACAATTTTGGGTTTTTATCTTCATCACATATAAGAAAATCTAAATTTCCATCGGCTTGTTTGTTTTCAACAGGATAGCATTCTTTGATTTGAAAATAGAGCAGTTTGAATTATAGATTTTTGCGCAGTGCGTGACAGAAGGATTGCAGCTCTAAACATGTCACGTACATGAAAACATCGATTCGCCTCGTGTTTTTTTTTAGGTCTGATCAGCTAACATGTAATAGAAGCGTTAATGTCAATGTGTGAAAGTTCAGCAGAGAGCAGAAAGGCCTTGAAATAGCCAAGGTAAACTCCAGATGTTTTTGCTGGTTTCCGGCCGCCATGTTGGTGCCCATCAGACGGGGCACCAACGTGGCGTCCCATACTAAACTCTGTAATTTTCCGTGGTACATTTTCTCGAATAACTCGATTAGGAGATATCGCCCAGCCCTGTGGCTTTCACACGTTGTTTATGTATCACTCTTCTACAACATATCAATTTCTTGACTTTATCTATTGACTGGTTGAGGATTTTATTTTTTCACTTGCGCGACGATGTGTGAGGTGAAAACCACCTATTAAACGGCATCTTGCACAGTGGGATTGTGTCATCGAGTTATGTGGCCGAACGAACTACCCTGAATAGAAATCTGGAATGAATTATCACGGGATGAAGGATTTGAAAATACAAGGAAAAGTGTGAGCAATCAGATTGTAGAGTAGTTGTTTCGGAACCGGACGCTGGTAGATTTATTGACACCCATATCGGAGAAAAAGACCCATTTATCTCAGCACCACAAGTTTCAAACACAGTGAAGTAAACTGCTTGAAATCCGGGATTTATTTATTTTGTTCTCTGCAAACGGGTATCATAGCTCCTGGCAATGGGCTCACAACAACGCTGAAAATGACAGGCAAACATTTATTTTTTACTTGTCGTTTAAAGTAAAAACAAGCGACATTATTATCACTTGTTTTTAATTTAAGTTGTTTATCGAAAACCATTCGTAACTTGTCGTTTGAATTGCTTATTCCAGTGTGTTCACCTTGTGCTTTTGGGTGCTCATCTTGTTAGAAAGAAAATTGTAAATTATAAGTTAGAAATTATAATTTCGTTTGTTGTTTTCCTTATTAGGTTTCAGAGGAAGAGGAAGATGCCAACCCTGAGACGTAAAAGCTTTGTTTTTCATTTATCAACTTTCTCATGTGAAATATCAAGGGATCATTTTCCGAAACTGTGCAGTTAGTAAAGAGTCAAAGCTCATTTTCGATCTTGTAAGTTGTGAACCCGGAACATTGAATTAAGGTTACCCGATATCTTCAGAGGTGTCTCGCGTTTAAGCGATGAGCGTGTCCAGTTTAAACTGTAGATACCTAAACCCCAAAATCAAATTAAAGCTTATAGAGCTGACTATCAAATCCCTACCAAGAATTTTAAAATAAAATGAATTGTCCAATTTTTCACGACCTCTAATTGCAAGCGTCCGAATCACCTTTCTAAAGCTACAAGTCAAAGTGAATTTTGTTTTTTGCTAATTCAATTGCTCCTCAGTTTCTGGACCCAAAGCGCTAAAAAACGTGTCTGCGTTTTGTCATATTCAATCGCAGTGAAAAGTTATAGAGCATTTTCGAAATAGGATGGAAAAAATGCCGGTGAAGTAATCGTACAAAAATCGCTCTCGGAGAAAAAATATTTCGAAAGCAAAAATTCGCAGACACGTTTTTGTAATTTATATGTTAAACTAGCTACTGTCCAAATTTGAAGGCAAACGAACAAATTCCTTTTGAGTTTTAGCTCTTTGAAGTGGCTCCTACAAGTGAAAAAATTTTATTCGAGAACACAGCGCTAAAAATTCGGCAATTTATTTTATTTCAAAATTCTTGGTTTAGTTGGATAGCCAGTTCTATAAGCTTTGATTTGATATAAGGGTTCAGGTATCTACAGTTTAAACCGGACGCGCTACATTGCTTGGACGCGAGACACCTCTGAAGACACCTCTGAAGTTACCGGGTAACCTTAAGATGCCAACTAAGATTCCATGTATTCCTAGAATTATTCGAGAAGTCAAACCAAATACATTGTTGTATTAACTGAGCTTTATTGACTATTTCATTGATTATTTCTGATTCATGCTAGAAAAGAAAACACCCTTTTCTACACAAGTCTGCGATTACCGATAGCCTGAATAATCTCTGAAAAAAATGTATTTCAAATCTGAGTGACTTGCTTAGTTTTGGTGTTTGCGTCGCTAAAATATAAATATTTCAGAAAGTCAACCAGGAAAAAACAAAACAACGCCAGCATATTATTTTAGGTAAAAAGTTCTTTTAGAACATGAGATGTCTCGCTGAAGCTAATCTATTCAAACACGCCCGACCTGAAACATATACCGAAGGATGGATAGCTCTTTACTCATAATTCAGCAAAATCATTGAAACCGGCCTTCTCGGTACTTTTCAAAATAAAAAAAAGAAAGAAAAATCCGTTTCGTAATTAGGACCCATAGAGCCGTTTACATGTCAAATATGAGCGAAATAGGTGAGATGCGGTGACCAGGCAAAGTTCGAATCTTACAGATTATTGCTCTTATAATTTCTTCTCATTTACTGACAAGAGATACTCCAAAATGTCCGCTGTCTCCCCCCTCCCCCATAACCTACAGAGGGCGCGAAGCCCTGTGTCTTTAAAGGGAGGAGACGGACCATGCAAGAGTGTGATGATAGACTTTCTATGTCCCTGAAACGTTACGAATTAACCTGCAGAGTTATCGATTGATACCTCTATTGCTACGTACTGTTCAGAATCGTCACTAGTTAGATACAATATATTTGTCGGTTAATCCCCTTTGAGGCAATTGATTTATCGTTCCAAAATGAATTTCGAAGTAAAGGCGTACTTTAACTTAGAACTTAGAAAATACGTCATGCTCTTTGGCATAAGTATCTGGTGAAGGCCTACTCTGGGACGTTAAGTCGCCGTAACTTTGGGCGACTTGGGGCGATTTAAGGCGATTTAAGGCGACTTTTAATTAGCAAAACACACTGTAAAATTGAAGCGATTTTAGGCGACTTAAGGCGGTTTAAGGTGGCTTAAGGCAATTTTAGGCCACTTAAGGCGATTTTGGGTGACTTAAGAAAAATTTTACACAAGGTGCAGTGAGTAAGCTAGACTGTTGTCCATGTATAGTTAGGCCTATTAATATACCACAGTGGACATATACAATTGATTTGCCTTGTTTAGGTCCCACATGGATATGGAACCCTTAACCTTAAAGGCAAACAGGATGTTCAGTTGCATGTGAATGATTTATTGTAATCCACCAATCAGGGAAACAAGCCTTAAAATGCATATAGCTGTTAAGATAACTGAGAAATTACCCAGACTTCATCATCACAAAGATTTCAAGTCCTTAGTACAGACACCCCAGTTCAGGCCCAGAAAGGCCTTCAATATGACCTTAACTAACACGCATAGACTTGAACAAAATGTGTCCAAGAAGGGAAATAAAATATTACCTGGATTGTTATGATGCAAGCATTATGTATCAGGAAACTCCATGGGTGATCATCCCCGAAAAATTTGACATGATGCACATTATGCCCACAACTGATCACATCTGGAATTTTTTGATACATAATTCATCTAACAAGAGTATTGATCGGTAATAAATATGTAAAGAGTATCAAAAATCACTCAATCAATCACAATGATATATTTAATACATATTAAGCTTAGCAAGCTTATATCAAATAATTTGATCAACTACAGCATTTTGTTACATTCACTATTAATACAATACTTATTTCAATAGCTGAAATCCTCCATGCCAAATTCCACTTGCTTGATGGCCGTCGTTGCCAAATTCATACCAGCTTCAAGCCAGAAATCCAGCTATAAAAATGTTAATACGCCTCCTTCTGTAGCGTTTTACCTGTCTAAAAGAAAATATATACCGTTCAACTGATGACAATATAACAGAACAAGAACACGCATTACAAATTCACAAAAATGTACACAAACCTTGAATGCCGCCATTTTGAAGGCGATCGTCCCAGCATGCATTTCTTCATCTCTATTTGTTCCCAGTGCCCACACTTCTTTCAAACGCATGTTGTGAATTCCTGGATTTATTTTAAGAGGTTTTGGAATTATTTCCAGTCGCAGTGGAAAAGATGTCCTTAAAATTGCATTTCTACTTAATGGTCAATTACAGGAAACATTTTGGCAAATGAAGATTTGCGGCAAGAAACTGAATTTAATGTATGTATGAAATCAGAACGAGCTTTAGCTAGTCTGAAAGCCTGGCACATTCAGCTTCTTCGTTTGTTTACAAATGCTAAAGTCAAATGATTGTTGTGAAATAGACACTCATCGCGAATGGATTGGGCACGTCAATATCCAGAAGTTATCCTTTCTTGCATTTATGTACTGTTCGATGGCACCTGATAAGTTTTCCAATCGGTAAGTGACTAATTGTGGATAATTTTAACCTTCATATAGTGTGCACTTAAGCTTATAAAGTTTGTCAATTCTTGATAAGAGACATTGACTCTTGATTTTTATTTAGGACCTAGTTAGAAAAAAAATATTATCTTCTTATCAGAAAAGAAAAGCTCATTTTATTTATTTGTGTAATTCAAAATATTCCAATAAAAAGTTCATGCAGGAAAATGTTTCCACAACTCTGTTCATGTTTTCCTTTCCATGCCTCAGTAATTGCACATGACTTAAGCCTCAGCACAGTTTGAATCCATTGCTTAATTCATACCTGCTTTAAAACACATGTGTTAATACCGTATTTATTCGATTAACCACCCTGGGCACTTAATTTTTTGGTCCATGAGGGTCTCCCAACATTTTCAGCAAGCCAGGGCATTTTTAGAGAGTAACAAGACAAGGGATAACGGGAGCTGACAAGTTTATTTCGCTTGAACAAGACACAAAAAGTGTAAAATCTAACATAAACAATATGAAAGTTCTTTGAGTATCGTATCTAAAACCAATTTTGGAACACAACTGACACTGATCTTACTTCATGCCGGGCTAGTACAGAAATGTATTTTGTTGGGAGGGGGCGAGGTGGGCTCTCATTCACTTTTTGGGCTTTTGGGGATGGCGCTTATTCTAAGTGGGTGCTTATTCATAGGTGGGCAGTTTATCGCGTAAATATGGCAAACTGCCAAGAAAGCTTCTTGGAGTGCAAGAGTATTGGAGCCATGCCAGTGAAAGAATATTCTTGTACCATTAATTTAGGGCTTCTGTTAAAATGTGTAACAACCAGGTCTTTACTTTTAGAAAGGGTCCTCCAACCCCAGCTTTTAAGTTCTCACATTTGTATGGGGGGATGGTTGATGGAATTATATATAATATTATGACCATCAGTTGAGTCACTGACAAAGATCAGTAACCCAATGAACACACTATTATGGACAAAAAATTCATATTTGTTTTTATTGAAATAGGGAAGTTTATCCTCTGGGGGAAATTTGAGCTTTTTACATCAAAGCGATTTTTAAAAGATTGGCAGGGGCTGGGGGGGGGGGGGGGGGATGGGCTCCCATTTAAAAGTGAAAGAGATAAACTCGAAACGTTTGAAAAGAAGCCCTAAAAGGTATCAGAATTCTTTTTTGTGGGCATGATCTGAACAATTTTTTTTTATCATTTTATTTAAGAGGTACCAAATCAGTTGATTGTTATTTGCTGCCTGTCATATTTTTTTGGCTCATTACCCTAAAAGCTACCACAATGTATCTGATGGAAGTATCAAACCACAAAATAATACTAACCCCTAAAAGGTATGGCAATCACCCCCGTCAATTTAATATGAGATTCCCCCCTCCCCCGCCGGGGGTATTTAAGGCAACTTAAGGCGACTTTAAGCGACTTAATGCGACTTTAGGCAATTTTAAGCGACTTAAGGCGACTTAAGGTCCCAGATTAGGCCTTGGTGAAAACTATTTTTTAAAAATCAATCAACGTGTATTCGACAGATTTTTGCTCAAAACATGTTTCTAATTGTAGATGATTTTGCAGCGGCCAGAGAGCTAAACAGCCATATTAATTATCCTCTGGCAAGTGTTCTTAACTAAACGTTCAGAGGTAAATAGGGTTCAGTTCGCATGACATCAAGGTTGCCTTAACTGCGCCTTTTCAGGGTGCGTTTCTTTGGGATGATCTAGATCAGGATCAATGATCCAAGAGCACTTGGGTAATGGTGCATCAAAGGAACCGACGAACCCTTGCCTAGAGTGGATTCCTCGGTTCCTTTAATTTGATGAATCTTGATCCGCGTGATGTTTGATCATTGATGCTGATCTGGATCGTCCCAAAGAAAAGCATCCTTAGTAACATTTGAATTCTGAACTTAAACCCAACTAACGATGTGCGTGTTTTACTGCCGTCAACCATAATTACTGCGACAATCAACGGACAGCAAAAGTACAGAAACCAAGAAAGTGGGTCGAATTCTGCCAATTACAGCCCACGGGCATGGCCTTTTGACACTGCTGAGCCCAACGTTATTGTTTTCTAAGGGTCCGCTGCAGTGATTGATGCGATGAAAAGCGTAGCGTTTAGTTGAATCTTGAACTTAAGAGTCCGCATGTTATTGAAATTAAAGACCAGTAAAAAATAAAATTCTCATTTTTTTTATGTAAAAGTGGTAGTTTTTATTAAAAAAAAAGATTGCTATCTGATTCAAAATCCTAAGTTATCGTCAAGAGCGTCGTCATACATTCGCTAAGGTCAATGTCTGCACCCGGCAAATTTTATAACGACTGGGGCTCCCAACTGCTCATCGTCGCTGTAGAACGTGACCTGTTCGTAAGACCTCAAACCCCTCAGAAATAAAAATTGAGGAGACAGGTACATTTTCCCATGAAATTTTCAAAATTTCACTTTTTCACATAAAAAGGATTGTCAAAGCCGTCTGCATGCAAAATAATGCCTGATCATAAATTATCTGTTGCCGATTTTTAACGGTTTATTTTACCACAATAATAAAAAAATGCATTCCTATTCATCTGTCAGCAATATCATCGAAGTTGTCATTAATGTACATAATAATAATAATAATAATAATAATAATAATAATAATAATAATAATGATTATGATAATGATAATGATAATGATAATGATAATGATAATGATAATGATAATGATGATGATGATGATGCAAATGTCAACAAATTCTTAGACCCTTTTCAGACAGATCTCCAATTTACAAAAGTGATCCCAAAGATTTCCGACAAATTCATTTATGCACTGTGCCTCTCTGTGTGAGGATGGCTGTTTTTTTTTTTTGTTGTTGTTGTTGTTGTTTTCAAAAATGTCATCAAAACGAAACTGGAAATGCTTGAAAAGTGTCGGAAAA
Source organism: Pavona decussata (assembly GCF_977016875.1). NCBI lineage: Eukaryota > Metazoa > Cnidaria > Anthozoa > Scleractinia > Agariciidae > Pavona > Pavona decussata. Next base: position 426,760 of record NW_028145625.1, on the reverse strand, counting down.
CAACTTATATTTGGAGATCTGTATTTATTAAGCTTAACTGAACACTTTTCAGTGGTACAGTGGAACCTCTCCTTATGGACACCTCTTTAATACGGACACCTCTCTATTACGGACAGTTCACTTGGTCCCTGAGAGACCGAAATCCATATAAAGCCTACCTCTCTAAAACGGACACCTCTATAATGCGGACACTTATCCCTGTCCCCTTGGTGTCCGTAATAAAGAGGTTCGACTGTATTAGTAAAATAAAGCTATAGCGAGGTACGGCTTTTTTCCCCCCTCATTCATTTGATAGACAAGGCTTGGTTCCGCTAGGATAAAAATTACTTCGTACGTCCAAAACAACTTCCGGAATCCGTGCTGAAGGGAACTAAACTGCTTTTGAACGTTCTTCAAAGACAGACTCAATAATGGCATCAAAGCGTCTCTTTATCCTGTTGACTTTGTTGCTGCTTATGATATCCGTTGTGGTGGACCAGAGAGAAGCTTTTGTACTGTGTCCGCGAAGAAGAAGAAAGAGACGAAGATGTTAAGTGTTCATGGAGAAGGAGTAAGAGAGGAAAAAAGGCCTTCAAGCCTTCAGATATGAACGATGTGTCGACAATCTTGGTAGTGTTTGCACGTACATTGTGTCCATTTTATAGACCTATAAGAGATCTTGGAAAACAGAAGATGACGTCTGGAACAGCGTTCCTGTTAAATATTCTCTTTTGTGCGGCCCCTAATAATTGTTTTCTAGCGTTAGCGAGTTTTTTCTGAAATAGGCTAAAACGGAATTGGTAAATGGGCTGAAGTCGTATTTCAGATGTGAGTTTTTTGTCTTAATAAAATTGTGTTATTTAGTTCAGTGTCCCAGCACACCATTGCTTATTGACGACACTAAACGTGGGTGTCCGTTTGGGGTGATCGTTTGCGAGACATGATTTTCCCTAAAGAAGAAATGAGCATATACCACTGAGCTTACGGTCTTCGATCGGGATTCCATAGACATGGCCATTTTTACAGCAGCTCAGACGGAAATATAACACTGTGTTTAGAATATTTCTAATTTTAAAAAAGCATCTTTCAGGCTCATAGTCTGCGCCCGGTGTTGACATAATTCCCCAAAAGGGGTGCCACGATTCTAAATCTTTAGAAGGCGAAATAAGACTACTGCAAGATGCCTAGTCTTCAAATGATTTAATAAGGTATGTAGAATTGACGGAATTTCGTGAAATTTAGCCTGAAAGTTAACTAAAGAATGAGGAGGAAAACAGTGTCCGCGCTAATTTTAAAATTAAACACTTCCTTCCAGGCGGCCTCGGAACGCAAAAGGTTTTTTTTACTGGAACTTGACAGATCTATTAGAAGAAATTAAACCAATAGGAATACGGGGAAATTCTCAACCACTTTGAGAGATTGATGCTTAGTGATTAACACTGGACAGCTACATTTCATCAGAGATCACGTTTGTTTCCCGATTAATTCAACAGAATGGCGTTCTGTTATTTTACTGTTTCCCGGCTTCCTTCGCCTTACCAGAGAAATAACAAAAATAGCTTATAATTTTATCGAATTCTGCATTTAATAACCTTTTTATCGATTGCGGTGGTTTCTTATGTAGATTTTTTTTTTCGGGAAGACACCCGCGAAGGTTTGGAGTAACCTTAAACAGTATTTGTCATCAGTAAAATAATGGTAATGTGTCTCATACACTTCACACATCACATAGTCTCCTCCTCCGCAGGAGGTAAATGACGGCGAATCTTTTCATATTGGGTGACAAGAATAAAGCAGATCAGAAGAGGTTTTTGATGGGCAAGGCCAGGTTAGGCCAACAGTTAATTTCGAACGCCTTAAACAAATTCAGAATACGTGCTGCCTGGAACTAAGTTGCTTTGCACGTCAATTCTTTAAAGTATTACTCAAGAATGGATCCAAAGCGTCTCTTTATCCTGTTGACTTTTTTGCTGCTTATCATATGGGAACTGATGGACCAGGGAGTAGCTTTTGACCGGCCGACAAGAAGAAGGAGACGAAGATGTTCCAGAAGGCTGAAAAGGTGTTCAAGAAGAAGGAGTAATAGTGGAATAAAGGCAGATGATATCATTAACCCTTTGGATATGAACTATGTGTCGACAATCTTGGTAGGTGATCAGTATTATAACTTCAAAAACCTTTTTAAAATCATGAAATGCTCTTCCAAAATAATATCAGGGTCGAGAAAGTACAAGAAAAGAAAAAGAAAAAAGTAAAAGAGAAGATAGTTGAAAGGAAGAATTTCAGAATTTTTTCTTCTAACAGATCGAACTGTGCAATTTTACTCTGCAAAAAGAAGATGACGTCTGAAACACCTTTTCAATTAAATAATCTCGTTCGCCCGGCCCCTGATAATTGCGTTCTAGCTCTAGATTCATGGAATAGGCCAAAGACTGAATTGGTAAATGGAATCAAGTCGTATTTCAGATGTAAGGGGTTTGTCTTACAATAAAAATCATGTTATTTATGTCAGTGTTAAAGCATTAGCACGACATTGTTTATTGAGGACTGACTAAGCGTGGTTTTCCTTTTGTGTTTATCGTTGGCGAGACATGATTTTCCCTAATTAAGATCACCCCCAAGCTTACAGTCTTCGATCGGGATTCCATAGACATGGCCATGGTCATGGTCAGGAGAAAAAAAAAACATCCCTCGGACGGAAGTATTGAATTGTATCAATGGGATTCTGTCATCGAGGGATATTACCGAATGAACTATCATGAGAACAAATCTGGAACGAATTATATATTTTTTATTAAAAAAAATGCCACGGAATGAAAAAGTATAAAAATACAGAGAGAATTGTAAGCAATTAGATTGTAGAGTATTCGTTTCGGAACTGGCGCTAGTAGATTCATTAACACCAAAGATGGGTAATGTATCCATTTATATTGGCAGCACAAATTTCAAACACAGTAAGCTAAACTTCTTGAGATCGGAAATTGATTTATTTGGATCTCATAGATCATGGCAATGGGCTCACACACCTAGACATGCATCATTATCAATGTGTGTTTAACCAGGGCTCTTTGTATGCGTATTTCTTTAGTTTCTTGATTTTAATTTCGCTTGCTGTTTTCCTTATCAGACTTCAGAGGAAGATTAAGATGCCGACCTTCAGACGTTGAACCTTTGTCTCTGATTGATGATTTATGAACTTTCTCACTTGAGATATCGAGGGATCATTTTTCGAAACCATGTAGTTTGTAAAGAATGCAAGCTCTAAATGATGTAAGGTGTGAAGCCGGAGCAATGAATTAAGATGCCAACTTAAGATTCTATGTATTAATAGAATTATGTAGAAGTCAAACCAAATGCAATGTTCTAATAAAATGAGTTTTATTGACTATTTCTGATTCATACTAGAAAAGAGAAACGCCGTTTTCAAAAAAAAATGTGTCTGCAATTTCCGATAACTCTGAAAAATTAAATTTCAAATCTGAGTAACTCGTTATAGTTTGGTGTTTGTCTCTTGGAAATATGAATATTTTAGGAACCAAGACAAAACAGAACATCAACAACATACCGTTTTGGCTAAGGAGTTATTCTCAGAACATGCAAAGTTTCACTGAAGCCAATCCATTCAAACCTGCCTGAAAAAAAAGGGAGATGGCTTCGACGGAAATATTAAACCGTATTTAGTTGTTGTTTTTGTTTTTGTTTTTTTTTTCGGTTTTTTTTTTTTTTTCGTTTTTAATTAAAAAGCATCTTTCACAATGGTATTGTGTCAGCGAGAGATGTTGCCGAATAGACTCTCCTAAGTTGAAATCTGGAACGAATTAGTTATTATTATTGATTTTTTTTTCTCACTACAAAAAATGTCACGGAACAGAAAAGTTTAAAAACAAAGGGATAATTGTAGTCAGTCAGATTGTAAGGTAGTCCGGTTGGGAACTGACGCTAGTAGATTTGTTAACACCAAAGATGGATAATATATCAATTTGTACTAGCGGTACAAATTTCAAACACAGTCAACTAATTGAAAATAAAAAAGATCCTCGCATTAGTACGCAACTTAAGCAGATGCGAACAAAAAGCCTAAAAAAAAAAAAAAAACAAAACAAAACAAAACAAAACGGGATTCAAACCCATGACCTCTGCGATGCTGGTGCAGTGCTATATATACCAACTGAGCTCTCAAGCAAACTGGCAGCTGGTCATTCTGTGAGTTCGTAATATACTCGTCATGGATGAATAAATGAATGTAAATCAAAAGGAACCCCGATTTTACGATCGTCGATCTTACGATATTCCTGATTTAACGATCAACATTCTGTGTCCCGGAAACATCTACATGTATATTTATAAATTGGGAGCTCGTTTACAACGGTATCCCGATTTAACGGTATGATTTTGCTGTCCCCTTGTCATTTCGTAAAATGGAGGTTCCACTGTTATGAGTTCACAACGCTGGTATGACAAACAGAGACGGCAGGCATATTATCAACGTGTTTTTAACTGGGGCTTTTTGTATACGTGTCCCGTTAGATTGTTGATTAAAATTTTAATTTCCCTTGCTGGTTTCCTTATTAGGCTTCTAAGGAGAAATAAGATGCCAACCTTCAGACGTTAAAGCTTTGTCTCTGCTTTATGAACTTTCTCGTGTGAAATATCGAGTGATCATTTTTGGAAATTGTGTAGTTCATAATGAATAAAAGCTTATTTTTAATCTTGTCACATTTGAAACCGGAGCAATGAATTAAGACGCCAACTTAAGATTCCATGTAGTAATAGAACTATTCTAGAAGTCAAACCAAATGCATTGTTCTAATAAAATGAGTTTTATTGACTATCTCTGATTCATTCTAGAACAGAAAAACGCCGTTTTCAAAAAGTGTCTCCGATTTCTGACAACTTAAATTTATATTTCAAATCTGAGTGACGCATTAGTTTTGTGTTTGCCTCTTTAAAATATGAATATTTCAGGAACCAAGACTAAACAGAACATTGCCAACATATCATTTTCGTTATTCGGACGAGCAATGTTTCACTGAAGCTAACCCATGCAAACCTGCCTGACCTAAAACTTGGTAAAGTTTCTGAAAGTTACGAAATTTAGGGTATTGAGAGTACTCATGAAATTTATATACGTCTTTGCACAAAAACAACATCAACATGCATTTACCAGTTAAAGGCAAATTGAATATCGAAATCGAGGACAGGGAAAGACAAACATAATTTTCTGAACATTGTGAACGAACTCTGAAGTCAGCATGTCTACAGTGCTTCGGTTTTAAGAACTACCCTTAGTTTATCCCAACATATGGCTATCATGTAACACAAACGACGATGCTACCCTGCTTTCTTTCAAAGATTGGTACATTGGGGAAACGAACAAAGCGGTCCTCCAATAAATGGCGGACAGCGGCAAATAACTTTAATTTAACTGCAAAAGACGAAAGAACACAAATGAACGTAAAGACCCTCATTGGAGAGTTATTGGTATTTGTACAAAGGGCTTTTGTCTTAGTAAAAACGGTTTTTCAAAAGGTTATTGCCCCTAAGGGTGGTTGTTGGAGTTTAGACATTTTACCCGCGGAAGAAAATTGACATTCCTGGTGAACCCAGCACATTTTTTTTAAGCATAAAACAATGAATAAGCAATTTTGGTAGGTGAACAGTAACTGTTTTTTAAGTACCAAAACCTTTCTAAAATCATTGAATGCACTTCCAAAATCAGCGTCTGCGAACGCACAGAAACAAACGAAAGAGAAGATTCTGCTTCTTTCAGACTCCAAGAAAGACCTTGCCTGTGCCACCTTGAGATCCATTGCTCTAAACTACATCGCAAGACGCAGTCCAACACCACCAAAAGCTCTGTTACAGGCCATCAACAATCTCAAACGCCGCGATGACTTAGTTATTACCAAACCTGACAAAGGTTCCGGCGTTGTGACGGATAAGGCTGAATACCTACGGTTACTGTGTGACGCTTCTGTTCGTGATTCCATTAAACTTACCCAATGTAGCACGGAGCGTCCAAAAGCGCGCGGGAGACCACCCAAGCATTATCATCGCTTGCTAGTGTAAACATCCTTGCGCCTATGCTTGTGCTTATGCTTATGCTTGCGTCCTACGTGTAAACCAGGCTTTACGGAATATCGCCCTTCTGTGCCTAACCTAAAACAATTCAGATGAGTAAATGGCACTTGATAGAAAATCAGCCTCTGCTAAGAGAGATCTACAAAGACCCTTCCCTACTTTGGTACAGAAAGGGAGATCTTTGAAAGACGTACTCATAACAGCAAATTAGCTTTGAAGGTCATATTCTTCCTATATCGACCAATAGGAGCCGTGTTTGGCCTGTCTTGATTATTTTACCAAACTGTCTCTTCCATGTCAGAATTCATCTTTCCCGCCATTTTGAATCTTGTTGAGTAAAAACAACAGCCACTGACCACGAAAATCTATTTTCTCACTTTAGCTTTAAATAAGTTCGACTTCAGTTAGGTTCGACCTCTGAATCTGAATAGAAGGTCGGGTCGACCCAAATACAAATATGTCGATCCTAACTGATTTATACGTCGATCTTTACATGCGCCGAACCAGATGATTAGGTTTGGCTCATGTAAAGTTCCACGTATGAACCGGGCCTAAATTAGAAAAGCTTTAGTTGTCTATTTTCTTTTTATTTTCATGGATAAAACGTGACAACTGCGTAAATCTTGTGTCAACAAACACATGTCCTCGCGATATGAAACTGTTTTTTGGAAAAAATTTAAATAGCAACCAGTGTATTTTATTCGATAATTAGAAACTTTAACTATTTTAGACCAAAGGGGTGTTGCTTTTTTTACCCTGTAAGTTGTGTATTTACTGAACATAGGGTTGTTTTTTACCACTTCGCATATTGGGTGAATGTTTGGTAAATCTCTGATCAACCTAGAATCAACAGGTTAACCTGCCGTGTTGAAGATGTTATTAAACAATTGGTTCATGAGTCAGCTGTGCGTTCATCGAGATATGAAGCACTTGGGAAGTTTGAAGAACACTCAAGAACCCAGAGCATCTTTCGTGCTCTCCAAACTTCTCGAGTGCTTCATATCTCGATGAACGCATGCAGACGAATAAACAATTCTTAATAATAGGGTATGTATAATTGACAAAATTTCGTGAAATTTGGCCCGACAGTTAACTGAACAACGAGGAACAAAACATTTGTCCGCATTATTTTTAAAATCAAATACTTCTTACCAGGCGGCCTCGGAACGCAACAGGTTTCCAACTCAGTCTTTTTTACTGGCACTTGACAGATCTATTAAAAGAAAACCAATAGGAATACGGGGAAATGTCACACAGTTTGAGAGATTGAGGGTTTGTGATTAAAACTGTGCAGCTACATTTCATCAGAGATCACGTTTGATACCCGATTACTTCTACGGAATGACGTTCTGTCATTTTGCTGTTTACCGGCTTCCTTCGCCTTACCAGTAGAATAACCAAAACTGATAGCTGACAACTGAATTTTATCGAATTCTTCATTTAATAACCTTTCTTATCGATATATAGATTGTGGTGGTTTTCTAAAATCAGCCCGCTTACAATTTTTTTTGGGAAGGTGCCAGCGAAGGTGTGGAGTAATCTTAAACAGTATTTGTCATTAGTAAAATAATGGTAATGTATCTGATAGACCTCACACATCACATAGTCTCCTCCTCCGCTCGAGGTAAATTAATGACTGCGAATCTTTTCATATTGGGTGACAAGAATGCAGCAGATCAGAAACGGAAGTGTTGCCTGGAACTAAGTTGCCTAGCACGTTCTTCAAAGCAATACTCAAGAATGGATTCAAGGCGTCTCTTTATCCTGTTGACTTTTTTGCTGCTTATCATATGCGTACTGATGGACCAGGGAGGAGCTTTTGACCGGCCGACTAGAAGAAGGAGGCGAAGTTGTTCCAGAAGGCTGAAAAGGTGTTCAAGAAGACGGAGTAAGAGTGGAATTAAGGCAGATGATATCAAGCACGGAAATCAACGATGTGTCGACAATCTTGGTAGGTGATCAGTATTATAACTTTGAAAACCTTTTTAAAATTATAAATGCTCTTCCAAATAAAATCAGCTCCGAGAACGTACAGAAAAAAACCAGAAAGAGAAGATAATTGCTAGAAAGAACTTTAGAAATTGTTTCCCTCTAACAGATCGTACTGTGCTATTGTACACTACAAACAGAAGATGACGTCTGAAACACCTTTCCAGTTAAAGATTCTTGTTTGCTCGGCCCCTGATAATTGTGTTCTAGCTCTAGATTCAGAAGACTTTTTCTGGAATGGGCTAAGGACTGCATTAGTAAATGGACTTAAGTAGTATTCCAGATCTAAGGGGTTTGTCTTAATAAAATCATGTTATTTATGTCAGTGTTAATGCATTAAGCTCGACATTGCTTACTAAGGATACTAAGCGTGGTTTTCCATTTGTGGCTATCTTTGGCGAGACATGATTTTCCCAAATTAAGATATGAACATATACCATTGAGCTTTCAGTTTTCGATTGGGATTCCATAGAAATGGTAATTTTACAGGACGGGATCGTGTCTTCGAGTAATGTAGTACCGAATAAACTAAAAAAAAAAAAAGAAGAAAGAAATGTCACTGAATAGAAAAGTATAAAAATGCAGAGAAAGGTGTAGGCAAACAGTTTGTAGAGTAGTCGTTTCGGAACTGACGCTAGTAGATTCATGAATACCAAGGATGGGTAATATTAACTCATTTATTTAAACTTCATGAGATCAGGAATTGATTTCTTTGGATATCATAGATCCTTTCATTGGGTTCACACAACTGGTATGACAAACGCAGATGGAAAGCATATTATCAATCTGCGTTTAACCACTGGTTCCTGTATGCGTTTCTTGTTAGATTGTTGATTTTAATTACGTTTGCTGTTTTTCTTATTAGACTTCAGAGGAAGAATAAGATGTTGACCAAGAATAAGATGTCGACCTTCAGACCTTCAAGCTTTGTCTCAGATTAATGATTTATGAACTTTCTCACGGAGATATTAAGGGATCATTTTTCAAAACCATGTAGTTTGTAAAGAATGCAAGCTCTGAATCTTTTAAGGTGTGAAGCCGGAGCAATGAATTAAGATGCCAACTTAAGATTCCATGTATTAATAGAATTATGTAGAAGTCAAGCCAAATGCAATGTTCTAATAAAATGAGTTTTATTGATTATTTCTGATTCATTTTAGAAAAGAGACGCCGTTTTCAAAAAGATGTGTCCGCGATTGCCGATAACTTGTATCATCTGTGAAAAGTTTAATTTCAAATCCGAGTAACTCGTTATAGTTTGGTGTTTGCCTCTTGGAAATGTGAATATTTCAGGAACCAAGACAAAACAGAACATCAACAACATATCGTTTTAGCTAACGAGTTATTCTCAGAACATGCAAAGTTTCACTGAAGCTAATCCATTCAAACCTGCCTGACCTAAAACTTTGTAAATTTTAATTGGAATCGACCAAATTGAGAGTATTGAGAGTATTCATGAAATTTATGAACACTTACCAATTAACGGAAAATAAAATATCGAATTCGAGGGCAGAGAAAGGCAAACGTAGTTTCCAGAATATCTACAGCATTGCATTGTGGCATTATGAACTTGAGTAACAGCAAATCAAACTAAAAGCACACATAAATTTACACATTGTCAATTATTTTTCCCCGCATAAGAAATATTGCTTATAGTTGGGGAAGATCACCACTGGTAGATAATTCAATTGGCTGACTGACCTTAATTGGGATGTTAAGTGACAAAATGAGAGCCCTCTTAGGTCTACCTCTGTTTTAGCAATCACATAACCTTGTGAAATTTACAGAGAACTTATAATAAATTGTTTCCTTGCAAAATAATATGCCAATGGTTAACCAAATATTCAGAAGACTTAGGTTTACTTCTGCAGTTTACAAAATTGAGACCAGCTTCATTTTCCGACAAATTTGTCGGAGGCGTCGAGGCTCCCTTTTTGAGGACGGGTTGTTTTTCAAAACCGAAATTGTTAAAAAAAAGAAGAAGTATCATTGAACAACTTCTTTTTACAAGTATGCATTTATTTAGCCATAACTCAACACTTTATTGTATTGAGTAAAACAAAGATATAGCGGATCGACCGCAAACAACCAGTGATGCATCAGGATGGGTCATTTTTCAAAAAGTCATTTAAGCTGAAACTGCTTGAAAAAGTGTTAAAACAAATTCCTTTTAAAGATCTTCTCATAGTTAAGCCATAATTTAAACACTATCTTGCATCAGTGAAGTATTAAGAAGATACTTTTATTTTAAAACAGGGTAATTCATTCAGTAATTATAAAAACAAAATTACTGTTATCAAAGGAAACCCTATTAGTATTGTGCTTATTTACAGCACTCATCACATAGTCTCATGACAGTTTACAATTCTTCTTTGGGATGATATCGGCGCATTGGCGCATTGACAGGAAACAGCTACTGATGCGTGTATTACTGTAAAAGAATGGGAATGAACCTTCGTTTTTGGCATACTCAATATGGTAGACGTGTTAGCCGTTGACCTCCTTCTCTCCAGTTAGATTAAAAAATTGCAAATCTTTTAATATTGGGTGACAAGAATGCAGAATATTAGGAGCGGTGAGGTCGAGGTAACGATTTGGTGGGCTAGGCTAGGTTAGGCCAAGAATTAAATTCGCACGTCGAGAACAACTTCAGAATCCGAGCTGCTCGGAACTAAATGGTTTTGTACGTTTTTCAAAGTAAGAATCCAGAATGGAATCAAAGCGTCCGTCCTGTTAATTTATTGCAGCTTGTTATATGCGTTCTGGCGAGCCAGGGGGAGGCTTTTGTAGTGTGGCTACCAAGAGGAAGGAGACGAAAATGTTTCAGAAGGCTGAAAAGGTGTTCAAGGAGACGTAGTAAGAGTGGAATAAAGGCAGATGTCATCAAGACTTTAGATATGAACCATGTGTCGACAATCTTGGTAGGTGATCAGTTTTATAAGTGCCAGTTCCTTTTTAAAAAAAGCCAGGGAAGATTTATTGTTTTTTGTTTGTCTTTGCTTCAGCAAATTCCTTTTTAGAATCTTCAAATGCACTTCCAAAATCAGCGTCATAGAACGTGTAGAAACAAACGAAAGCGAAGATCATAGTAGGAGAATTTAAACTTTCCCTAACTATTTCCTTTATACATAATGTTCGCTGTTATTTGCTGTATTATTGTATTAACAAAGGCATTTGCGACATGTTTTCGGCGAACGCAAACATACAGCTCATGTCTGTGAAAATCTGTTCGGAAGGCCTAAATGACCTAATAATCTAAAATTGAATTGTAAAGGAAAACATTTTTTTTCGGTCAGGCAAGCAAAGCAATCTCAAACTTTCGTAACAAGGAAAGTTTGATTCATATCGATAAGAGAGCAAAATTCGCCCTGGTGAATTGAAGGGTAGGCTTCGGTTTCTAAAATTTCAGCTAAGCAAATCGGAAAAGACAGAAATGTGTTCGCCTACTCAGAATCTAACTGACCGACCTTGGAGAGCCTGAAAGCCATCTTGGAAAACAGAAGATGACGTGTGAAACACCTTTCAAGATAAATATTCTCTTTTGTGCGGCTCCTAATAATTGATTTCTAGAGTTAGCCAGTTTTTTTTTTTTTTCTAGAATAGTCTAAAGAACAAATTGGTGACTGGACTAAACTCTTATTCCAGATGTGAGGGGTTTGTCTTAATAAAATCATGTTATTTATGTCAGTATCCAAGCATTTAATTAGCACACCGTTGCTCATTGACGACACTAAACGTGGCTGTCCGTTTGTGGTGAACGTTGGCGAGACATGGTTAACTTCATTTAGATATGAACATATACTACCGAGCTTACAGTCTTCAATCGGGATTCCATAGACATGGTCATTTTACAGCAGAAAAAAAAGTGACATCGCTTGACTGAAATATTAAACCGTATTTAGCTGTTGTTGTTGTTGTTTTTTTTTTTTCCCTTTTTTTTTTTATTTTTTTAATTAAAAAGCATCTTTCACAATGGTATTGTGTCATCGAGTGATGTTGCCGAATAGACTCTCCTAAGTTGAAATCTGGGACGAATCAGTTATTCTTATTGATTTTTTTTTCTCACTACAAAAAATGTCACGGAATAGAAAAGTTTAAAAACAAAGGGATAATTGTAGTCAGTCAGATTGTAAGGTAGTCGTTGGGAACTGACGCTAGTAGATTCGTTAACACCAAAGATGGATAATATATCAATTTGTACAAGCGGTACAAATTTCAAACAAAGTCAACTAATTGAAAAGAAAAAAAGATTCTTGCCATTAGTACGCAACTTAAGCAGTTGCGAAAAGAAAGCCTAAAAAAAAAAAAACAAAAACAAAAACAACGGGATTCAAACGCATGACCTCTGCGATGCCGGTGCAGTGCTATATATACCAACTGAGCTCTCAAGCAAACTGGCAGCTGGTCATTCTGTGAGTTCGTAATATACTCGTCATGGATGAATAAATGAATGTAAATCCAGAGGAACCCCAATTTTACGATCCTCGATCTAACGATATTCCTGATTTAACGATCAACATTCTGTGTCTCGCAAACATCTACATGTATATTTATAAATCGGGAGCTCGTTTACAACGGTATCCCGATTTAACCATATGATTTTGCTGTCCCGTTGCCATTTCGTAAAATGGAGGTTCCACTGTAATGAGTTCACAATGCTGGTATGACAAACACAGACGGCAGGCATATTATCAGCGTGTTTTTAACTGGGGCTTTTTGTATACGTGTCTTGTTAGATTGTTGATTAATATTTTAATTTCACTTGCTGGTTTCCTTATTAGGCTTCTGAGGAGAAATAAGATGCCAACCTTTAGACGTTTAAGCTTTGTCTCTGTTTTATGAACTTTCTCGTGTGAAATATCAAGTGATCATTTTTGGAAACTGTGTAGTTCGCAATGAATAAAAGCTTATTTTTAATCTTGTCACATGTGAGAACGGAGCAATGAATTAAGACGCCAACTTAAGATTCCATGTAGTAATAGAACTATTCTAGAAGTCAAACCAAATGCATTGTTCTAATAAAATGAGTTTTATTGACTATCTCTGATTCATTCTAGAACAGAAAAACGCCGTTTTCGAAAAGTGTCTCCGATTTCGGATAACTTAAATTTCAAATCTGGGTGACGCATTAGTTTTGTGTTTGCCTCTTGAAAATATGAATATTTCAGGAACAAAGACTAAACAGAACATTGCCAACATATTATTTTTGCTAACGAGTTATTCGCAGATATAAAATCGAACGTGCAATGTTTCACTGAAGCCAACCCATGCAAAAATGCCTGACCTAAAACTTGATAAAGTTTCCGAAAGTTACGAAATTTAGGGTATTGGGAGAACTCATGAAATTTATATACGTTTTTGCACAAAAACAACATCAACATGCATTTACCAGTTAAAGGCAAATTGAATATCGAAATCGAGGACAGGGAAAGACAAACATAATTTTCGTAAAATTGTGAACCAACTCTGCAGTCAGCATGTCTACAGTGCTTCGGTATTAAGAACTACCCTTAGTTTATCCCAACATATGGCTATCATGTAACACAAACGACGATGCTACCCTGCTTTCTTTCAAAGATTGGTACATTGGGGAAACGAACAAAGCGGTCCTCCAATAAATGGTGGACAGCGGCAAATAACTTTAACTTAACTGCAAAAGACGAAAGAACACAAATGAACGTAAAGACCCTCATTGGGAGACTTATTGGTATTGGTACAAAAAGCTTTTGTCTAAGTCAAAACGGTTTTTCAAAATGTTATTTCCCCCAAGGGTGGTTGTTGGAGTTTAGACATTTTTTCCGCGGAAGAAAATTGACATTCCTGGTAAACCCAGCACATTTTCAAAGCATAAAACAATGATTAAGCAATTTTGGTAGGTGAACAGTAACTGTTTTTTAAGTACCAAAACCTTTCTAAAATCATTGAATGCACTTCCAAAATCAGCGTCTGCGAACGCACAGAAACAAACGAAATAGAAGATTCTGCCTCTTTCAGACTCCAAGAAAGACCTTGCCTGTGCCACCTTGAGATCCATTGCTCTAAACTACATCGCAAGACGCAATCCAACACCACCTAAAGCTCTGTTACAGGCCATCAACAATCTCAAACGCCGCGATGACTTAGTTATTACCAAACCTGACAAAGGTTCCGGCGTTGTTGTGACGGATAAGGCTGAATACCTACGGTTACTGTGTGACGCTTCTGTTCGTGATTCCATCAAATTTACCCAATGTAGCACAGAGCGTCCAAAAGCGCGCGGGAGACCACCCAAGCATTATCATCGCTTGCTAGTGTAAACATCCTTGTTCCTATGCTTGTGCTGATGCTTATGCTTGCGTCCTACGTGTAAACCAGGCTTTACAGAATTTCGCCCTTCTGTGCCTAACCTAAAACAATTCAGATGAGTAAATGGCACTTGATAGAAAATCAGCCTCTGCTAAGAGAGATCTACAAAGACCCTCACCTACTTTGGTACAGAAAGGGAGATCTTTGAAAGACGTACTCGTAACAGCAAATTAGCTTTGAAGGTCATATTCTTCCTATATCGACCAATGGGAGCCATGTTTGGCCTGTCTTGATTATTTTACCAAACTGTCTCTTCCATGTCAGAATTCATCTTTCCCGCCCTTTTGAATCTTGTTGAGTAAAAACAACAGCCGCTGACCACGAAAATCTATTTTCTCACTTCAGCTTTAATTAAGTTCGACTTCAGTTAGGTTCGACCTCTGAATCAACTGCCGAACTTAATTGCGCATGCCAAGTCGATGGAACGCGCAGACGTCTGGGATAGATATAATTTATATAATTTATACGTAACGAATGCATATGGTTCGGCACATGTAAAAGTTTGACGTCTGAATCGAAGTCGAACTTTTGCCGTTCTATTCGACTGGCGTAGTCGAGTAAAAGGTCGGGTCGACCCAAATACAAATCTGTCGATCCTAACTGATTGATACGTCGATCTTTACATGCGCCGAACAAAATGATTAGGTTCGGCTCATGTAAAGTTTGAGGTATGAACCGGGCCTAAATTTGGAAAGCTTTAGTTGTCTATTTTCTTTTTATTTTCATGGATAAAACGTGACAACTGCGTAAATCTTGTGTCAACAAACACATGTCCTCGCGATATGAAACTGTTTTTTGGAAAAAATTTAAATAGCAACCAGTGTATTTTAATTGGATAATTAGAAACTTTAACTATTTTAGACCAAAGGGGTGTTGCTTTTTTTACCCTGTAAGTTGTGTATTTACTGAACATGGGGTTGTTTTTTACCACTTTGCATATTGAGTGAATGTTTGGTAAATCTCTGATCAACCTAGAATCAACAGGTTAACCTGCCGTATTGAAGATGTTATTAAACAATTGGTTCATGAGTCAGCTGTGCGTTCATCGAGATATGAAGCACTTGGGAAGTTTGAAGAACACTCAAGAACCTAGAGCATCTTTCGTGCTCTCCAAACTTCTCGAGTGTTTCATATCTCGGTGAACGCACGCAGACGAATAAACAATTCTTAATAATAGGGTACGTATAATTGACAAAATTTCGTGAAATTTGGCCCGACAGTTAACGGAACAACGAGGAACAAAACATTGGTCCGCATTATTTTTAAAATCAAATACTTCTTACCAGGCGGCCTTGGAACGCAGCAGGTTTCAAACCGCTCAGTCTTTTTTACTGGAACTTGACAGATCTATTAAAAGAAAACCAATAGGAATACGGGGAATTGTCACACACTTTGAGAGATTGATGGTTTGTGATTAAAACTGTGCAGCTACATTTCATCAGAGATCACGTTTGATACCCGATTACTTCTACGGAATGACGTTCTGTCATTTTGCTGTTTACCGGCTTCCTTCGCCTTGCCAGTGGAATAAATAAAACTGATAGCTGACAACTGAATTTTATCGAATTCTTCATTTAATAACCTTTCTTATCGATATATAGGTTGTGGTGGTTTTCTAAAATCAGCCCGCTTACAATTTTTTTTGGGAAGGTGCCCGCGAAGGTGTGGGGTAATCTTAAACAGTATTTGTCATTAGTAAAATAATGGTAATGTATCTGATAGACCTCACACATCACATAGTCTCCTCCTCCGCTCGAGGTAAATTAATGACTGCGAATCTTTTCATATTGGGTGACAAGAATGCAGCAGATCATCAGAAGCGATTTTTGATGGGCTAGGCTAGATTAGTCCGATAGTTAGATTCGCACGCCTTGAACAACTTCAAAACACGAGCTGCCTGGAACTAAGTTGCTTTGCACGTTCTTCAAAGCAATACTCAAGAATGGATTCAAAGCGTCTCTTTATCCTGTTGACTTTTTTGCTGATTATCATATGCGTACTGATGGACCAGGGAGGAGCTTTTGACCGGCCGACTAGAAGAAGGAGGCGAAGTTGTTCCAGAAGGCTGAAAAGGTGTTCAAGAAGACGGAGTAAGAGTGGAATAAAGGCAGATGATATCAAGCATATTGAAATCAACGATGTGTCGACAATCTTGGTAGGTGATCTGTATTATAACTTCGAAAACCTTTTTAAAATTATAAATTCTCTTCCAAATAAAATCAGCTCCGAGAACGTACAGAAAAAAAACCAGAAAGAGAAGATAATTGCTAGGAAGAACTTTAAAAATTTTTTCCCTCTAACAGATCGTACTGTGCTATTGTACACTACAAACAGAAGATGACGTCTTAACACCTTTCCAGTTAAATACTCTTGTTCGCTCGGCCCCTGATAATTGTGTTCTAGCTCTAGATTCAGAAGACTTTTTCTGGAATGGGCTACGGACTGCATTAGTAAATGGAGTTAAGTAGTATTCCAGATGTAAGGGGTTTGTCTTAATAAAATCATGTTATTCATGTCAGTGTTAATGCATTAAGCTCGACATTGCTTACTAAGGATACTAAGCGTGGTTTTCCATTTGTGGCTATCTTTGGCGAGACATGATTTTCCCAAATTAAGATATGAACATATACCATTGAGCTTTCAGTCTTCGATCGGGATTCCATAGAAATGGTAATTTTACAGGAGAAAAAAAAAAGCTCCGACTGGATTGTGTCATCGAGTAATGTAGTACCGAATAGACTAAAAAAAAAAAAAAAGAAAGAAATGTCACGGAATAGAAAAGAATAAAAATATAGAGAGAGGTGTAGGCAAACAGTTTGTAGAGCAGTCACTTCGTAACTGACGCTAGTAGATTCATGAACAGCAAGGATGGGTAATATAAACTCATTCAGCTAAACTTCATGAGATGTGGAATTGATTTTTTTGAATATCATAGATCCTTTCATTGGTTCACACAACTGGTATGACAAACGCAGATGACAAGCATGTTATCAATCTGTGTTTAACCAGGGGTTCCTGGATGCGTATCTTGTTAGATTGTTGATTTTAATTACGTTTGCTGTTTTTCTTCTTAGACTTCAGAGGAAGAATAAAATGTCAACCTTCGGACCTTAAAGCTTTGTCTCAGATTGATGATTTATGAACTTTTTCACGGAAATATTAAGGGATCATTTTTCGAAACCATGTAGTTTGTAAAGAATGCAAGCTCTGAATCTTTTAAGGTGTGAATTTGGAGCAATGAATTAAGATGCCAACTTAAGATTCCATGTATTAATAGAATTACGTAGAGGTCAAACCAAATGCAATGTTCTAATAAAATGAGTTTTATTGATTATTACTGATTCATGCTAGAAAAGTGAAACGCCGTTTTTAAAAACATGTGTCCGCGATTGCCGATAACTTGTATCATCTGTGAAAAATTTAATTTCAAATCCGAGTAACTCGTTATAGTTTGGTGTTTGCCTCTTGGAAATGTGAATATTTCACGAACCGAGACAAAACAGAACATCAACAACATACCGTTTTAGCTAAGGAGTTATTCTCAGAACATGCAAAGTTTCACTGAAGCCAATCCATTCAAACCTGCCTGACCTAAAACTTTGCAAGTAAATTTTAACAGGAATCGACCAAATTGAGAGTATTGAGAGTACTCATGAAATTTACCAACACTTACCAATTAACGGAAAATAGAATATCGAATTCGAGGACAGAAAAAGGCAAACGTAGTTTCCAGAATGATATCTACAGCATTGCATTGTGGCATTATGAACTTGAATAAACGCAAATCAAACTAAAATCACACATATATTTATATATTGTCAATTATCTATGAACATTTTCCCTGCATAAGAAATATTGCAAAGGGATTTACGAAATGTTTTCGGTGAACGCAAAGGTTCAGCTCATGTCTGTAAAAATCTGTTCGGAAGGCCTAAATGACCTAATAATCTAAAATTGAATTGTAAAGGAAAACATTTTTTTCGGTCAGGCAAGCAAAGCAATCTCAAACTTTCGTAACAAGGAAAGTTTGATTCATATCGATAAGAGAGCAAAATTCGCCCTGGTGAATTGAAGGGTAGGCTTCTGTTTCTAAAATTTCAGCTAAGCAAATCGGAAAAGACAGAAATGTGTTCGCGTACTCAGAATCCACCTGACCGACCTTGGAGAACCTGAAAGCCATCTTGGAAAACAGAAGATGACGTGTGAAACACCTTTCAAGTTAGATATTCTCTTTTGTGGGGCTCTTAATAATTGATTTCTAGCGTTAGCCAGTTTTTTTTTTTTCTAGAATAGGCTAAAGACCGAATTGGTGAATGGACTAGACTCTTATTCCAGATGTGAGGGTTTGTCTTCATAAAATCATGTTATTTATGTCAGTATCCAAGCATTTAGCGCACCGTTGCTCATTGACGACACTAAACGTGGCTGCCGTCCGTTTGTGGTTTCCTTCATTTAGATATGAACATATACCACCGAGCTTACAGTCTTCAATCGGGATTCCATAGACATGGTCACTTTACAGCAGAAAAAAAAACTGACATCGCTTTGACGGAAATATTAAACCGTATTTAGTTGTTGATTTTTTTTTTATCCGTTTTTTTTTTTTCGTTTTTAATTAAAAAGCATCTTTCACAATGGTATTATGTCATCGAGTGATGTTGCCGAATAGACTCTCCTAAGTTGAAATCTGGAACGAATTAGTAAGTATTATTAATTTTTTTTTCTCACTACAGAAAATGTCACGGAATAGAAAAGTTTAAAAACAAAGGGATAATTGTGGTCAGTCAGATTGTAAGGTAGTCGTTGGGAACTGACGCTAGTAGATTCTTTAACACCAAAGATGGATAATATATCAATTTGTACAAGCGGTACAAAGATCCTCGCCATTAGTACGCAACTTAGGCAGTTGCGAAAAAAAGCCTGAAAAAAAAAAAAAAAAAAAAACTCAACGGGATTCAAACCCATGACCTCTGCGATGCTGGTGCAGTGCTATATATACCAACTGAGCTCTCAAGCAAACTGGCAGCTGGTCATTCTGTGAGTTCATAATATACTCGTCATGGATGAATAAATGAATGTAAATCCAGAGGAACCCCGATTTTAGGATCGTCGATCTAACGATATTCCTGATTTAACGATCAACATTCTGTGTCCCGGCAACAACTACATGTATATTTATAAATCGGGAGCTCGTTTACAACGGTATCCCGATTTAACAATATGATTTTGCCGTCCCCTCAGTGGCATTTCGTAAAATCGAGGCATATTATCAGCGTGTTTTTAACTGGGGCTTTTTGTATACGTGTCTTGTTAGATTGTTGATTAATATTTTAATTCCGCTTACTTTTTTCCTTATTAGGCTTCTGAGGAGAAATAAGATGCCAACCTTCAGACGTTAAAGCTTTGTCTCTGTTTTATGAACTTTCTCGTGTGAAATGTCAAGTGATCATTTTTGGAAACCGTGTAGTTCGCAATGAATAAAATATTATTTTTAATCTTGTCACATGTGAAGCCGGACAATGAATTGAGACGCCAACTTAAGATTCCATGTAGTAATAGAGCTATTCTAGAAGTCAGACCAAGTGCATTGTTCTAATAAAATGAGTTTCATTGACTATCTCTGATTCATTCTAGAACGTTTTCAAAAAGTGTCTCCGATTTCCGAAACTTAAATTTCAAATCTGAGTGACGCATTAGTTTTGTGTTTGCCTCTTGGAAATATGAATATTTCAGGAACCAAGACTAAAAAGAACATTGCCAACATATCATTTTAGCTAACGAGTTATTCGCAGATATAGAATCGAACGTGCAATGTTTTATTGAAGCCAACCCATGCAAACCTGCCTGACCTAAAACTTGGTAAAGTTTCCGAAAGTTACGAAATTTAGGGTATTGGGAGTACTCATGAAATTTATATACGTCTTTGCACAAAAACAACATCAACATGCATTTACCAGTTAAAGGCAAATTGAAATTGAGGACAGGGAAAGACAAACACAATTTTCTGAACATTGTGAACCAACTCTGCAGTCAGCATGTCTACAGTGCTTCGGTTTTAAGAACTACCCCTAGTTTATCCCAACACATGGCTATCATGTAACACAAACGGCGATGCTACCCTGCTTTCTTTCAAAGATTGGTACACTGGGAAACGAACAAAGCGGTCCTCCAATAAATGGCGGACAGCAGGAAATATGCAAAAGACGATAGAACACGAATAAACGTAAAGACCCTCATTGGAGTCTTATTGGTATTTGTACAAAGAGCTTTTGTCTTAGTAAAAACGGTTTTTCAAAAGGTTATTTCCCCCAAGGGTGGTTGTTGGAGTTTAGACATTTTACCCGAAGAAAATTGACATTCTTGGTGAACCCAGCACATTTTCAAAGCATAAAACAATGAATAAGCAATTTTGGTAGGTGAACAGTAACTGTTTTTTTTAAATACTAAAACCTTTCTAAAATCACTGAATGCACTTCCAAAATCATCGTCTGCGAACGCACAGAAACAAACGAAATAGAAGATTCTGCTTCTTTCAGACTCCAAGAAAGACCTTGCCTGTGCCACCTTGAGATCCATTGCTCTGAACTACATCACAAGACGCAATCCAACACCACCTAAAGCTCTGTTACAGGCCATCAACAATCTCAAACGCCGCGATGACTTAGTTATTACCAAACCTGACAAAGGTTCCGGCGTTGTTGTGACGGATAAGGCTGAATACCTACGGTTACTGTGTGACGCTTCTGTTCGTGATTCCATCAAATTTACCCAATGTAGCACAGAGCATCCAAAAGCGTGCGGGAGACCACCCAAGCATTATCATCGCTTGCTAGCAAAAGAGAATGAACTTTACATCAAAGTAAACAGCATCTTGCCTAAGTCACTCGCTGATTCACTCTGCGTAAAAGGCTCCAGACTTGCTTACCTGTGTGGGTTACCCAAGACACACAAGCCTAAACTGTCTATAGTTGCGGTTACATTAGACCCTTTACCCACGGGAAAGTGAGACCTTACCCAGGGGAAGTCTGTGTTTTGTGTGTAGCCTCTATTCCCACAGAAAAGAAAAAAAAAGAACAAAAGAATTACCCATGACGTTTCCCGAACCAAGTCGTAGGGTTTAGCAGTGGTTTATCTAACCACAAGAGTAGTTCAACCAATCGGGTGGAAGAAAATAGTAAATCCGGAAACCGCAGCACATGCTGGGCACATTTTTGTGGTGTTGCGCTGATAAACAGATAAACTCAAAAGTAGCCCGAGACACTCGGAAGTTTTCTTTCGACCAGTGATCGAGAGCTCTGTTGTTTAAAAGCTCCTGAAACCAGTTCTGAGGACGAGGGAATACCCAAGCACGTCTTGGCCGGCGAGCAACTTGCAGGCGACGAGTTCTATAAAACAAATACAGCATCTGAAGAGATTGTAGAAATTGTAATCGCAGACGCCTTCTCCGCATTCTTCTTAAACACGAAGTTTTGGATCGTTAAATCAACCGGGTATTGCCGTATAAGAAGCAGAAGAACGACCGCAAGCAAACCATGCGTTTAGCAGTTTGCAATTTCCATGATGAATTAAATTTCATTGCCAGATCAAAAGCTGACCTCGGGTAATTATTTGCAATGTAACCGGAGGATTAAACCTGACCAGAAACCCAAACCGATCCCAACCCAAGGCAATTACCCACAGGGTTACCTTGGGCAGAAGGCGAGTGTAACCGCAACTTATGAGACCAATATTATCCGCAACTGGGACCTACAACTACCCTCTTGCAAAATGACAGGAAGAGAAGTTAAAGCCACTGTCAACTAATGCGTACACCATCTGCGATATCTTCCAATTGTCCCAAGACATCAGAAACACCTCTGTTGATGCTGATAATATACTGGTATCATATGACGTAACCGCTCTGTTCACAAATGTCCCCGCTCACGAAACCATCACAATACTTGTAGAGAAAGCTTTCAGTGAAAACTGTTTCAATGACACTTACGATCTAAAACTCGCCAAAGACCAGCTTAGGGATCTGCTTGAGCTTGCAACTACAAACTAACTTTTTCAACTGAATGGCACGCTTTACGAGCAGGTAGAAGGCGTGGCTATGGGTTCCCCCCTGGGACCATTATTAGCCAACACGTTCATGTGCTCTGTAGAGGAAAAACTGGAAGAGAAAGACGAGCTCCCCTCTTTCTATAAGGAATACGTGGACGACACCTTGACCATCATGCCTGACCTCAACGAAGATAACATTTTTCCTGGACAAACTGAACTCTTGCCACAGAAACTTGAAATTCACCATGGAGATAGCTGAACAGAATGTCATCCCTTTTGTTGGTATGAAAATTACCAAAAGTGGCAACAGGCTCGAAGTCCACAAACACTGGCTTACTTCTACACTACCACAGCCACGTGGAAAAACTTTACAAAGACTGCTTACTCACCACTATGATCCATCGTGCACATCAGCTGTCATCTACCCCTACTGCGCTTTCTGATGAGTGCAACAAGCTCCGTTCCTGCGTTCCTCAAACTCGACCACCCAATTAATTTGATCAATTCAGCGATCAACAAGTTTTTTTCGATGCAGACAGGAATACAATGGATGGCAGCTCTACCATCATAGTCCCACTACCACTTAAAGATCAGCAATCAGCTAACTCCGTCAAGAAGCAAATGCAAAATTTGAGCACCAACATTGGAGTCCAATTTAAACCCGTCTTTCCGTCTAAGAAGATTGGCCAAATTCTCGCTCTAAAAGAGAAAAAGCCCCTATTGTCAACAATCAATGCGTGGTCTACAAATTTGAATGTGATCTGTGCGACGCAGATTATGTCGGGTACACCGCCCGTCATTTACACCAGCGCATTAATGAACACAAATATTCTGCAATCGGGAGGCACCTTGAGCAACACGGTCTATCGAAGGCTGATTTCGTCGACAAGCAATTCTCTGTTCTAAAGAAATGTAGATCAAAGTTCGATTGCCTAATCTTTGAGATGTTATTCATTAGGAATTGAACCCTGAGTTAAATACTCAGAAAGACTCTATTCGCGCCAAACTCTTGACATGACTCTGCGTGGGAATACTTCATTATAATCACATATTTTCGCTTTTATTTGTCTCTTAGGAATTCTTTTGCATAATATTCGTTTTCATTTCATTTCATCGTTGACTTGATAATGACTTTAAGCGAACGTCGAAACGTCGCCGAATTTTAAACTTTTAAACCAAGATGGTTTTAAATTTTTTAAAGTTTCCCACATTATCGCAATTTTTTATAGTTAAATTGTTCAACAAATCTCTTTTCTACGTATTAATAATATAATTTTAATAATCAGGGGACTTACAACATTTTTTCGTTAAACGCAAAAGTTCAGCTCATGCCACCATGGAAAATTGATTAATGACGTTAAGGGAGCGAAATTAGGCCGCTAAATTGGAGGGTAGGGTTCTGCTTCTAAAACTTTCAGCTACAATAGAACCCCGGTAACTCGAACTCGGATAACTCGAAAACCCCACTAACTAGAACTAAATTTCGTTTCCCTTCATCAAAATATACCCCGATGACTCGAATTTCTGGTTCTTATAATTCGCCGCGGATGCCCATTGAGATATCCCATTAGCTTTTCTTATCGTGTGATCGAATTCTAACACTAGATCAAAGACTGAAGCAATTTGATTTTAATTAGTGCAGCGAACAGATAACAAAATGTATTTATAAGTTTAATTTGCACTGTATTGTATACCGAAGTGCTGAAAATCAACAAACTCTTAATTATAAAGCTGGAAAATTGAATATATTAATCGATCCCGATAACTCGAAACCCCGCTAACTCAAACAGTTTTTCGTTTCCCTTCAGAGTTCGAGTTACCGGGGTTCTACTGTAAGTAAATCGGAACAGATCAAACTGTGTTAACGTTCATTGAATCCCTTTTATAGAACTGAAAGCTTTCTAAGAAAAAAAAAAAAAGATGACATCTTAAACAACTTTCCAGTTAAATATTTTCATTCCCCAGGCCCCTGATAATTGAGTTCTAGCGACATATTCACAAGACTTGCTAAAAACCGAATTGGTGAATGGAGTAAGTGTTTTTCCGGATGTGAGGGGTTTTTCTTAATAAAATGATTTTATTTATGTTACCGTCCAAGTATTTAGCACGGAATTGCTTATTGAGGACACTAAACGTGGTTGTCCTTTTGTGGTGATCGTTGACGAGACGTGGTTTACCTTAATTAAGATATTAACATACACCACTGAGCTTAAAGTCTTCAATCGGGATTCTATAGACATTGTCATTTTATAGGAGAAAAAAAAAATGTTCCGACGGAAATATTAAACTGCGTTTAGATCATTTTTTAATTAAACAGCAACTTTCAATAGGATTGTGTCCTAGAGTGATGTTGCCGAGTGAACTATATCCTGAGTAGAAATCTGGAACGAATTGTCACTTTCTTTTTAATATAAAAATGTCACAGACATGTAAAGTGTAGAGTGGTCGTTTCGGACGAGACGCTAGTAGACTCATTAACACCAAAGGTAGATAATTGATCCATGTATATTATCAGCACAAATTTCAAACAGATTCAACTAATTAAACTGCCAGAAATCGGAAATTGATTTCTTTTAAGGAAATTGATATCATAGATCCTGGTACACAACGTTGGTTTGACAAACGCCTCAGATGGCAGAACAGTTATTATCAATACGGCGTTTTTAACCAGGGCTCTTTGTATGCATATCTTGTTAGATTGTTGATTTTAGTTTCATTCGCTGTTTTCCTTATTACGCTTCCGAGGAGGAATAAGATGCCAATATTCAGCCGTTAAAGCTTTGTCTCTGATTTATGAAACTTGTCATGCGACATATCTAGGGATCATTTCTCGAAACCGTTTGGTTTGTAAAGAATGCAAGCTTATTTTTAATCTTGAAGAAGCTAGAGTTTCAGAGTTTCAGTTTCAGCAACTCTTGCGCATCTTTCGTGCTCTCCAAACGTCCCGCGTACAAAAAAATATTGATTTAAATACTAGTCAAAATACCCTTCACATTTTTTTCTCGTTTGAGTAGCTTGATTTCAATAGGGTTTTTTTTTTCGGGGGGGGGGGGGGGGGTATTCAAAACAATTTGAATTCATTTCATTTTTTATAAGATTGCCCAAGTTACTCTTCTTTAAGAGATATGTTCTTTTCTAAAATAGAACCTAGCCTTCCATTTACACGACTATTAGTAAAAGAAACTTTATTATCGCATATAATGAACTCAACAGACTATTTTATAAACACTCAATTAATTTCATTTGTTTCCTCGTGCTTCGAATTGAGAGATAAACATCTCTTCGGAATGATTGCTTCTACTGTATGAAAAGTTTAAAATAAGCAAAGACTTCAGTTACTTTATTTTATTTTAAGTTATCTTAGGTATTAGTTAACGAATCAATAATTAGCTATGAATAGGTTTTGCAATACTGTATTTGTTATAGTCATGCAAATAAAGCTTCTTATTGTTGTTGTTGTTATTTGAAGATTGGTGAAAGTTCCCATGTGACCCAGCCAAGTATAGTTGGAAATTCCGCATGGAATTTTTTGAGGGTTTAATTTTGGTCTAGGGGTTTTTGATGTTTTGTTTGAAGCTCTGTGGGTTTTCTTTTGTGGGGGGGGGGGGGGGGGGGTCTTGATTTTTGACACCATTTGATCATCCCTATCACTTGAAATCGAGAAGCCCCCCCCCCCCCCCCCCCCCCGGTTCAGGGCAAAAATTTTCACCCAAAATAATTGTGGTATAGATGGTGCATTTGTTGTGGCATGAAATTTAATTTGGTATCAAATTCTTTCATACCAGTATGAAATTTATTTCCTTTCTCTCCAATGAATAATTTGGGTAAAGAGACAAGGAAGATAAATTTCATATTGGTATGGAATAATTTCATACCAAAGTAAATTTCATATCACAACACATCAGCATTTCAATTGCCTCAATGTATCTCATCATTGTTAATAGAGCGAAATGGTTATGAAACCTAACAGAGTTCTAATTCTTTTTTATACGTTTTTGTTTGTTATTTTGGGGGTTGACCGTGAACATTAAACAATAGAAGGTTGCGCGTGTTCATGCAACTGACCAATAAACACATTGTGGTTATGTAATTCATGAAAAGTACTCGAGTGGACCTTCCAACATAAATCTTGGCCTCATTGTTTTGCTCCTTTGATGTTTGCCAGGCTTCATAACCGTTTCCCTATATTAACTGTGATCTCAGTTGTTGCCAAACCCTGTTGATTTGCAGTCAATGTTCTACTCTCTGCGTCTCAGCCCTGATACAGGCGCACACACACACACATGCACGCATACCAAAATATTTTTATTGCTTGTATGTAATGCTACAATAATGCTATCAAAATGACGAAGTGTCTGGTCATCACAAAATGTTTAGTGGTAGTTCATATGCTTGTTGTGTCAGTTTTCAGAAAGGCTGAAACTTTTGCAATTCACTCTTGTGGTGCTAATCCACTTGTTTAATGATGCTAAGTCTAACCCCTAATTAAGCTCTCCTGGAGCTTGGCGAAAACACAATATTCTCTTGTTGGTCCAAGGTTGAAGTAAAACACCTTCCCTTTCAGGTGTAGTTAATCCACAAGGCACCTGAAGTCAGATTCCTGCTTCTGAACTTTATGATGGCCTCCTGGAGTTTCCACAATCAAGTCCTTATCTATGGTGTTGATCAGTTGCTCAACATGACCAATGGACTTGCTGAATCGTTTGGCCGCATCTCCTGTGATCTTTGGCGCAAGATGCTTCAGGAGCTCTTTTGTTAAATGGATCAAATGTTCCATTCTGATATCTATTAAAATGTTGTTGCCTGGACCTCCCTTGTTGTTAACTGTTCGGTTCCACTATAAAACCAATCTCAGCTTCTCTTGGACTTAGTATTGGAATTATGGAGGCTTGCAGGCGTAAGGCTGCTAGAGCATATTTGTTGTGATTACGGACTTGGTAAACTAAGACGGCCAATTTTCAACAACGGGTTATACGTTCCCCATCCCTTTCCTTCACTGCATCATCAAAGTTTCGCAGAAAGAGACCCATGCAAAAGCGCAAGGTCGCATACCTATAGATATCGTCTCTTGGTTTCTCTTTATGTTCACAATCACTTCCTGTGTTATCACATAGGCCAGGTTTCTCGTTCTCTCTTAAATTCACACTTGACGCCGGGTGCATTCTGTTTTCGTGGTTTAGTCTTCACTTTGTATATTTGTATTGCTTTCCACAAATCCTACAGGCATACACCACAGGTTCTTTAGGACGGTTGGAAATGAAAGGCTAAGCTCAGTTCCATTAAATCAGGGGCACCCAACGACAGCTTTCTCCCAGATCCTTTGAAACGCTATTTTAGGCTATCTGGAGTGCTCTTAAGCTCTGTGGGTTCATTTTGGGCAGCGCTATAATATTTTTATTTGTTCAGTCATTCTAGGGGAACTTGAGTCTTTTCGAAATTACTAGGCCATCTTTTCAGTAAAAACCAGTGATAAACTGTGTTTGCAAGGACCACCGTGACAAAATAAAAGTACCGGATCCTGTAGTGAAGAATCTAATCGGCAAACAAATTTTGTAAAGCAAATAATATTGACGATCACACTAAACGTTTTTTAATACTGACTGATCCCAAACCCGGACCATTTTACATACTACCCAAAATACACAAACAAGGTAACCCCGGACGTCCCATTGTTTCCAGTAACTCTCACCCTACAGAACGCATCTCCCAGTTCGTAGACTATCACCTCAAACCTCTGGTGCAGACTACACAATCCTTCATAAAAGACACTACACACTTCATTAACAAACTCCAACAACTCGGACAATTACCCAATAACGCCATTCTTGTCACTCTGGACGTTTCTTCTCTCTACACCAACATACCTTACAACGAAGGCATCAACGCGTGTCGAAACTTCCTCGAAACACGTAACCGCACCCCTTCTACCATAAGTTCCGAAACTTTATGTGACCTCATACGCATGATCCTTACCATGAACAATTTTACGTTCAACGACAAACACTATCTACAGACTCACGGAACTGCTATGGGAACCAGAATGGCTCCTTCTTACGCCAATTTGTTTCTCGCCAAATTTGAGACGGACGCATTACTACGTGCTCCATTTCAACCATACATATGGTGGCGCTTCATAGACGACATCTTCATGATATGGACACACTCTCTCGACGACCTCCAAACCTTCACTACTTATCTCAATAACATTCACCCCACTTTAAATTTACATCCAATTATTCTCTAACATCTATACCCTTTCTGGACGTCAGTGTGTCTCTCTATAACGGCACTATCACTACCGACTTTTACACTAAGCCTACTGACAAACATCAATACTTGTTACAATCTTCATGTCATCCTAGACACACTAAGAGAGCCATTCCATTCAGCTTAGCTCTCAGACCTCGACGCATTTGTTCTTCAGACGAAACTTTTAAACTCCGAACAAACGAACTCAGAACCTATCTCAACAAACGGGGATACAATCTTTCATTCCTCAACCAAGAAATAGGACGTGTTAACGGCATCCCACGATCCGACGCTATAGCTACGAAAGACACCTCCGACACCAACCAACCTATACGAGTACCCCTTGTCGTCAACTACAATCCAGCCCTTCGCTCTGTATCATCCATTATTCACAAACACTTCAAGATCCTATCTTCATCTCCTCGCTGCGCAAACGTTTTCAAAGCCACACCTCTTGTTGCCTTCCGACGGACCAACAACCTGAGTGATTTACTAGTTAGCGCCAAACTACGTAATCCCACACAAAACAACCTACCCCATGGATCTTTTCGATGTGGGGACAACTGTTTAACTTGCAACTACATAACAGACGGACGTACCAGCTACACATTTCATTCTACCGGCAAAAATAGACATATTACTCATCATATAGACTGTAACTCTAAAAACGTTATTTACATGGTACACTGCAACCGCTGCCACAAACAATACATAGGAGAAACAAAACGACGACTTAAAGACCGTTTTAACGAACACCGTTGACCAGTCGACAAACAAACAAACAGTTCCAAACCCACCACAGTTTCAGAACATTTTCTTTCTAACGACCATAACGCTTCTGACATGCTACTAATTCCTCGCGAACTCATCAAATCTAATCGTGACAGTGTACGCAAAGCTAGAGAGGCATACCTCATCGACAGAGGTCAAACTATTGAACCCTTAGGTCTTAACAGGAGAGATGAGACATGAACATTTTTCCCGTCTTTCATCTTCCTAAGCTATGTAATTAACTCATTGCTACGTATTTTGTTTTCGTCTACCCCGTTGAAACGTTAGCTTACACCTATTTACCAGTTGTATTTTAAAATTTCAAATTGTAACGTTTTTGTTTATGTAACTTTAGCCTTTTTTTCAGGTATCTATTGTAACTGTTTAATCTGTAACGTATCTTGCCACAGGGTCAGAAAATCTTAGCTGACCTTTTAAGGACCGATCGTTTATTACGTCCTAGGGAAGGGGGGGGGGGGGGGGGGGTGGTTTTCTAAAAAATCGAGTGTATGAAAATTTTACCCCCCAAAAATATTTTCAAACAAAAGATTTACCCCCCACTGCAATGACAGTTTGCCCCCCCCCCCCCCCCCCCACCCCCTATGGTTGGCCTGGTGGTTGAATTGTTAAGAAGGTCCTGGGCACAACGCTCGGTTACGTTGTATTCAATACAAGGCTACCAAAATATGTGCGCAAGTCGCTAGCTTTGAATCTGAACTGGCAAGAGAAACGATTAGAAGTTAGACTAAATTCAAATAAGGGAACGTACCTTAGATCATCTCTTCAATGTCTTGATAATAACGATGTCTTGTTATTGCTGAAGTCTATTCTTCAGTCGTCAAAAGAAGGTACACGGAAGGTCAACGCAGCTCGGGGTTTCAGAGCAGTACAGGAGCATTTGATGTATGGATTTGGACATATAGATTTTGAACAAGCCTACCATCTCTATTCGTCTTTTAGTCATTTTTTTGGCCCAGATAAACAAGCCTTCAGAGATAAACTGCTTGATGGAATACACGGTTTGCCTCTCGATGTCATTACTCAACCTATTATGTGCAAAAGATCTTTGTCGTTCTGAAGAATAGTAGCGATATGGAGAAGTTTCTAGTCGATTTTACTTACTCTAGGATTGATGACAAGAATAATTGCTAAATACATGTAGTTGGTAACTTTTGTATGTCTTAAAATTTTACCCCCCTCACTTTTCGTACAAGGTAAAAAATTACCCCCTAAAAAGAGCTCGTTTAAAAAAATTACCCCCCCCCCCCCCCCCCAGAACGTAATAAATGATCGGTCCCTTATCGGCACCCGAAACGACATTTTTATCAATCCGAAAACACCAGAACTTAAATTTCCCATATCACGAAGGTTCTAGGTAAAAATTCCATTAAGAAAATTGTAGGAGATTAAGGGTCTTTCCGAACAGATAATTTACCGAAACGATCTAGATCTTTTGGTTGCCTCTGATAAATTATCAAACTCGAGTTACAAACTCTGCAAAAATCGTCGACGGATGAGCAAACAATTTTAATCGTCGTAATTATCCTCTCGACATTTTTCCAGCGTACCGATAATTTCACTGCTCGCTGCAGTACGTGCAGCACGTGCGATTGTTTATCGCGATTGGATGTCAGAAATGCCAAAAATGATAACAACCAGACACCATGTCTCCCTGCCCATCGAAAACCCGTTTGGTGGATTATCTGATACACGAAACAGCATGGAAATGAGGTTCAGTGCGACCAGAGGTTATTTTTTCCTCTCGGCGCTTCGCGCCTAGCTGCAGCGGCTTCGCCGCGTAATTTCCCTCCTTCAAACGAAAAAAACAACCTCTGGCACCCAGGGTATCATTGTTTAATATTAGTTGTTATTCAAAGCAAGATTTATGGGACAATTTCATCTTGATTGTATTATTCATGCTAGAGTTAAATGTTGTTGTGCCGGTCAATTAGTGTTAAGTATCAATTATCACGTCTATTCAATTGTCAATTTGTTTGCATTGGTTACATGTCGCTTAGAAATTGCTAATTTGTGGTGGGGGGAGAGGAGAACTAATTCGAGCGTTTACGTAGCCTGCGTAGGTGGCGGCTTTTTGTTGGAGGGCCAAAACGAGTGGCGAAGCCGCTCATTGACGCGGCTCTCGCCCCATTTTCCCCGCAGCTGCACCATTCGTTTTTGCCCGGCTTTCCCGCCCACCAACAAAAAGCGCCAGCTACGCAGGCTAGCATTTACGGTAAGTTGAAAGAACTCAGGCGTATCTTAACGGAGCCTTGACACCTGCCTTGCATTATGTCTTTTTTGCTACCACGAGGAGTTGATGCAATGTTTTGTGGTACGGCTGGCCTTTCCTGTCGGGGAACATTAATGAAACCCAGCTTTAATGAAATTGTGTCGTGCAGAAGATCTTGGACAAACTGGAACGGCTTTTCTTCATATACGGCCTTGACGATCTACTGCTTCTGTAGCTTTGGATAGACGCATTTGAGCGCTGTTCTCCAGACATGGTGGTTACCACCCCTCTACCTACATTACAGTTGTGATCAATAATAGCAAGCTGCCTTCTGCTCTTAATGCCATTGTAAGAATAGTATTGATTCTTCTGTACATGGAATACTTCCAAACATCCGGTCTCAATAAAATCCGCTAGGACAGAGACATCCTTGAGGAGTTTTGCTTTCCATACCGCTTCCTTCAAGGCAATGTGAGCAGGCCGAGGAGATCCAATTGGAAGCCATACCATTTTTCCTCCTCTGCTCGTTTGTCAGTTCTTTGGCTCGCACGCAGAGAACAACCCAAAATACGGCCATTCATGGATTCAGCCACGGATACACAACTGACTCCCATTTTTCCTGACAAAGTAGCTCATCCCCGTCCGATATGTTGCTGCGCACCACCAAAGGTGATTAACAACAGATGCATCCACGGCGCTAAGTCTGAGCACTCTTTTATTTTAGAAGCAGCAACAAGATCTTTGAGGACGGACTTTGCCAAATGCCATGGGTCAAATCTGTGTTTGATGATGGTCTTGTCATTTCTCATCATCATAGAAGCCACTTGGATGTGCCGTCATCATGTATTACATAAAAAAGGAATGTTTATTTACCGAAATGCCTATGTCAATTAAATTTACGTACTTATCACTTTGTACTGTGCAACCGAGCGCAATTGTTTGTGTAAGGGAAGTTGTCCTCTACTAGGGACAAAACGATGCATAGGGTATGTAGGATTCAAACGTGAACATTCCTTTCACTTTAGATTTTTCTTGCTTATTATGCTTATTATGTATTCCCCAGGCGCTGCATGTTTTAGTCGCCTTTGCTTGTACTTAAGGTTTTTGGCGCCTCAACCACTCGTTATAATTTTCTCGTTGTCAACGCTCTTCGTCAGATCGATTTCCTCAAAACTTCTCATCCTTCTACGCTCGATTCATTTTTTGGCTCTGTTCTGGAAAACATTTGTAAGTGCGCAGTTTGTCAATAGTTATTTCTTGTCTTTTTTCCTGCTAATTATTTATGTTATTTCTTGCTTTAGTGGAACCATCTCAATCATCATCGTTTACTCAACTCTTCAACAATTCACCGTTCTTGGCTTTCGCCAGAACCAAAGCTCGGTATGACCAGCTGTGCACACGGTAGTGACACAAATTAGGCTTCCTCTTTGCTTTAGATAAGCTTTTTTCACAACATCACCAAAATTTTGGCAAATCTGAAACAACTTCTTCAAACAGCTACCAAACACAATTGACTTGCTCTCGTTGCTCGATTGTTCGTTGTCTTCAAGCCAATTGCTTCTTGGATCCTCAGAGTATTCTTTGTTTTCATTCCTCAAAATCGGGAAGCCATTCTTCGTCGAGGTAGGGCGTTAATGCCCGTGGAAGAAATGTATATTGAAATGGAAGAAAATTTAAAGATTTTATAAGGCAGTAAGCAGATCTGCATTGCTTTGAAATACAAAGGCGTTGCTAAATGTCTTTTCGGCATTCCTACACCGAAAAAAAATAGTTGAGTCTGGTTGAATGTATCATTGAGTGTCTTCGGTGAGCGAAAAACTATCATACAGTGTACATGTTTGGGAACATGTGGGAGTTTCAACAGTTATGAGCAACATAAAGACGTTTACTCCCATTGGAGAGTAGATTACGACCCAGAATTCATTCTCCCTTGGAAGAAAAAAAATTATTAAAATAATTTCATTATTGCTTTATTCAACCCTTAGGCACTAGCTGGAAAAGGGGGGGGGGGGGGGGGGGGAAGAGATTAAACTAAAAGCATACTTATATTTTCAATTATCTATTAACATTTTCCTGGCATATTTTCCCCGGAATATTGCTTATACTTGGGGGAAGTAAACATCAATAGATAATTCAATTGGCTCACTGACCTTAATTGGGATGTTAAATGACAAGATGAGTGCCCCTCTTCAGCCTAAATCTGTTTTATCAATCACATTACTTTTTGAAATTTACAGAGAACTTATAATGAATTATTTCCTTGCACAATAATATGCCAGTGGTCAACCAAATAATCAAAAGAATTAGGCTTCCTTTTGTAATGTTATTTGTGCTATTATATTGTTGACCACAACCATACGGTACAACCAGCTGTGGGTTACTCTCTCGCTCAATACCTTTGGTTTTATTCAATGCTCCTCCAACGTCAAGAATTTTTTAGGCATCTTATTCAAAGCAACTTACAAGCATGATATCAAAGTGTGACCAGCGTCGATTTCCGACAAAGTTTTTGAGCCGCTGGGACTCCCGGTATGTGGATGGGTCGTTTTTGTAAAAAGGTCAACAAAACTGAAATTGTTTGAAAAAAGTATCGATAAACAACCACCATATACACATCAGCATTTGTTAACCTTT
This sequence comes from Pavona decussata, assembly GCF_977016875.1. NCBI lineage: Eukaryota > Metazoa > Cnidaria > Anthozoa > Scleractinia > Agariciidae > Pavona > Pavona decussata. The sequence continues at coordinate 392,439 of NW_028145625.1, read as the reverse complement.
AACTGACCAATATTTCGTTACAGTAAAATAAAGCTATAGAGCATTGGCCGCAAACAACCACTGATGCATGAGGATGGGACGTTTATCAAAAAATCGTTAAAACTGGAACTGCTTGAAAAAGTATTGAAAACAACTCCCTTTTATACATCTGCATATAATTAAGGCATAACTTAAATAGTATTTGCAATCAGTAAAATAGTGGTTTTGTGTCTGATACAACTCGCACATCACATAGTCTCATAACAGTTTACAATTCTTCCGTTGGGTGAATTTTGCGCTTTGGCACATTAAGCACAAACACCTACTGATGCTTGGAGCGTATAACTGTTAAAGAATGAAAATAGACCTTCGTTTTAAGCATACTCAATACAAAAAGACGTGTTAGCTATTGACGTCCTTCGCTCCAGGTCAATTAATAAAATGCCAATCTTTTCATATTTGGTGACAAGAATGCAGCTGATCAGAAGCGGTGAGGTCGAGTTAACGATTTGATGGGCTAGGCTAGATTAGGCCCACAGTTAGATTCGCGCGCCCGAGAAGAACTAAAGATTCGGAGCTCACTGAAACTAAACTGCTTTGCACGTTCTTCAAAGTATTACTCAAGAATTGATTCAAAGCGTCTCTTTTATCCTGTTGCCTTTGTTGCTGCATGTGATATGCGTTCTTGTGGACCAGGGGGAGGCTTTTGTACTGTGGCCGCCAAGAAGAAAGAGATGAAGATGTTTCAGAAGGCTGAAAAGGTGTTGAAGGAGAAGGAGTAAGAGTTGAACAAAAGCCGAGATATCATCAAGCCTTTAGACAGTACATGAAACATGTGTCGACAATCTAGGTAGGTGATTAATTAATCACTCAGATTTAAAATTCAAGTTATCGGATATCGCAGACACTTTTTGAAACTCAGCGTATTTCCTTTTAGTATGAATCAGAAATAGTCAATAAAGCTCACTTTATTAGAACAATGCACTTGGTTTGACTTCTAGAATAGTTATATTACTACATGGAATCTTAAGTTGGCATCTTAATTCATTGCTCCAGCTTCACACCTGACAAGATTAAAAATAAGCTTCTAATCCTTGCGAACTACACGGTTTCAAAAATGATCACTCGATATTACACACGAGAAAGTTTATAAATCAGAGAAAAAGCTTTAACGTCTTCAGGTTCACATGTTATTCCTCTCCTGAAACCTAATAAGGAAAACGACAAACGATAAACAATCTAACAAGATACGCATACAAAAAGCCCCGGCTAAACACACGTTGATAGTATGCTTGCATTTGCGTTAAGTTGACTGTTTTTGAAATCTGTGCTGCTAGTATAAATGGATAATTATCCATCTTTGGTGTTAATGAATCTACTAGCGTCAGTTCCCAACGGCTACTCAACAAACTGATTGACTACAGTTAACCCTTTGTTTTTTAAAAAACTTTTCTATCCCGTGACATTTTCTGTAGTAAAAATAAAATGCTAATAATAAACTAGTAATAAGTCGTTCCAGATTTCGACTTAGGAGAGGTCATGATTCGGCAACATCATCCGATGACACAACGCCATTATGAAAGATGCTTTTCAATAAAAAAAAAAAAAAAAAACATTGGCTTAAGAGTAAATTGGTGAATGGAGTAAAGTCGTATTCCAGATGTGATGGGTTTGTCTTAAAAACAAAATGATTTTATTTATGTCAGATGTTGAAGCATTTGGCACGAAATTGCTTATTGAGGACACTAGCGATGTGGTTGTCCTTTAGTGGTAATCGTTGGCGAGACATGATTTTCCCTAATTAAGATATGAACATACATCAATGAGCTTACAATCTCCGATCGAGATTCCATAGACATGGTCATTGTACAGCGAAAAAAAGCAAAAAAAAAACTTTGTTTAAAGCATACTCAATATGGAAAGACGTGTTAGCCGTTAACCTCCTTGTGCTCGAGGTAAATTAATAAAATGCCAAATTTTTTCATATTGGGTGACAAGAGTGCTGCTAGTCAGAAGCGGCAGGGCAGGCTAGGTTAAGCCAGCAGATACATTCACAAGCCTAGAAGAATTTCAGAACTCGGGAGCTCCCTGGAACTAAACTGCTTTGCACGTTCTTCAAAGTAATATTCAAGAATGGATTCAAAGCGTCTCTTCAACCTGTCGACTTTGTTGCTGCTTGTGATGTGCGTTTTGGTGGACTAGGGAGAGGCTTTTGTAATACGGCCGCCAGGAAGAAGGAGACGAAGATGCTCCAGAAGCTAAGGCTGTTCAATGAGAAGGAGTAAGAGTTGAATAAAGGCAGGTGTCATCAAGCCTTTAGACATAAACCATGTGTCGACAATCTTGGTAAGTTATTAAATTTATAAGTACCAAAACCTTTTTAAAATCATTAAATACACTTCCAAAATAAGCGTCAGAGAACGTACAGAAACAAACGAAAGAGAAGAGCATTAGTAGGAAGAATTTCAGCGATTTTCCCCACTAATTCGTTTATAAATGTGGATAAAACTTCGCTGGGTATTTGGTTCTTGTTGTATCGTTGTATTAACAACGGGATTTAAGATACGTTCAGCTCATGTCGGTGAAAATCTGTTCGGAAGGCCTAAACGACCTTGGAATCTAAAATTAAATTGTAAAGAAAAACATTTTTTTTTATCAATAAAGCCATTTGAAACATTCGTGACACCGGGGGTTTGATTCATATCGGATAAGAGAAGGAAATTCGGCAGGCTAAATTGAAGGGTAGGCTTCTGATTCTTAAAAATTCAGCTAAGCAAATCGGAACGGATAGAACTATGTTAGCGTACTCTGAATCTCTTATTAAGACCTAGAAGCGATCTTGGAAAACAGCCAATGACGTTGAAACAGGCTGTTCGCTGGTTATTTGGTTCTTGTTGTATTAACAACGGGATTAACAATATGTTTTCGGGAAACACAAACGTTTAGTTTAGTTTAGTTTAGTTTATTGTAGTTAATTGCAATAGTGTAAACGTTCGGCCGGCTCATGTCGGTGAAAATCTGTTCGGAAGGCCTAAACGACCTAAGAATGTAAAATTAAATTGTAAAGAAAAACCTTTTTTTTATCAGTAAAGCCATCTGAAACATTCGTGACACCGGGAGTTTGATTCATATCGGATAAGAAAACGAAATTCGGCCGGCTAAATTGAAGGGTAGGCTTCTGCTTCTAAAAAATTCAGCTAAGCAAATCGGAACAGATAGAACTGTGTTAGCGTACTCTGAATCTCTTATAAAGACCTGGAAGCGATCTTGGAAAACAGCAAATGACGTCGAAACACCATTCCAGTTAAATATTCTCGTTTGTAACGTTTCCAAACTGTAGGTTTTTACGACGCTTTGGCCGAACAATTTGTGTTTCAACTCGGCCACAAAAATGTTTGCAAAACGGGGATCAGACAAACACATATTATGCGATTGTTTCAATATACAGAACAAGTAAAAATTCGCCACCTTTGCAATATGTAAAAAACAACTTATCTATAACCGATCAAACTCTCGCCGTTGTACAACGGCGAAGTGAATGCCTATGTATATAAAGGACACTAAAATCTCGCCGTTGTACAACGGCGAGTTAAATGCCTATGTATATAAAGGACACTAAAATCTCGCCGTTGTACAACGGCGAGGTAAATGCCTCTCAATTTAAAGGATTGTACAATGGATTTGGAGGAAGTTCCTTCCACTGAATTGGAAAAAAAAAATCTTTGAGAATGAGTGTTTGCATTTCTCGCAGGTTTGGGGTGGGAATGGGAGGGTTGCTGCTATAAAATTATCGTATGCTTTGCATACTGAAGTTATACCCTCCCCGTGTGGTATGTTTGTATATAGGCTTGTAACGTCAATCGATACAAGGAATTTACTCTTGTTGAATTTCGTTTTTTCATTAAAATTGATAAAGTCTGTAGTGTTTTTAGGATAAGACGCTTGTGTTTTAAAAATACGCTGAAGTAATGTTTCAACAAATGATATCAATATTCTGTCTGTCACAGCCTGATATAATTGGTCTACCTACCAAAGTAGTTTATGTTTTTTGTAAGGGTGTAGATGGTATTTGTGGTCGATTTCGCCTTTGAAGAAACCATTTTATAGTCATGTCATCTATGTAGTTGCCATGGTGTAGTTCTGAGATCAAGCGAGACACTTTTGTTTGTGTCGGTATGACCATGGGATTGTAAACAGGCCTGACGCTTGACGTTTTGGTTATGTTTGGCTATTTTTATCTCCGCAATTTGTTGTTTGACCTCTTCAAAATAGGTTTCTAGGGCAACTGATGATTGAACTGGTGGATCCTAGTTTGATTTCACATAGAGGGAAAGAATGGGTTGATTTTCTCCGCGGAAGATCTATTCGCCTTCCAAAACGTTTGAAATCCTGCAAGAGTTGGCGTCGGATGTTAATTTTTGTGATCACGCGCGTGTTGGTATAAGTTTTAATCCCTTTGACAGGAATTTGATCTCGACGTCTGACAAGATGTTTTTTCACAAATGAAAAAGTATGAAAGAAAAAAAAAATGAATTAATTAATCAATAAAAAAGAGACCCCGACCCCGCATTTTACAGACACCCTTAAAGGGGTCTAGCTTTAACGTCTTCAGGTTGGCATATTATTTCTTTTCTGAAACCTAATACTGAAGGAAAACAACCAACGATAAACAATCTGACAAGATACGCATACAAAAAGCCCCGGCTAAACACACATTGAAAATATATGCTTGCATTTGCATTTAGCTGACTGTTTTTGTAATTTCTGCTGCTAGTGTAAATGGATTATTATCCATCTTTGATATTAGCGTCACTTCCAAACGACATCTCTACAATCTGATTGACTACAGTTAACCGTTTGGCTTTAAACTTTTCCATTCCGTGATATTTTCTGTAGTAAAAAAAAAAAAATAGTTATAGTAAATTCGTTCCAGATTTCAACTCAGGAGAGTCCATTCGGCAACATTTAACAATTATTCACGAGGGCGAAGTAAATATTGGTGAATATTCACCAATATTGACTGGGCCTGAGGCGAATAATTGTTTTAGTATAACTACTCAGATGATTATCAAAGAAAAATAAGAACCGTCCGAAAAATGTCGATTTTGTTTGTTTGTTTGTTTGTTCGTTTCAAATTGTCACGCGTCAATGAACAGAGACGCGCAGTCTGCCGATTACAAGCTCAATCGAAATCACATGCTCACTCGATAAACTGCACGCGGCCTCAAGCAGAATGTCGGTATTCTTTAACTGCCCCCATGGATTCCATGGATCCTATGCAAAAATGGCTGACATTCTAATATTCTTTTGTCTGCATTCGGTGTTTCTCCCAGATGGGACGACGGCTTGTGTTCGGGAATGATTGCCGACTCGTGAGTATTTGCGAGACCTTGTTCCAAAGAACGGTAATGGGACCGCTTAGGTGGTTGTTTGACTGGATCGCTTTCATCCCGATGATGATATGCCTTTAGTTTTTCCTTAACTTCGGCTTGTGTCAAGACTTGTCGTTCGGCCTCAGCCTCGGCTATTTCACCTTCAATTTCCAGTTGAGGCTTTTTTTTTTATTTGAAGCTCATGCAATCTTTGAAGCGTGGCAGCTTTCGCTTCTAGAGCAGCCTTTTTCGCGGTGGATCTCGTCTTTGCGCTTGCCGAACTTCTCACTGATGAGCAGAACCATGACCGCGTGTTGAACGTGTCAGCAAATCCAGCATTACTCGCGCAATCCTCGGGGAGGATATGAGCAAGTTTGCACCTGTGAACAGTCTACGAGCATTAGGTTTTCTAAGCCATGAACTAATTTCTTTTTCAAATTCCGAAGCTAGTTGTAACAGCGAGTTGTAATATCTTGAAGACTTTTCACGTTCTTTTTCACTTTTAATCCGCCTGCGTTAAGCCTCGTGACTGGTCTGAATCTAGTAGCATTCGAGAATTAACAGAGAAAGGTGAAGAAGAAAACGTTCGGTGACTAAAACAAAAACAAACAAACGCTTTATTGGCGCTTACCCGCAAAAGAACTGACATCTCTAAACTAATGAACAATGAAAGCAATCTGGAGGTCAGTTAACGGAGCTTGACAGATTATGTCAACGCTTTGAAGACTGTTAAAACGAGTATCTTTATGCGCTGTCATCACCGGAAGATAAAGAAGAAGCGTCGGCGCATTTTGGATTTAAAGAAATTGAACAATCTAAAACAAGAGCCAGGATCAGCCCTGCTCTTTTTTTTAGATTATTTGCTTTATAATTTTTTTGTTGATCAGATCCTTTACTACAGGATCCAGTACTTTTATGTTGTCGCAGTGGCCCTTGCAAACACAGTTTACTACTGTTTTTTACTTTAAGAAAGTGACATTTTCGAGTACCCAAAATGGTAGTCAATTGGCTTACTGCGTTTGAACAACGGGTCAGCGATCAATTTGATAACCTTTCTGGTCGTTATTCAAAGAAGTCACGCTCCTCCGAATCTCGAATCTCGAAAAATTCATCTTTGTCGTCGCGAGCGAAAGAGAAAGCCAAAGTTGCCGAATTAATTGCAGAACGCTCTATGCTAAAACAGAGACTTGAACTCAAGGCTGCTGGGGAAGAATACCGTCTTGACCGTAAAATTGTTAAAGCTCGAGCGAGGAAGCGTGTTCTGGCTGAAATAGAACAACAAGACGATGATATGGACCTTAACGAAAACCACCTACTCTTCCAGTAACACTACCAACACTGCCACGCAATGTAACGCCGTCGTCGGAGCAACATGTAACGCCATCTCCGTCAGGACCGGTAACGTTACCAGAACCGAAACACAAAAAGTTGCTCTAGAGTTTTTGCCTGCCGGAATTAAAACCGACCGGCGTGACGAAAATTCCATGCAACAAGTACGTGACGAAGAACTTCAGCAAGAACAGATACAACGGATGGTATCCTCGCAACACCAGCTCCCCACAGCCTGAGGTACCGGAGTCCAAGGTCGATCTCATGGACTACAAGACGTTTATCATGGCCTTCGATGCGCGCGTTCAATCAAAATTAATAAGTAGCGCAGACAGGCTCTATTACTTCGACCAGCACCTAATAGGCGAACGCAACGAACTGATCTGCGGCTGCCTCTAAACTTCGCCTGGTGGAGGTTATCAAGAAGCCCGAAGACTACTAAGGAGTGCGGCGACGCCTACAAGGCCTCCACAGCCTACATGCAGTAGCTTTTAAGTTGGCCAGTTCTCAAGCATGAGGATGGCTCTGCACTTAAACGTTTCTCGATCTTGTTAACGAAGTTTCGTCAAGCGATGAACACCATCATGCACTTGGCAGTGTTGGATCACGCACCAAACTTGCAAGCCATAGTTCTAAAGCTTCCCGCCAATCTGCAAACTAAGTGACGCGGAACCGTAGTCAAAACTAGGCGTAAGCACAACACCGTTGCAGGCTTTGGTGACTTGGTGGAATTTGTGGAATATGCCGTCCAAACGGCAAACGACCCTGTTTATGGTAAAGATGCGCTCACCAAAACTATGCTACGATCTAGAGGTGTCACAGAGGAAAATAAGAAGTTTCCGCCATCCAAACCGAAAAGCTTTAGTTTCGATACCAACCTAAGTACAGCTGCCAAATCCTGCTCTTCACTGGCCGCCCGGTTTTCCCGCCAAAACGTCAAAAACCAAAGATACCCTTTGTGCGAAAGGTCATACGATTTAGATGACTGCGAAGCCTTTCAAAAGTAAACAGTTAACGAGAGGAGGGCATTCCTAGTGGAAAAGGCGCTGTGCTTTGATTGCTACGGCGATAATCACCACTCGAGAAGTTGCAGAAAGAAGAGAGTCTGCAAGAGATGTAGCAAGCCTCACCCTAGTTTGCTTCATCTAGAAGGCTTCACAGTGGCCAAACGAGAAGATACCAGCCATAGGGAAGCTTCTGAGGAGAAAGCAACGAAAGTAACGAACAGGTGTGTGGACATCACCCAGGAAGGCAATGCAAAAGACGACATCCTCCTTCCGACCATCCTTCCAGTGGTAGTAAAACAAAAGGGCAGGAATAAATTGGTGAACACGTATGCTTTCTATGATAATGGAAGCGCAGGTTGTTTGCTCACATAAAGAATCAAAAGACAGCTAGAAGCAACAAGTGCTGAAATAACACTGCAGCTAGGAACGATTCAAGCTCAAAACCTAGTAGAAAGGGCCATTGTCAAAGATATTGTCGTGTCTGATCTGAAAGAAAAAATCCTATCAAGCTGCCCAGAACCTACACTAGACAAGAAATGCCTGCCGATCACAAGCAGATCCCTACTTCAGATATTGTCAGCCGCATCAAGTACCTGAAAGAAATCGCTGGAGAGATACCTGTTAATGATGCTATGCTGGAAAACGGTATTCCTATTGGAAGACACTTCCCAAAGGTCCTTGTCCGGTTCAATGTAGTAACAAACGATGGTGATGGTCTCTTCGCTTTACAGCTCAGCCATGGTTGGACAGTCAGCGGTCCAGTTTATGTAACCGTCGAACCAGCAACGAGAAAACTGACTGCACATCGAATCATTGTCAGAGAAGAAGAGAGTGTCAAGAAAATCATCACCCCTAAGTCCCTTCGAAATCTATTTGAGCTTGACTCAGCGAAAGGGCATCAAGCAACATTCCAGAAGATGTCGGCTACTCTCAAGAAGATAGGGAATTCTTCATTTTAGTCTCCAACGACATCCAACACACAGAGGGTCGCTACGAGATCCCACTCCCCATTCGCCAGCAGGACCTCAAGCTACCTAATAACCGAAAACAAGCTCTCAAAAGAGTTGTCTGGGAGAAGAAGAAGATAACGCAGAACTACAAGTATTGGAGAGACTGCGTGGCATTCATAAACGATATGGTGGATAAAGAATATGCGGAGAAAGTCCCAAACGAATCACCGAATACCGAAAAACGCAGGGCGTGGTATGTTCCGCACCATGGCGTCTACCACCCTAAGAAGCCAGAGAAGATTTGTGTGATGTTTGCTTGCAGTGTTAAGTTTGGAACCTCGCTCGAGGAATAACTGCTAAAAGTTCCTAACCTGACAGATTGCCTGGTCAGGTTGGCGTCCTTACTCGATGCAGTCAAGAGCCAGTAGCCTTTATGGGTGACATCGAAGCCATGCCCTACCAAGTAGGGGTTCCTGTCTACCAACACGACTTCATGCGTTTTCTTTAGTGGGCAGGTGGTGGCTTGAACGCCGAACTAGCAGAATATAGTATGACGGTTCACCCGTTCGGAGCTGCCCAGCTGTTCCAATTTCGCATTACCGCACACATCAAAGGGAGACGAAGAAGAAATTGGAAACGCAGTTGCAAACACACTAACACACAATTTCTACCTGGATTACTGCTTACGTTCAGTCGGTACCAAAGCTGAAAGCAAGGATCAAATTGACGGTCTTTGTAAAGCATGCGCAAAGGGTGGATTTCGACTCACAAAGTTTATCAGCAACCGTAGAAGCGTCCTTGAGCTAATTCCGGAAGAAGAGCGTTCAAAAGACGTGAAAACGCTGGACATCAACTTCGCTGACCTGCCAGTCGAAATGCTCTCGGCATACAGTTGTGCGTTGAATCGGGTACCTTCGGCTTTCGCATTGTCGTCCAGAAGAAGTAACTAACGAGAAGAGGAATGAATGAGTGCCAAGTAGCTGCTTCCAGACCTGTGTAAAGACGAGAAACTTGGATGGGTTGACGAGCTCCGCAATCCCTACCTTAAATGCTGGGTAAAATGGTGAAATGAAATCCCACTTGTCAAACACATGATCCTCCCTCGCTGCGGAAAACCATCAGACTTCGGACAGGTGAAGACTAGACAGCTTCACATTTTCACAGACGCAAGCTCAGTGGGATACTGTACGTTCAGTGGTGTATCAGCGTCTTTGTGACAACAAAAGTCGCATGCATACATTGCTCCTTTATGATAGGGAAAGTACGGCTCGCCCCGATCAAAACGGTGATGATCCCACGTTTGGAAATGACTGCTGCTACCGTCTCCATCCACCTCGGCGAAATGATGAATAAAGAGCTCGACGATAAGCCTGATATCGCACAGCACCACACCGAATCTACCGCCATGTTGCGATATATCGGTAACGACCAGAAACGATTCCAGGTCTTCGTCGCTAACCGTGTTCAACTATGCAACTTTTCTAACCCTAGCCAGTGGAGATATGTGAAAACGAAAGAAAATCCTGCTGCTGATGCTTCCGATGCCTATCCACATAGTGATACTTATTTTGAATGTTTAATGAAAATTATTATATTGTTTCCTTTGAGGTACCTGAATGAAATGGCTCAAAATTCTTGTATTTTGTTGTCCTTTTTGTCATTTTATGATAAAATTAAAATGGAACCCAAACATTCTCAGACAAGTTCGCACTTGCCTATAAAATTTGAATTACAAGCCCCCTCTAAAAAAATATCACAATGTCATTCTGTTAATCTGCCAAGCCCAACTAAGAACTGTCAGAGAGAGCTGCATATATTTTAACTCCCCCATCCCCCAAACCCTCCCGCTGTGCACAATACGTACAAATATAAGCTTGAGGGTCAGGGCTTATAATCGAATTTCATGGTATTTCACCTCTACCATAATTGATCAAGGTTGCCAGAGGTATTCTTCTGAATAATACAGAAAATATCGGTTGCAATCTCATGGCTATAGACAGGTAAGATGGTTTCCACCTTTTCAACAGAAGTTAATTGTGTTAAGTGTTGTATGACTAAATCAATCAATTCAAAGACCCACACTACCTACAGTACTCCTTCCCAGTTCTCGTTGCAGGTTGACTCGGTATCGAGGATTTAAGGTCCATTCTGATTTGGGTCTTGACTTCAGCATCAAAGGTAGTTTTTTTCAGCTCTTCACCTGATGGATCCTGGAGAAGATGAACAGCACTTGGTTGCTCCTGGGGAATGTCAACGTCTATGTCCGCAAGTGCTAGTGCAAACTCACAGCTATCCCACCTGCACTGACGACTGTGAAAGTCACAGCAAATGTGGGCAGGATCTTGATTGTTGGGAACATAATGGTCAAAATAGCTGAGAATCATTTTCCTTATGCATTGTTTTGATTGCACAAAGTTATTCATTACATCAGACATGTTTTTTTTTTCTGGATTTGGAGATATAGTAGGAGTTGTAACAGATATCTGCCCTGGCTGGGAGACCATCTCTTCCAGCAAGGCCTACTTTCTGGTAGTTATCCTCCATTGTGTGGGGGGCTCCAATTTGGATTACTTGTCTGACATTGTTACAGTCGATCCCAAGGTCGAATGCAATCGTCACAAAAAGTATGCGGCGGATACATGTCTCCTTCACTAATTCTCCAACAATGAGATTTTGTTCATGCTCAGGGTACTGTGCATGGTACTGGCTGAAAAGACTTTTTTGCTAAAGGCAGTGCAGTAGAAGGGTAGTACTGATCCTTATCCATACTGTTGCTGAAGTAAAGGAAACATTCGGCACCAGTTACTAGGTTTCGATAAATTAAGGCTAGTGGCATTTGATTATTTTTAGTGTTCCGTTCAACAACAATGGGTTGTAAAATTGATTTCAGTTTCCCACCTCCTCTATTGGGGCGAACATGATACGCATAGAATAGGTTTGCCCTGTTTGGGTAAGATTCAACAATAACTGGATCAGAGAACCCCAGGGAATCTATTATACCACTCTTGGTGGCTCTTGTGGCAGTTCCTCTGAAGACCAGAAGTGGTACTGCAGGGAACAAATTGGACAGAACACCAATCTTCCCTTAAGCTGGCCTTAATATGCATCTTAGAACAGAAAACAAAGGTATTTGTTAAGTGTCTGTCCATGATACAACCAGGCAGGACCAGGCAGGAGGTGATAATACTCAAATCACCGATTTGGCTCAAACTTGGCAGAAAGATTAAGTGTCATGAACATATTCATGTGTTAAAACATCAAGTCATAATATTTCATTTTACCAGAGTTATGGGTAAAACCTGAAAAATGGCCATTTTGGCGCAAATTTATGCATATTAATTAGTCAAACTCAATTGAGTGGTTAGACAAATATAATTGTGATCTGGAAATAAAACCCACTGAATTGTCTTCCCCATTGACCAGGCTTGTAGCACAGTGCGTAATTTCAATCGATACCTTCGATGTCGTTATTTGCCTGAACCTGAAGTAAGAGGCTGTTTAAGTCATTTTCACGAGAACCTCAAATTCGGCTTTTTTGTACCCAAATATCTCCGATGGCCAACAACCTAACTATGTAACTTAATCATAAGATTGAAGAGGCATATCATAACCTTCAAAATACAGAAAAAAATTTTGGGCAAATGAATAGTTTGTTTGTATGAAGCAAATATGTATTACCACCTGAACGATCAGTTGTCGATTTCATCAAAATTCATGTCGCAAAAAAAAAATATTTCAATCTTCTAACTGAACATGAAAAGACACGGAATGTTCAATGAAGTAGTTTCTGACAATAACAATGACAAAATTGGCGATATAAGTGGGTAAGGATTAGTTTGACCAGGCTATTAACAGCTAGGTTTCCCCTCTTTTCATACAAATATATGCCTCCAAGAAAGCTTATTTAAAGAGGTAATCTCTTTCAAATAATCGCACATTTAGCATAGTAAGAGCTAAAATTGGTAACGGCCGATACATACATGTCTTCTCAGTGCTTCAGGCTCCATCCTAGCAAGCGTTTTATCTCACAGCCACCGTACGGTAGAATCGAATTAGCCGGCTTGATCGTACCTCGATTATTTCAACAAGCCACCCGTTATTGTCATCAACTGATGAAAAATGTGAACATACCGATTTTGTTTCCAAAAATGTGCCAGGAAGTGAGGTAAATAAGCTCTCATAAATCCATTTAGAATATAATTGACATCAAAATCTGGTAAGAATATGTTTTCTTTTGACTTCGCCATTTTGGAGTAGCGTTTGTGAGCCTGCGTGCTGTCTGCGGTTGTCAAACACCTGTTATGTTTTGTCTTCGCGTGGACGTTCGCTTGTTCGCGCATCTTTCGCACGAGTTTAGATTGGATTCGAATTAAACAAGCGCGTTAAAATTTCGAACATGCCACCTCGAACACCGAGGCCTCTCAAATGCTCTATAGGCAGAGGAGAATCGACACACTGTGGATTGTCACCAAAATATCCCCTTCTCAAAGAATACATCCCCATTGCTTCATGCAAGAGAGATATCAAACTCCATCTTAAAAATCTGAAAGTATCTGGAAAATCCGTTTCGTCAGAAAGTGAACTGATACTCCTGAGAACAGGGCACTTTAATGAACAAGGGGAACGTATGAGAGTTTGCCCAAAGCATCGAGACCTCCTTGGACTGAACTGGCGCCCTTCTCGCTTTTGTTTGCACCCATTGCATGGATCAAGAAAAGGAAAATGCGACAGGGGCGTATCAAAGAAGATAATGAAGGGGTGGAAGAAACTCGTTCCAGTAGGATCAGGTAAAGAATAAAGTTAATCTCCTTATCACAATTATATAGGTTCAGGACTGTGCAAACAACGTAACAATAGCAAACTTTGCGGCACTCGTTCGACGCTATTTTGCGATGGCTCGGAAATTCTCACCCGCATTACCTAAAAACAGTAGCTCAAAAATATCATCAACATTTTTATGTTAGTGGAGAATTATCGTTCGGATTTTCGTAGTAGTAGTGAAATTCAGTGTGCAAAGAAAGTCGAGTCCGATGATTTTTTTAACTTCCAGGTAGATTTATGTGGACCGAGAGCCGTTTTTCAAGCTGATCTCACAAAGGGAAATGTTTTGAAAAATAAGTATCGCATTACATTTCAGGCCCGAAATGTTTCCTTTGTAGTCAAGTCCACCCAATCTTCAAGTAAAAATAATTTGAAATATGACTTAATCTTGCTTAATAAGAATTATTTCAAAGAAGGTTAGTTTTCTGTGTTATGCTTCACTATTCAATGAACGTACCAAAAAGGTTTTGATTGTCCGGGGAGAAAGCTATTCAGTTGCGTTTGTGGTGTTTGCGTTGTCACGTGCATTTCAATAAATTTTACAATGTATTAAACAGTTGATGAAAATTTATCGATCAGGTCGTTTTGCTTTCTCATAAATTATCGGATGAAAATTGCGAAAATGAAACAATTTTTTGTCTTTGAAACCTTATCAAAGCTGACAAGATCTAAAAATGTTCATTTCACCAGAAATTTGCATATGGCACTTTCCGCTTTCGCATGAAAACAGACAGCCAGAAATTTTTTTTTAGAAGACCAATCTTCTTGTTGTAATACCTTTGTATGGGAAGCAAAAATATGATGAAAGATGCCAAGTTTTCATGTATGCAAAAAGTTGTGATTAGAAGTGAACGTTTCAGCTAATAAAAGCGCTCCTTTCAGCTGAAGACATTTTCTGGCGGGAAATATTTTTTTGGCGGCAAAATGAACGATCAAGTTCTGACTGCGCTGTTGCCGGCAGCTTTCCTCGTTGTTGTGTTAGCCTGTCTATTGGGAATTTGTTTAGTTTCAAACTAGTTTTTCTCAGAAGACGTGCGTAGATTACAATTAATTCCAAATTGCCAGATGTATGTTAGTCATCCACGTGTTGCACGTGTTGAGATTCATACATTTACATCACTTGTTTCTTCATGAGACCTTACTCTTAGTATATTATATCTGGTTCAAGTACGTTCTAATGATTACAATATGCGTTCGATGTGCGACGCTTGTACTCACGAATCTACGCTCGACGCGATTCATGCCTTCCGCCGTACCGTGCGATTTGAAGAGAAGAAAGCTAAATCCTGTATTGTTTTGTTTATTATAAGTCAATTGATTGTTTGTTTTATCCTTCGCATAATTCGTTATGACTTTGTAGACGTTGCCGTCAGCATCACATGGATATATTCAAAGCGGACACACCCAGGGAAGAAAACGATTATGGTAGCACTCCCAAATTAGTAAGTCTGACAAGGAGATCCATTGAATGAATGACTAATGAACGAACGAACAAATGAATGATAAATGATCGGTTAGTCAGTCGGTCGGTCGGTCGGTCAGTATGCCACTCTGTCTGACCGACTGATCGAACGAACGACAAAACGACCAAACGGGCAGACGATAGGCTGGTCGAATGGACGAACGATAAGGTGGATGGATGGATGGATGGATGGATGGATACAATACAATATTTTTTACAATACAATATTTATTTTGCCATATACAACAATTACAGATGGAAAAAAAATGACGAAAATTGACGAAAGAAAATAAATGGCGAGAAAACCTGAAAGAAACCACGAGGCTTATAAAGTCAGGCTTCCTCACTTTTAAAAAATAGCTATCTTATATTAGAATTACAATATGGACTTATGATAATTAACTTTGACCGCGCACACGTACACACACACACACGCACACACATATTAAGTAAGTTAGTTGAGAAATACAGCCTTACAGAAGTTAATACCTAGAGAGAAGAAAATCTTTAAGCTTTCATTATAAAAGAAGCGGAGGAGGGAGAACTAGTTATGTCAGAATTTAGCGAATTATAAAAGTTTGGACCTTGAAAGTAAATTGAAAACTTCCTGATGTTCGTTCTGCACAGTGGCAAGCGGAAGGACTGAGCATTCTCACTATTATAATTATGGATTTGACTATTCAGTAAAAAAAAGTTATTGAATTTGGAAGGGAGTGTAGAGTTCTTGAATGAAAACATAAAAGTACCTAATTGAAACGAATGGATATCATGAAATTTTAAGAGTTTAAGTTCCTTAAAAATAGGGCCAGTGGATGAACGAATGAACTTCCTTACCTAGTTTTTTTTTACCTTTAAAGGAAAAAAATGCATACGTTGCAGTTTTTATCTGTAAAACCATGAATTGACCAAGTCGCACTTACGTAGCACCATATTTTCTATTTATTAATGACAGCCGAAGTGGCCTCTCTTATAAGACTGGTGGTTTCTTGAGGTCTCCTCGCCGTTACCTTAACTTGTAAATTGAATGATTTTTTATTTTTAGTAAGGGAAGTAAATGATGATGATGATAATGATGAAGTCTTCATTTTACCATAGGAATCGACTGGCTTTCATCAGGATTTTCCGAATGCATTGCCAAAAAATGAAAGTCCACAGCAAGGAAACGACAGCAAGGAAAAAGTAATTTAGTTACATTTTCATTCAGAAATACGCTATAGGCATTGTAGAACTTTGAAAACTTGTATGACTGTCTAAGTTTACTTAACGTATCCTAAATATATTTTGCCATTCTACGTCGATATTTGATATTTGCAAAACTGAACAAAAACTTGCAAACTAACTTCTTATATGCCTGCTTTCAGATTTTGGGGATCGTTTTAACACCATCAGAGGAAAATATCCCTTGCCAAGAGAGTCTTATCAAACAGTTTGAGAACCTGGAACTGGAGAATGATCCTTGCCAGACAGGTCAAAACTCTGTGAATGAAGCAATGGAAGTCTCGGCATGTTACAGTCCTGATATTTCCGGTGATCATGATGAAGAATGGATACCCACTCCGCAGATAAAGACTAGCTTGTCTTCATTAAACGGGTTCATAAGAAGCATCAGCGAACGTGATGTTAGCCCCGTCAGGGGACAGTTACATTTGCCTGTAAGTAAGGTGTCCTCAATTACCTCTCGATACTACAAGAGAAAATCACAGGAAATCTGTCGAGCAGTCTTGGATTGCATAGCCCCAGGTCAGTCACAAGCCTTATTTGAACTTATGACGAGCGAAAAGGTTCAAGATATAGGCATACCGAAACCTATTGAAGGTAGCTTGGTGCAACGGCTAATAATACTCTATGAGGAGACAAACTCTTGGATTACGAAACAGGAGATTCTGTCAATATTTGTTCAGGATTACTCCAAGTCTCAGCTAAAGGAAATGATACCAGGCTTGACCAAATGGCGCATTGACGAGGCACGAAAACACGCTGCACTTGCTGGGCCGGGACGACGAAAAGAAATACCAGAAGTCCACCGAACACGTTTGGATCCTGTCAAAGTTGATCATTTTGTTGATTTTATCGCAAGTCCATATTACTTGCAAGACGTGGCATACGGCACTAAGATCCTAAAGTTGTCAGACAAGCAGACATTGGAAATTCCCAATGTGGTACGAACAGTTACTGCCTCGAGGCTTGTTGATTTGTACACCTCATTTTGTAAAGAAGAGGAGTTCCAGCCTTTAGGAAGGTCAACACTGTTTACCATACTGAAGGTAGGTGTTATGAACGAGAAGACTTGGCTGGGTGGGGGGGGGGGGGGGGGATTGTGTGAAAAGGTAGACGCGTTGAATCAATTTTGACCTAACTATGGATTTGGCGGCACCAAACCTTAACATGCTGCTGCTGCTGATGTCATTCCGTGTTGTGATTGCATTGATGCAGTGTAGTGTTTGTGTAAGTAATTCGTTGGCCACCGAGGCAGATGCAAGGGCGGGGGGGGGGGGGGGGGATGGGGTTGGTTGACGCATTCTCTATGAACGTTCAATTTCTTTATTTTACTTTGTTGTTTTACAAAGGTACCTACAGATAAAGTGCACGGGCAAAGCTCGCTGGACTGTGTACCGCGGAAATTTCCCCACCCATTGTAAAAACCGCTGACTCGCAGATCCCTTTGCAAGTTACAAGGGCAACATTTCTTGGTTCTAGGCCTTTTTTCTTCCCCCTGTTCAACATCTTGGCATTAGTATCAAGTATTTACATTGCTTCCTAAAGGTTTGCGCGGCATCTGAAAAGAAATGTCTTGCTGGTTTAGACAACACCGCTACAGAAGGAATGACGGCAATTCAAACCTTGCACGATGTCACTGAGAGATTATCTAAAGCAGGTAATAAAACTGTTTTTGCCTACGAATTTCGCCCCCCTCCCCCTCCGCCCCCTGTGATACCCGTCATGCAATTACCATCCTTAAGTAATGCGTCGCCAACTAAGGGAATTTGAAAACCCGTCTTGCTACCTTTGTCCTCATCATGTATCCTTCTCAAAATGTGCTGAATAGCGTACATTTTTTTAAATAGCAGTGAAATAGAATAGAAGCTGTAAGCAATATGGTGTTCATTTTCATTTATCAGATTAAATCTTATTGTCGCATTGTTTTTATCCTAACAAGGGATGCCAAAGACGTGGGCTATTGACTTGCAAGGAAAGCTGAAAGCTAGCAAAAACTACCTTAAGACAGATTTTAAAGTCCACATTACTGATGAAAGCCGCAGTACTGATCACTGCAGAGCTCATGCTTTATCTGACAGTATGCCAGAGTTCCAACAGAAGTGCTTTCACGAACATAATGAAATTTGTGATCGCTGCGAGGCACTGGAAAGTTCACTTACAGAAATCGAAGTGATTGTCTCCTCTGAACAAGTACAACTGAGGTACACTTTTAATCGATTAAGAACCAAGTTATCCTATTAAGCGCGTTTATCTTGTGTTGCGGAGACCGCTGTTGTTTACTTTTAGCTATTATTATTTGGTGTGAGTATCAATAACGATTTAACTGCGGAAAATGTGATTCTTTGGAGAATTAGCCGCTTTTGAGATGTGTTCACATGAGAAAACAAGACAATTATTTATTCATTTCCTAGGACAGAAGAAAAAGAGGAAATTGCTCATGACGTTGAGTATGCTGTCAAAAAAATCCAAGATTGGAAAGCACATATAATGAGAACTGCACACCAAGAAGCTGCCAAGACCAACATCTTGAATCAAATGAAACCTACACAAGTGCTAGTTATCATGGATTGGGCCATGAAGTACTTGCCAGTGCGTTTTAGAGAGACCCAGGCAGAATGGTACGGCAAAAAGGGGCGGCCCTGGCACGTGTCTGCGGCAATTACGAAAAATGACGAAAACGAGATTGAGGTAACTAAAATTATTTTAACAATATCAATGTCGATAAAAGAATATCAACACATTTTATTAATTCAGAATATGCGATGCGCACTGTGATTGCTTTCAGGGTGGAATGCATATGATTGAGTAGTTCCAAGGGTGGACACGTTGAAACTTTGCTGTTCACAAATGGCTCGGATACTCGGTGCAACATTGCAAGCAACATACTTGCAATGCGTGTCCATCTCTGACGCTACTTGGCTATCATTCCATTTCGGAAATGTTTTGCATAATTATTTGTGGAGTGGACACCCAATGAAACGAATGTTTGGAGTTGCGCCACATTTCAAAAAGATTTTATTTCATAAAAAGGAAAGAAAGTAAGCAAGCAAGCTTGCTCGACCAACGCAACGAGCGATGGGAATCTTTGATTAAATCGCTGTCATTCATCAATTATGCCTTCAAAAATCTGATAAATACAGTCGAACCTCTTAAGTACGGAAATTTAAGGGGCGGGGCTAGGTGTCCACATTATCTATAGAGGTGTCTGCATTAACGAAGTACAATTTACATGAAATGTGAGTTCTCTCGGACCAGGTGAACTGTCCATAACAGGGAGGTGTTCGTATTAACGTGGGGGGGGGGGGGGGGGGGGTTGCTAAGCAGAGGTTCGAACCGTATCAGGCAAGAGATGTATTTTTTAGTTTTCTAAGTGGAAGAGACTCTGAAATAAGATTTCCTAAAACGATAATTTTAATAAAAGAAACGATGGTCGACAGTCAAAGAAAAGCCAATTTAGGTGGATTTTTCATAGCCTGCGAATACAGCCGCCTCTCATTCGCGTTTCGCACGCAGTAGCTGGAGCGAATGAGAGGCGGCTGTATTCGCAGGCTAGATTTTTCACTGTCGCGTAACTTTTACGTGCGTAAATGCGTATAACTCAACTGGCTTCATGTGCGTTAATAAAATACTGCAGAGACGATGAACTGATAACGCACTGTTAGTAAGTAAAATAGAAAGACAAACAGACACAAAGCTTTCCTAAATGAAAATTTTTAGTCAAAATTGACAATCAAACCTTTACTTTTTATTCATTTTTCTGTTACGTCGATTACCAGTAGCGCTTAGGCATCAGTTCGACAAAGTCTGCAGCGTCACGCGCCAGTCATGATCTTATGACCTCTGGTGAAGTTTCCTTCGCATTGAATTATTCGATCTGTTTGTCATAGCGTAATTTCTTCGCCGTGAACTCTCCAATTTCCACCGTTTGAACTGTCGAGTACTACATAGAAGTTGTTCTTTCGATTTACCGCTTTAGAAAGGTTTGTTTTCTTTCTGAAAACGGCAGATTAGAGTCTTAAATTCATGCATGTGGCCGCCATTTTGAAAAACCTTTAGGGCCCAGATCGTGGCTAACGTCTCACTGTTAGGGATGAGTTGGTCCCCTCCTTCGCGATATACGCGTCGATAATGGATTTTGATTGGGCTGTTTTTGTTGAAGACATACAATCAGAACAATAGATCCCTTCTTGGAGAGAGCAGAGTATAAGTCAGGTTTAATGAATAAATTAATGTGCAGATTTGTATCTACCATGGAGAAAAAAAAAAGGATACCAAGCCAAATCTTAGACACGGTCTGCCCTCAGGGCATCCCATGTAAAAAGCCATCATTTTATGCAATCGGTGTTCCCGAACTCCTACAGGTAATCAGCCATTCAATTTAAAGTTAATGCTACATCGACCCAAGCATCCCACGTAACGCTCTTAAAGGCGTCTTGTTATTCAGCAAATTAGGCTAGTTTCTTTTTTCCTTTATTTTTAGGTAAAGACATTTTTCCACGTCTTTGACAATTGTATCCAAAACTGGTTTTCTGTTGCTTCAGTTATTGAAGATGTCCTAAAACAACTGAAGCAAACACATCCCAGAATTAACGAGGCATTCTTGAGGTCAGACAATGCTGGGTGTTATTACTGCGGGCCACTGATGCTAACAATTCCAGGGATTTCAAAGAGGGTGGGAATCCAAATCAAACGGTACGATTTCAGTGATCCCCAGTCTGGTAAAGACATTTGTGATCGCCGCATAGCGACCATGAAAAGCCACATGCGCAGATACTTGAACGAAGGAAACAATATCATCTCAGCATCTGACATGAAGAGGGCCCTAGATTCCTATGGTGGCGTGAAGGGCTGTCGTGTGTCTTTTGTTAGTGTAGATACAAGCAAGCAAGAAATAACACAGCACAAGTGTACAGGAATCCAGTCTTTCAATAATTTCGAATTTCAAAGGTTGGGAATCAGGGTATGGAAGGCCTACGGGATTGGCAAGGGAAAGCTAATGCGTACACAAGATTTAAAAACAATGTCGAATCCACAAAAGGAAAATGGACTGATTGTGCATGAGAATTTTACCAATCCGGTGGTTAATACAGGGGAATTCAAGAGGCTTAAGAACATGGCAAAACATGACACGCGCGATGAAACATCGAAGGGAAACGTCAATAATGATCATTATGACGACCAAGACCTACAAAGAGGATTTGCATGTCCTGAGGTGGGATGCGTTAAAGTGTTTGTCTCGAGCAAAAACTTGGAACGGCACCTTGATTCAGGAAAGCACTTTTATCGCATCCATAAGGAGGGTGTGTACGATACTATCAAGCGAAAGTGGCAATCTAAATGTATAACAGTTGGGTCTGTTCAAGTTTCTACAAGTGAAAGGTGTCAAGAACTAGCTAATGGTCGTGAGAAGGAGAAAGAGTTGTCTCCTCAAAACCGTGTGAAGGGATGGGCCTTAAAAAAACCTAAAGGTGGTGTGCGATTTACTCAATCTGTGAGGGACTTCTTAAATCAGACATTCCTAAAAGGCGAAGAAACTGGACACAAAGCAAATCCAGTAGAAGTGTTATCTCGACTTAGAAACTTGAGGACCACTAATGGGAAGAAGAAAATGTTTCAAAGATCCCAATGGTTAACCGCCCAGCAAATCGCAAACTATTTCTCCCGAATAAGTGTCCTTCATAGGAGTGGTCGACGCGTGGAGAATGAGGAAGAAGAAGCTGAAGAAGCCACTATGGTCGACGAAGTCTTAAATCGACAGCGATTAGCAGAGGAAATAATCATCAACTTAGAGGCATGAATACGCAGTCAAGTGATTTTAGCTTCAGCCCTGGGAAGTTCGTGGTTATGATTTCTATGCACTTGTTAACATCCACAGATTTCCCTCTCTTAGTTACGAGACTAAGAATGTGATTGTCTTAAATAATGACTACTCCAGGCCTGAGCAGACAGTTCAGTCATAAGGCCTCTTCTACCAGATTCATTCTCTTAAAGGGTTTAAGTCCCTAAATTATAAATACAGAAACAAATGTAAGGCATTTTTTATGTAAGGTCTAAAACCACTAAACATAAACATCCTCTATTTCGGGGGAAGAACAGCAAGTGAATACTTCCAATATTGAATTACCCATCACCCAGTTTATATTTCATACTCAAACCCTAGTTCAATGGCCACTGCAATTCCAAACAAAAAAAAATTGAAAAAAAAAAAAAAAAAAGAAAATGTCACAAGATAAGCGCCTTTTATGTCCCACCTATCGGAGCCTTTTGTCCCCATTACACCGAAAGCTTTTCATTGTTCCCTAAGATATTCTGTCTTTGTTCCCCTGTTTCTCAGTTGAAATTGGCCATGTTCCTTTTTCCCTTAAACCCTTTTGGGAGACACTCTCCTTAAGGTCAGAGCTTTTCGTCTCAGCTAAATTAAAACTAGCGCAGGCTTTGGGAACGACATTGATTGAGCTAAACCATGTCAAAAAGTCCGCGCATCGTGTACATCTATCACTGATGCAAGCTAAGGGCACTTGTCAGGCAAACAAATTTTTCTCCCAGTGCAAAAGATTTGCTCCAGATTTGCTGGAAGATTAAATGTGGTTAAATACCGTATTTCTACCATTTTTTTAGTGTTTTGACAACGTTGCCGTCTCGGACGTACAGTTTGGCAACCGGAAGTCTTATTTCCTGTTAATTGGCGCAATTTTACTCCTCACCGCGGATATGAAAACGTTAATTTTGACGTCTGTAGGTTGAACTGGTGATGTCGTAGCGTCAAAAGGGAAACATAGAACTTCCGGTTACCATTGTGACGTCCGGGGCGTCAATGTTTCTGTTGCTTAAGGGATGGCCTATTTATTGTCTTCTGTCTTTGCCTCTGGTTCAAGACCAGCAACGTTGAGAGCACAAACAAGGCAACTTACTGCTAAAGTCACGATCTCCGTGGTTTCATTTTTTCATAATCCTTTTTCTTGTTAGTCTTGAGCACTTCGGTTATGAATGGCTTGAAACTGATGGCCTATTAGGGCGTAGGTATAACTCTAGTGTGTTGGGCCACCTTTTATGTTGAATATCAACAAGCTGAAATAGCTTTCAGTTTTCTTGATACGTCTCTCTAACCCTTCTAGGCTTATCGTGTTTTCGTTAAGCGGAGGAAATGTGATAAAGTTTGTTATAAATTCTATTAAAAAGACAATGCTTTAGCTCCTGGCGCAACAGCGACAAACTTGTGTCCATAGCCGCTGACCGCGAAGCAGGCCCATAATTTGGCAACCAAGATGGCGGATATAAACAGCGAATCCTCTCATGTCAAGCTTAGATGTCAGTTATGTTCTAAATGGATTTATATGTAGTTATTTACTTTAATTTCTGTTCATTTTTGGAAACAAAAATGGTATATTCTGATAATTTTAATCAGTTGATGGTAATGGCGGATCCGTGTTGAAAACATCGAGGCAGATAGACGATACGATCGAGCCGGCTAATTGCATTCGACGATGGCTGTGATACAAAATGGTAGCTAGGATGAAGCCTGATGCACTGAGAAGACATGTATGTATCAGCCATTGCCATTTTTAGTTCTTACTATGCGCTAGTGTGCGACTGTTTGAAAGAGACTACCTCTTTAGATAAGCTTTCTTGGAGGCAAATATTTGTATGAAAAGAGGGGAAACCTAGCTGTTAATAGCCTGGTCAAACTAATCCTTACCCACTTATATCGCCAATTTTGTCATTGTTATTGTCAGAAACTACTTCATTGAACATTCCGTGTCTTTTCATGTTCAGTTAGAAGATTGAAATATTTTTTTTTTTGCGACATGAATTTTGATGAAATCGACAACTGATCGTTCGGGTGGTAATACATATTTGCTTCATACAAACAAACTATTCATTTGCCCAAAATTTTTTTTCTGTATTTTGAAGGTTATGATATGCCTCTTCAATCTTATGGTTAAGTTACATAGTTAGGTTGTTGGCCATTGGAGATATTTGGGTACAAAAAAGCCGAATTTGAGGTTCTCGTGAAAATGACTTAAACAGCCTCTTACTTCAGGTTCAGGCAAATAACGACATCGAAGGTATCGATTGAAATTACGCACTGTGCTACAAGCCTGGTCAATGGGGAAGACAATTCAGTGGGTTTTATTTCCAGATCACAATTATATTTGTCTAACCACTCAATTGAGTTTGACTAATTAATATGCATAAATTTGCGCCAAAATGGCCATTTTTCAGGTTTTACCCATAACTCTGGTAAAATGAAATATTTTGACTTGATGTTTTAACACATGAATATGTTCATGACACTTAATCTTTCTGCCAAGTTTGAGCCAAATCGGTGATTTGAGTATTATCACCTCCTGCCTGGTCCTATCGTGGACACGCACTTAATTCACTTAGTTCATTCACAGGCATGCACCTCACCCACTATCGGTTACTCAAGGGTGATTTGTTAGATTGTTTAAGAGTAACCAAGGACTGATATACTACAAAACAATTCTGGTAACAGTGGTGATTTCAGCAGGTGTTCCATGCAGATGCTAAGGAAGCAGATCAAAAATTACACAACCCTTGCAAAATGTTCAATTATCGCTTTTTCTTACATCTGGGTCATCATACTAATATTGTACAGGGAACCTCTGAATGACAGATTCTATTTGCTATCGACACAAAACCAAATGATTTTTTTCAGTAGGACTATAGTTTGAGTTATTAGCAAACATCTAGATCTTGGAAGGAATATGTGGCTGAGGCTGATTGCTCATCAAGGGACTGTCTATGCAATAGCAAAAGCCACTATTGATTGTTTACAGAGTATATATTAGCTTAGTTTAGTTTCTTTCCCCCAGGTGTGGAATAGGGCCACTTTTATAGAATGTATCGAATACAAAATAATCAAGAAATGTGTAATTAAATAATAATTTTATTCGGAAGCCTTGATAAATGAAATAAAAGATGATAAATCAACAACATTCTAAAACAGCTTTTGAAATAGAATATATAAATACCATTGCAGAACCAAGTGAACCTTATCTATGACTATCGCTTGCACTCTCCTCTGAAATTCCTCTCCCTTTAACATCGTCGCCACAGTTTTGTTGCCCACAAAACCTCGGGATGACCAAACAGCAAACTACATTTGTTAACATCTTTTGGGACCGTAACCTTCTGCTCTCCTTCAACTTCCACGATCCTACTTTTTTTTTTAATACAGACATTCATACAGCCTTTTAACTTCTGCAACTGATCCCGGAACAATGCATCTAACGGCGACACAACGATGACTATCTAGTCTTTCTGTTTACCTTCACTTTGCATAAGATCAAAAATCCCGGGCAACGCTTGATAACGGAGCGATTTGCCAAGACCCGCTGGCAACACAGTCAGTACATCCCTTTTCTCCAGACAAATGGCCCCAATCGCATAGTACTGCTCCTTTTTCAATTCTAGGTTAGGATTTCCTAATTTTGTCACAGAAAATTCAATACCATCGTGGAATACTTTCTCTGTATTCGTCACTATTTTGTCAAGATGTTTACGCTTGGGCAGTTGAACCTCATGACAAGAATCTTGTCATCCGAAACGCTTTTTCCCAGAGTCTCTTGTTGTCCGTTCTGCTGGATAAGGGTAACGCGGGCTCCGGGAACGAGATTGATATAAATATAAATCAGTTGTCAGATAAAAACACAATACTTGGTATCTTAGAATGTAAAGATTGTTTATTTTCGTAAATCATATTTTTTAATAGCTAAACGGCACATATATAATTGTGAAATTGTCGAAATCAGACCTTTAGCTTTAGAGTATTTATTGCAAGTTTTAAAATACTTCATCAGGTCGAAACTAAAATCGCTAAATCACGAGATAAATCGCCAGATAGATTAGCTGTTCATTTAAATAAACGGGGCAAGTAAATCAGCAGACACAACGATTGATGATTGTTGCTCATAAAAAGAAACAAAATAATAATGACAGCCATAATAATAACGCGTCGTGGCTCCATAATTGCTGTCCTTTGTAGATGTATGTGTGTGCGTGTGTGGAGATCTGTACTAGTAATATTTTCATTTGGGAATCATTTGGAACTCTGTTACAAAAAAGAATGGAACAAAGACTATTAAAATACAAAAACATGTATTTAGTTCTTGTTTTTTTTTTATCAAAAAGCATCTTTCACAATGGCATTGTGTCATCGAGTGATGTTGCCGAATGGACTCTCCTAAGTTGAAATCTGGAACGAGTTATTATTATTTAATTTTTACTACAAATAATGTCACGGAATAGAAAAGTTTAAAAAGAAAGGAATAACTTTCGTCAATCAGATTGTAGAATAGTCGTCGATGGGAACTAACGCTAGTAGGTACATTAACACTAAAGATGGATAATATATCAATATGTACTAGCAGCACAAATTACAAACACAGTCAACTTAGTAAATAGAAGAAAGATCAGCGCAGTTAGTACGCAACTTAAGCAGCTGCAAAAGAAAACATAAAAAAATACAGGCTTCAACGGGTTTCAAACCCACGACATCTGCGATGCCGGTGCAAAGCTCTACCAACTGAGCTATCAATCTAACTGGCAGCTGGTCATTCTGTGAGTTCGCAATATGACCGTGATGGACAAAAAATTCCTTCATGGGTGACTTCGGCATTTTGCATTCAAAAACGGGAAAAAACTTCAGCAAAAAGTTTAACTACAGGTGGCAACAAGCGAACCAGCTGACGAATAAGATTTGCTTACTTTTTTTTTGGGATTGATGTGCAGCTTAAATTTGCATAATGGTTGCAACACGCTTTCTCGCTCCTGTTCTATTCGTAACTTTGGGTCTACTACTGATGGCCAAGTGGTTGTATTTTAATTAAGCAAAGTAACAAAGGCCCCAAAGGTATATCTGGATATTTTAATTGTAACTCTCAAGCGACAAATGACGATTTTTACCGCGTTGCTGCCGTCTGGCAATGCTACGTACGGGCAAGCAAGAACAAGACGATCGACAATACTTATCTACGAGGCTCTTCAGTATTTTTCAAAATGTTGCTATTTCTGGGCGGAGATGTTGAACCGAAACCTGGTCAATGGAAATTTCCCTGTGGTATATCCTCGAAGTCTGTCAAGTCAAATCAAATGGGGACTCAGTGCGACGAGTGCGAGCAATGGTTCCATGTAAGACGTGATTGTTGAGATTTATCGCATGACATGTACAAGATGCTAGCAAACTCGTCCTGATCCTGGATCTGCCCTCTCTGCGGATTGCCAAATTTTTCAAACTCATTCTTCGAAAATTCGCTGATTTCCTTGGGCTTGCCAAATGGTTTTGACTCTCCGAATAATTGCGACGCCGAAGTTTCTCCACCTCAACCAAATTGTAAACAAACGCCGACACAGGCGCCAAGGAAATTGAAACGCCTGGTCACAAATTATCGGAGCTTAAAGATCAAGATTGCAGACAATGCGGCTGTAATTGACGAACACAAGCCTGATGTAATTCTTCGCAAGCAGACTTGGTTAAACTCAGATATTGCAAGCTTGGACATCTTTCCGGAAGATTATACCATATTTTGAAAGGATAGAGTCAATGGACGAAACGATGGCGGAGTTTTCGTCACGAATTAAAAATTGTACGCCTTTCCTTCATAGAAAAAAAGACTTATCAGAATAAATTTTTCATCAAGAGAAGCTTCAGTTGCCTATTTTCTTTCTATTTTTGTTGATAAAAAAAGTGACAACTGCGTAAATCTTGCGTAAAAGAACACATGTCCTTGCAAGTGGAAACTGAATTCTCCCTTTGTAACGCAGGTATCAAATTTTCAATTTTGTTTATTAGACAATTTTTAAATGGCAACCAGCGTATTTTACTCTGGAACTTTAACTACTTTAGACCAAAGGGGCGTTCTTTTACCCTGTAAATTGGGTACTTTTACTGCGCATGTTTTTGTTTTTACCACTTTCCACATAAGGTGAATGCTTGGTAAACCTCTGGTCGACTTAGAATCAACGGGTTACACTACGTTGCTGAAAATGTGATTAAACAATTAGTTTATGAGTCAGCTGTGCGTTCATCGAGATATGAAGCACTTGGGAAGTTTGGAGAGCACTCAAGAAGCTAGCGTTGCTCGAGGCGCACGCATCTTTCGTGCTCTCCAAACTTAACGAGTGCTGCATATCTCGAAGAACACCCCTGACGCATGAACCAATTGTTAATAATAGGGTATGTAGAATTGACGGAATTTCGCGAATTTTGGTCCGAAAGTTAACTGAACAACGAGGAACAAAACTGTGTCCGCATTTATTTAAAATGAAAAACTTCTTTCCAGGCGGCCTCGGAACGCAACACGTTTCCAACCTCTTTTCTACTGGAACTTGACAGATCTATTAAAAGAAAACCAATTGGAATACGGGGAAATGCCCACACACTTTGAGAGATTGATGGTTTGTGATTAAAACTGTGCAGCTACATTTCACCACAGATCACGTTTGATACCCGATTAATTAAATTGAATGACGTTCTGTCATTTTACTGTTTACCGGCTTCCTTAGCCTTAGCAGAGGTATAACCAAAACTGACTTCTGACAATTTTATCGAGTTCGTCATTAAATATCCTTTTTTAATCGATATATAGATTGCGGTTGATATATAGATTGTCCTAAAATAATCACGCTTACGAATTTTTCTTCGGGATTGCACCCGCGAAGGTTTGGAGTAACCTTAAACAGCATTTACCATTAGTAAAATAATGGTAATGTATCTGACACACCTCACACATCACATAGTCTCCTCCTCCGCTCGAGGTAAATTAATGACTGCGAATCTTTTCATATTGGGTGACATGAATGCAGCAGACCAGAAGAAGTTTTTGATGAACTAGGCTACGTTAGGCCAACAGTTCGATTCGAACGCCGGGAACAACTTCAGATATACGTGCTGCCTGGAACTAAGTTGCTTTGCCGTTCTCCAAAGTAATACTCAAGAATGGATTCAAAGCGTCTCTTTATTCTGTTGACTATTTTTACGCTTATCATATACGTACTGATGGACCAGGGAGGAGCTTTTGACCGGCCGACAAGAAGAAGGCCAAGGAGTCGAAGTTGTTCTAGAAGGCTGAAAGGGTGTTCAAGAAGAAGGAGTTCGAGTGGAATAAAGGCAGATGATATCAAGCCTATAGATATCAACGCTGTTTCGACAATCTTGGTAGGTGATCAGTTTCCAAAACCTTGTTAAAATCATTAAATGCGCATCCAAAATTAAATAAGCGCCGTGAACGTACGGAAAAAAAAAAAAAAAAAAAAAAAACAGAAAGAGAAGATAATTGGTGCGAAGAATTTCAGAAATTTTTTCCCTCTAACAGATCGAACTGTACTATTGTACCCTGGAAACAGAAGATGATGTCTAAAACACCTTTCCAGTTAAATACTCTTGTTCGCCTGTCCCCTGATAATTTTGTTCTAGATCTAGATTCATAGAATAGGCTAAAGACTGAATTGGTGAATGGAGCTGCGTCGAGCCGTATCCAGATGTAAGGTTTTTGTCTTAAAATACAAATCATGTTATTTATGTTAGTGTTAAAGCATTTAGCAGGACATTGCTTATTGAGGACACTAAGCGTTTTTTTTTCCTTGTGTGGTTATCTTTGGCGAGACATGATTTTTCCTAATTAAGATATGAACATATACCATTGAGCTGTCAATTTTTGATCGGGATTCCATAGAAATGGTAATTTTACAGGAGAAAAAAGAATCGCTCCGACGGGACTGTGTCATCAAGTAATGTAGTACCGAATAAACTAAAAAAAAAAAGATAGAAATGTCACGGAATAAAAAAAAATAAAAGTACAAAGAGAGGTGTATTTAATCAGTTTATAGAGTAGTTGTCTCGAAACTGACGCTAGTAGATTCATCAACACCAAGCATGGGTAATATAAACACATTCAGCTAAACTTCATGAGATCGGGAATTTATTTCTCTGGATATCATAGATCATGGCAGTAGGCTCACACATCTGGTATGATAAATGCAGATGATAAGCATATTATCAGTGTGTGTTTAACCAGGGCTCTTTGTATGCGTATCTTGTTAGATTGTTGATTTTAATTTCGTTTGTTGTTTTTCTTATTAGACTTCTGAGGAAGAATAAGATGCCCACCTTCAGACGTTGAACCTTTGTCTCTGATCGATGATTTATGAAGTTTCGGCTCACGTGAAATATCGACGGATGATTTTTCAAAACCATGTGGTTTGTAAAGAATGCAAGCTCTGAATCTTTTAAGGTTTGAAGCTGGAGCAATGAATTAAGATGCCAACTTAAGATTCTATGTATTAATAGAATTATTTAGAAGTCAAACGAAATGCAATGTTCTAATAAAATGAGTTTTATTGACTATTTCTGATTCATGTTATCTTTTCAGTTATCTGTGAACCTTTTCCCCGCATAACTAATATTATAACATAGCTAGTAAATTCGTGTAATCAAGTTCAATTGCTCTTGCGTGCTTCATATTTCTTTATACAATAGACTTTGTAAAACTCGCGTTTTGATTGGTCTAGAGGAGTGTGTGATTAGAGTATAGACGCACGATTGACGTCATCGAGTGGTGTGACCGGCGCACGTGATCAGAGTCTAGAATCCAGCGAGAGCGACTGGTCAACGAAGTTTTGTAAACTGTTTTTGCGAGTAGCGGACAAACACAGGCAAATTTTCTCAGGAAAGGAAAACTGTCCAATAAAAAATTGGACAAAGACTGTTGAGAGTGGCCTCAACCAGGATAGGAAAGCTAGAACTTTGTTGTGACGTGAAAAGGAAGCAAATATTTGTCGAAATATGTCGCCGATAGAAATCCGGTAATGGCGAGTCATCGATTACAAATCGCAGTGAAGCGACTTACATACTGTAATATTTTGGTGTCAGGATTTCCTTCTGGAATAAAGGTTAGTTTTGAAAATATTGTTAGTGAAATTCTTTCGGATTACACTTTAATTTGGAAGATCACAATTGCATGTGTGTAGTAGTCCAAAACTAAGTTTGCTGGAACGTTTTTGACTCAGCTCAGGCAACGCGATGCTCGCTCACGAAATGTGTTGAAATGTCTTGGCTATTGTATAAAACAAATAGATTCCATTTTGCCGTGGATCTGTACTCTGATAAGGCACAGAGGACGTCAAAACTTGGCGAGAACATCAGTCACGCTACTCGCCTGCGGCTCGTAGCGTACTTCTTTGTTCTCACCACGTTTAGACGTCATCTGTGCGTTATCAGAGTACAGACGCACGGCAAAATGGAATCTATTTGTTAAATTGTGCACGCTGATGACGTAAACAAACAAATGCCTCGAGAAGAAAAATTTCTTTGTGAATGACTTTGGCATTTTGCTTTCAAAAGCGAGAAAAAGCTTCAGCAAAAAGTTTAACTACATATACAGATTGCAACAGGCGAAACAGCTTCTGAAGAAGATCTGCTTACTGTATCTTTGGGATTAGGGTTTTTAACTCCCGAAAATAAAAAGAAAGAAAGAAAAGAAGAAAAAGAGAACAAACCGGGACAGTGTAATCTTGTCTCGTAAAACTATTAATTTTCTGAGGCTAACTTCGCTTTCTCGGAAGGAAAACACAATTGTGCTTGATTTTTTATCGTTTTATTCAGCCGACGAGCAAGCGGACATCTCAGATCATTATTTAAGCCACAGACTTTCTTTGTAATATTCGAGTACTTGTGGGAATCCAATTCCATGAAAGTACAGGCTTGATTGTGAATTTGTACTCATATCCTTTTCTAATTGACCGATTGTTCGTATTCGTAACAGTTTTATTGCGAAGTTTTTAAAAACTGTGCGCCGCACGGTTTGATAAATTCACTTTTAAATTCAATTTCGCTTGCGCTTTTATTGTATCGGATTAAAAATTGCACGCCTTTGCATCTTAAAACAAGACTTTTCTGAATAAAATTTTTATTTAGGAAAGCTTCAGTTGTTCTTTTTTCTTTCTATTTTCATCGATAAAACGTGACAACTGCGTAAATCTTGCGTAAGCAAACACATGTCCTTGCGACAGGAAACTACATTATCACTTTGTAACGTCAGGAACAAAATTTCAAGTTTGTTTTTTTGGAAAATGTTTAAATGGAAAACAGTGTATTTTATTCGATAATTGTAAACTTTAACTATCTTAGACTAAAGGGGTGTTGCTTCTTTTAACCTGTACGTTGTGTATTTTACTGAACACGGGGTTGTTTTTACCACTTTGCACATTGGGTGAATGTTTGGTAAATCTCTGGTCAAAATAGAATCAACGGGTTGAACTACCTTGTTGAAAATGTTATTACGAATTATACTCAGGCATATTAAGGCATGGCCAAAAGCCTCATTTGCATAAAAAATAGAAAACAATCATAACATTTCGTACATTAAACAAAAAACTGTCAAACTTGGTAGTTATATAAAACTTGAAGACCTTAACTGATTTTTGCTTCAAAGTGATAAGCATTTTGGTCACGTGACCTGTAAATGATCATTGATTGTTAAAGATCTTCTAGGCCAAATGGGGTATATAAAATGAAATAGTATTTAATCTCTTTTGGTGTCATACGTTTACATGTTAAGGGCTTAAAATGAATTAGCCTTGTTTGCGTGTCCACATTAAATAGCAGTCCTGTAATTAAGGGAAATAGGTCACGTGACATTAGAAATGACTTAATAACTTTTGATAGGAATGACAGGTACCACCATACAAGGCTAATTAATAATGAACTTTCATAGTGTAATAGTATGACACCCGAAAAGGTTTGATGATAGTTTGTTTTATATACCCCGTTTTACTTTAAAGATTTTAGACGTTAATCATCATTTAATGGTCACGTGACCAAAATGTTCCACACATTAAAGCAAGAATCAGTTAAGGTCATCAGGTTTCATAAGACTGCCAAGTTTGACGTTTCTTTGTTCAATCCACGAAATGTTATGATTGTTTTCTGATTTTATGCAAATGAGGCTTTTGGCCATGCCTTAATATGCCTGAGATATTACTTTTTTTACTACAAAAAATGTCACGGAATAGAAAAGTTAAAAAAAAAAAAGTGATAATTGTAGTTTATCAGATTGTTAGGACTGACGCTAGTAGGTATATTAACGCTAATTAACAATTATTCCATGAGCGCGCGTTGGATATGAGATGGTAAATAGCCAACGAGGCGCGAAGCGCCGAGTTGGCTATAACCAATCTCATATCCAACAAGCGCGAATGGAATAATTGTTTTATTAAATTTTCCGCGTTTGGGTATTGCTTTTGAAGTTTACTGAATTTTATTTTAAGTTAAAATTTCTTTCAAATTAAAACGACCGGATGTTGAGGCAACTACCTACAAAAGCGCGCGAAAATTAATGATCACATGACACGCGCAGCTCTTTGCAAACCGAGTTGAATGAAAAATCCAAAGCGAAGAAGATCAAACACAGTCGGACATCTCAAATGCAAGAAACGTTTAAATGTACGAGCTACCACCTTTCTGAGACAAGCATTCAAGTGCTTTTGAAGTTCCAGCTCATCGAGAAGCGAAATTGTTGTGCACATTTGAGCAAATGTTTTGCTGTGTGGTGCCGAGCGAAGGAAGGGATCAAGGACGGCTTTTTTTTACGCTGCACTGAATTCCTCCAGACGTTTTAAAACACTTAAGGCAAGTTCAAGTGTACGAGGTACAACCTCACTGAATCAAGCATTCAGTGCAAGTTTTTAAGCTTCAAGCTTATCGAGAAGCGTAAGAGCTGTGCACGTTTGTGCAAATGTTTTGCTGAGTGGTGCCGAGCGACGGAAACGAACATTATGGCCGCTGCTCGTACGGATTTCATAGATGAACTTTTGTAACTGGAGTCCTCGTAAATGCGTAGAAACATAAAGGCAGGCATTAAGCTCTTCTTGAGAAATTTCTTCGATCAGTTTTAACCTCTTACCGCAAGGATTTGCAAGCCATCCTGAAATTTTTGAAGGTAACCGGTTGTTATTGTTGTTGTTGTTAAGTTTATGTAATGTACATCGTAAAATCGTGCAATTTTTCTGATTTTAAAGGAAACTTCAGAGATACGTACCATTAAATAGTGTCATACCGAACTTTGTGCCTTTTATTGTTGTAATATTTTGATTGCATTGTTTGGTATTTCTTCCTTTTCTTTTTTTTTTTCTACATTTTTCTGAAGAAACTTTCGCTTCCCGCCGAAAAAAAATTAGCTTAGCGACACCTGGGGCATTCGTTTTCCAAATAAGGTCAAACTACGGTATATGAGCTGATAACCGAGATTTAGTGAACCAATCAGAACGTTAGAAAAGCAATATCCGAAGCTGAGAATTTAATAAAGGTGGATAATATATCAATGCGTGCTAGCAGCACAAATTTCAAACACAGTCAACAAAGTAAATGGAAGAAAGGTCCTCGCAGTTACTACGCAACTTAAGCAGTTGCCAAAAAAATGGCCTAAAAAATACAGGCTTCAACGGGTTACAAACCCATGACCTCTGTGATACCGGTGAAAAGCTCTACCGATTCAGCTATCAATCCAAGTGGCAGCTGGTCATTCTGTGAGTTCATAATAAGCCCGTGATGGATGAATAAATGAATGTAAATATATGGGACATATATTTAAACTGCGTATACTTAAGAGCCGTTGTCAGTAACTTTCGAGAATCCGGCGACAGAAGCGAAAATTCGAATTTTTTTTTATTTGCCCCAAAAGACCCTTTTGGTGAACTATTTTCAAAAATAATATTCAAAAGTTCCAGCGATTTTTTTTTTCGGCAAAAATTAGGAAAGTTCGAAATCGGCCTCAACGTGCCCGATGGCCCGATTGAAATTATGCAAATTAGTACATTTTCAAAACTCTCGTTCAAGACAAGGCAACGTTTTCTCGAGTTGACACTTTCACAATCGTTTTTACATCCCTTTTACTTGCTTCCAAACTATATTTTATCTCGACCTGAACATTCTTTCATTTGAAGTTAGCAACGTAAAGAATACAATGTTTGCTATTTCTTAGATAGAGTGATTTTAGCCATATTTCAGATGACCATATCATCGGGGGTATACGAATATACTGGTAATGAAATAACTTTTTTGAACGGGTAATTTTTCTTATTTATCATGTTCAAATATTTAGTTTGGCCCGTGAAAAGCGAGCGCGTTAGGTCGAGATGTGTGGAATGCACTTTGACATAATTCGCCATTTCAGCACTTCATGTTCCTCCTGTTACTTTGCACGTGATACAGTTCACGGAAGCTTTTAGATAAAAGCCAAGGTCTCTGGTTTCATTTCATGCTTTAATACACGTAAATAACTAGCTTTAAACTTGAGAGCTCCCTATATTAGCATTAAGTCATCAAATGATTCGTTTCAGGTGAAATTTTCGAGTTTATATTGAGCCGTTCAAGTGAGATGAAAGAGCCGTTCCCAGGGAAACAACTCGAAATCAGTGAAATTAATACCCTGTCTCTCATATCATGCTACACTTCCAAACTACCGTTATTTTTAAGCTAGAAAGTGTAAATGCTCCCTTTTTGCGTGACCTAAAACAGAATTTGCCTTAAATGTTACGAATAAAGTCCACTGCAATAAAAAACTAAAAAAATTGCGCACCGACGTAAATGTAAACATCAGCCGTTTCTCAACTCGCCACATGGGTGAAACGCGTCCGTTGTTTTACCTCTGTATACATTTATGACCAGAAAGTAGAAACAAAAATTCTTCTCTATGCCCATCTGTATAAAAACACTTGCCAACCAAGCTTTTGTTTTTCTGTGTGTTTGTCGAAACTACTGAAGAATAGTGCAACATTGTTGCTGACTACTTGACTCATTCAATCACAACCGGATAACACGACTGATCATGAATACTAGATATAAAAAAATGCTCTTAATTCTCTCCAATCGTTACTCACATTATATCCAGCGATATCACATCTTAGAGGCAAGGCTGAAAGTTGTCTCAAATTCCGCATATTAGAAATTTAAAGTTTTGAACAACGCGAACAACTTTCATTGCGTGACAAGTGAAATGTGATACGCAAGCGCGCGAAAAGCACAGGAATAAGCTGTGTCAACATTTACGCTTGTGATGACAGTGCGAAAATAATTTTTGAAATTACAAGAAGAAATTAAGACAAGTCAAGGTCTGCAAGGTATATTTGATTGCCGGATTGAAACGAAAATCATGTATCCCCCCCGGGGGGGATTTTACCGAATTCTCATCAACAACAACAACAACAACCTTTATTTTCCTCAAAATAAAGCCGAAATTAACTAAAATGAAAAGTAAACAAATCAAGAGCTTTCGAGGTCTCGATGCGCTATTTCAATACTATCCTCAAACAAAACGCTAATATATTTAGGAGAGTAATGTTTTTCTTTCGCCATGGAACCTCTCCGTGCGGATCGATCAAGTTTAAAAAATGCGCAATATTTGCAATGTGTTACGCTTAATCAATACAAAAAGGGCGTTCGCTCGCACCTATACAGGCACAAAAAATCCGGCCTATGAAGAAATTCAGGACGAAATAGTGTTGTTGCTAGAAAGGGCAGGTAAAGTGTTTTCATTTGAGTGAAACTAAGAGCATGAAAGAACATTTTATTTCCTTTTCTGATTTTCCCCTATTTTTTTAGAGTCGTTGTTCATCATGATCAATGTATGCACTGTGGCTTAACCTAATCCAAATGGAACTCGTAATAAGTTATATCTTCAACCAATTCCATATAAAGACCACTATAAATTGAATAATCACTAGACTCTGGTACACAGGTTCAAAAGATACTCTCACTGGCCTTTTCAAAGGCTGTTTGAGTGGTGGATACTCTGGAGCACGCTAGGAGGATTTAACAATGACAACGTCAGACTTGAACAGTGAGATAAGAGATAACACCGTCTTTTAGACCGAACACGAACATCTGAGAAATACCAGTCGTGCCCCTTGTCCTTTGACACAAGTGCGCACTATAGAAAATAAATTAAGGTTAAACTCTTATCTTGAAATTCGATCAGCTCTACCGTCAGCAATAATGCAGAATAATGTTGTGTATTTCCAGTTAACATTTTATCACCATCATTGACTCATTTCAAACTGACATTAAAGCTACGTTAAATATTTGACTGCAATAGGCTTTATCACGGTTTTCGACGCCATTTTGAAGAGTAGGCAAACAGGCGTGAAATAACAGTGTTTGTCTGGAAATTCGATGTCAAATAATTTTCATAAAATGATAAAACATTGCTGCTGAAAAATTCATGAATTGGAAACTTTTGGCATTAGGAAAAGGATTTTAAGAAAAAAAATTGGAGGGATGTAACTGTGCCAGAAAGCGTCCAGTCGTGTTTTGAACTTTTCATACATTTTCCTGTATTTTTTTTCCTGCGAACTATTTATAGTACTACAGTTCACGGCTGGTTCGCTTTACAGACAAATGTATGGAAAGTTCAAAACACGACTGGACGCTTTCTGGCACAGTAACATCCCTCCAATTTCTTTTCTTAAAATCCTTTTCCTAATGCTAAAAGTTTACAATACATGAATTTTTCAGCAGCAATGTTTTATGAAAATTATTTGACGTCGAATTTCCATACAAACACTGTTATTTCAAGTCTGTTTGCCTACTCGTCAAAATGGCGTCGAAAACCGCGATAAGGCCTATTGTATTTTAACACGTTAACCTGAAAAGAAGTCTTTTTTTTGTTTTTTCGTTCCATTCATGGTAAACGTCCTTATTGCATTGATTAACCGTATAACACATTGCAAATCTTGCGCACCTTTTGAGCTTGATCCACAACTTTTGAGCATTGATCCATGGCGAAAGACAAACTTCACTCTCCTAAGTGTATTAGCTTTTTGTTTGAGGATAGTATTGATATACCGCATTGAGGTTTCAAAAGGTCTTAATTTGTTAACTTGATTTGTAAATTAATTTCGGTTTCACTTTTCCTGTAATGTTATTGATGAGAATCCGACACAGACAATACAGAGTGAATCTCGGAGGAGGAAAACTACATGATTATCGTTTCAGTCCATTAAATATACCTTGCAAACCTTGACTTGTCTCAATTTCATCTTGTAATTTCAAATTATTTTCGCACTGTCATCACTGACAAGCGCAAATATTGACAAAGCTTATTCCTGTTCTTTTCGCGCGCTTGCGTATCACATTTCACTTGTCACGCACTGAAAGTTATTCGCGTTCCTGTGTTGTTCAAAACTTCAAATTTCTAATATGCGGAATTTGAGACAACTTTCAGCCTTGCCTCGGGGATGTGACATCGCCGTATATAATGTGAGTAACGATTGCAGAGAAGTAAGAGCATTTATTTATATCTAGTATTCAGTCGTGCTATCCGGTTGTAATTGAATGAGTCAAGTAGTCAGTAACAATGTTGCACTATTCTTCAGTATTTTCGACAAACACACAGAAAAACAAAAGCTTGGTTGGCAAGTGTTTTTATACAGATGGGCATAGAGAAGAATTTTTGTTTCTACTTTCTGGTCATAAATGTATACAGAGGTAAAACAACGGACGCGTTTCATCCATGTGGCGAGTTGAGAAACGGCTGATGTTTGCATTTACGTCGGTGCGCGATTTTTTCAGTTTTTTATTGCAGTGGACTTTATTCGTAACATTTAAGGCAAATTCTGTTTTAGGTCACGTAAAAAGGGAGCATTTACACTTTCTAGCTTAAAAATAACGGTAGTTTGGAAGTGTAGCGTGATATGAGAGACAGGGTATTAATTTCACTGATTTCAAGTTGTTTCCCTGGGAACGGCTCTTTCATCTCACTTGAACGGCTCAATATAAACTCGAAAATTTTACCTGAAACGAATTATTTGATGACTTAATGCTAATATGGGGAGCTCTCAAGTTTAAAGCTAGTTATTTACGTGTATTAAAGCATGAAATGAAACCAGAGACCTTGGCTTTTATCTAAAAGCTTCCGTGAACTGTATTGACACGTGCAAAGTTACAGGAGGAACATGCAGTGCTGAAATGGCGAATTGTGTCAAAGTGCATTCCACACATCTCGACCTAACGCGCTCGCTTTTCACGGGCCAAACTAAATATTTGAACATGATAAATAAGAAAAATTACCCGTTCAAAAAAGTTATTTCATTACCAGTATATTCGTATACCCCCGATGATATGGTCATCTGAAATATGGCTAAAATCACTCTGTCTAAGAAATAGCAAACATTGTATTCTTTACGTTGCTAACTTCAAATGAAAGAATGTTCAGGTCGAGATAAAATATAGTTTGGAAGCAAGTAAAAGGGATGTAAAAACGATTGTGAAAGTGTCAACTCGAGAAAACGTTGCCTTGTCTTGAACGAGAGTTTTGAAAATGTACTAATTTGCATAATTTCAATCGGGCCATCGGGCACGTTGAGGCCGATTTCGAACTTTCCTAATTTTTGCCGAAAAAAAAAATTCGCTGGAACTTTTGAATATTATTTTTGAAAATAGTTCACCAAAAGGGTCTTTTGGGGCAAATAAAAAAAAATTCGAATTTTCGCTTCTGTCGCCGGATTCTCGAAAGTTACTGACAACGGCTCTTAACATATAATTATATTTGAACATATATTTGAACCGCGGTTTAAATATATGGAAAATTATTGACAAAGCCAGAGCCTACACTAACATTTCAAAGCGATGCAATCTCTGCATCGCAGAGAAATTCTTTATAATATGTAGGCCCGAAATGGCAACCTTAAACAAGCGTGATGAACTCTTGTCTACCTGCAGGCACCGAAGAAAATACATTCTTAGATACAATAGTTAAACAAACGCGCGCGCTCGTGCATCTTTTAAAATTCTGTAAGCATTCGTTTTAACGGTCAAATGTCACGCGTTCATATTGCTGATATAGCCTTTAACGATACTTCATTGTGTATGGAGATTACTGAGGAGTGGATCAACCTTGCGTTGATCTACGAAACAAATTTGTATTAGATACATATGTGCTCAAATTGAGTAGTCCAGCTACTTCTATAACCGCTCCTTTCTTGTAGAGCACTCCATTGGCTTCACTGGTGATCAACGCCTGAATTATCACGCTCCTAATAATTGAGCACTGTCTTACCGAAGAGCCATACATGGAACGCGTATCGTTCAATTACTCAACGAAGAACATCCCTGTCGCATCGAGAAAGACCTACATCACGCAATTGATCGACAAGACAGAACAGTTTTTATGTAGGATGAGATGGAAAGCTTTCCACTTCTTAAACACAGAACAAACTGCGGCGAAAGAAACTTTTGGCAGTCCGGCACAGTTATCAAATTTGATAACCGCGTGACGTCACAACATGGCGCCAGCCCAGAGCTCGGTGAGTTTTCGGAGAGCGTTCAATTGTTTCGGTAATTTTTCGATTGTGTTCGCGTTCCATACCCAGAATTCCAGGCATGAACATCGATAGCACAATAAACTTCAAGGCCCTGCAACAATGGCGACCATCGGGAAAGAATTATGCGAGATCTTCCCTTGCGATTTGAAGAGGTGGTACGAAATGACAGTCCCTTTCAGGTATGTTTATTGTCTTTGCCATCAACTTTAGGGTAGTTGGGAATTTTTGTGGTACACGAAGAAAATAATGTTGTGATCTTCATTAATATATCTTTCGATTCAACACTTATTTGCCGGAGGGCATGAAGAATTGTAAGAGGGCACTATGATATTTTGATTTGCGGTCTGATTCCGCTACTGACCGCCATTGTTAATTACTCTTGCTTCTAGGATGACTAGAAATGAAGGCAGCCGGCATTGATTTCCACCGAGAGAAAAATAGCTACTTAACCTTTGGAAACAGGGGTCCTTTTTAACTGACAATGCGAGTTGCCCTCGGTGGAAGAAATACCGGAGGAATTGTCGAACATTGTCTAGATGTTCAAGAGTGCCAAGAAAGCCTGTACGTTGAGAGATCAGGCTGAGAGATGTTGCTGGCAAGCAAATAGGCCGAGTACAATACTTTCTTAATAGAGATAAAAAGGAGCTCATGGACTGTGGGAAAGTCTAGTGATGAAGGGTAGGATTTCAAAATTAAGTTATCCAGGAACGATTTTGATAAACAACTCAGTCGAAAACTATCGAACGCTTTGTTCCGGAAATGCCTCCTTGGCAATTACATGTCTTTGTCTTGTTCAGTATCGTTACTAATATGATCGGATACGAACGGAAATAATTCGTATTTTTCTAGGTAGTACATTTAAGCTTACATTTACATGACTGTAATATTTCTATTTCAGTTCTCGTCGTTAGATAACCAGCCAGCCGACAGTAACCACAGAGAGTGATTTCAGAGCTCGGTGATGAAGGTGACATGCCGGATGTTGAGGTATGCCTTCACAGTACGATTTTACGATTTTCCCAAAATGTAATTATCCTTTACAAATTTATGCTTGGTGTTTTAATCCCGTGTGATGCCAGACTCATAACAGTTCGAGCTTTGAGCCACAGCAAACAACCTCAATACGCCCTTTCAAGAACAATTTAAACGGGACTTGTCCGTTGCACTTCTATTGCAGTACGTCGCTTCAATTATTTAGGACAGATCGAAGCGACTCTACACACGTCGCTGCTCAATCGAATCATCGCCTCCTGCACTTTCGAAATCCCTGGTACAAGAAAGAAACAAAATTTATTTGAAGTCCCATTTTTAAAGTTAGTTATAACGCAACATTTCTTCATTCATACAGATTGACGAAGGACAAGAAGGAGAGGAGCACGGCAACAAGAAGTTCAAATCATGTTAATGTTTATGCAATAAAGGGAATAAACAAGCATCTTTGATGGAAGTTATTTTCTTGGGATTGGTGTTTCTTTTTGATCGGCTATCG
This sequence comes from Pavona decussata, assembly GCF_977016875.1. Classification (NCBI taxonomy): domain Eukaryota; kingdom Metazoa; phylum Cnidaria; class Anthozoa; order Scleractinia; family Agariciidae; genus Pavona; species Pavona decussata. The sequence goes on along the minus strand of NW_028145625.1, from coordinate 350,473 downwards.
CTCAGGAATTCTGTGCTTCAGCCAAAACCGCTCGAGGTTTCCTCGGTCCACGACGACGCTATGAGGCTTTCGATAGATATCAAAATGAGCTTTGTCAATTAATTATGGACAAAGATTGTACCGTATTTTCCTGATGTCAGGCCAAAATTCCTATTCTAAACCTTTCCTTGTGCACAATTCACTGTGCGACCGAAATCGAATGTTGAATTAGAGCCCCATCAAAATGTTTTCGTATTGAAATGGCCATCATATTGAAAGAAGATGGTTGCTATGATAACATGTCACGTGAACTGTAAGTTGCGGTTTGATTGGCTAATAGTTTGTTTTGGTCCCGGTTATCAAATTTGATAACTGTGCCGGACTGTTTGGGTTCAAGACCAAGAACTGCCCACCCGCCATTGAAGAGATGAAAGCCTCCACAACATCAAATTCAAGGATATTAACTGCCAGTTCCAAAGAGACCTAGACGAAGACATTAGATCAGTTAAAAACGACAACCGCTTACTTGTCAAGGCCGATAAATCTACCAACTTTTACAAACTAGAAACCGCAAAGTACACTAAACTACTAGACGCAAACATAACTAAAACTTACAAGAAAGCCGACAAAGGACAACTACGCATAATTGACGCCGAAGCGAAAGTAATCACCAAGAAACTTAACATAGATGACAGGGTCGAGGCAACAGCTATAAAAGAAGCATTTTTTACACTAAAAGACCATAAGGATAATTTTGTCAACAAACCTACTTGCCGATTGATCAACCCATCGAAGCAGGAGATAGGAAGAATAAGCAAGCAAATCCTTGAGAAAATCAACAAGAAACTTGTAAATGCCACAAACGTAAACCAGTGGAAGAACACGTCCTCCGTGTTAGCATGGTACAAGAACTTACCGAATAACCGTACCTCGGCATTTATCAGTTTCGATGTCGTTGAATTCTACCCCTCGATATCTGAATTACTGCTCAAGCGCGCACTAGACTTCGCATCCAATTACGTGTCCATCTCACCCGACGACCGCCATACAATTATACAGGCAAGACAATCACTCCTTTTCAGCAAAGGAAACCCATGGCAAAAGAGAAATTCAAACACACTCTTCGACGTCACCATGGGAAGCTACGATGGAGAGAAGACGTGTGAATTCTCCCTTTGTAACGCGAGAATAGAATTTTCAAGTTTGTTTATTGGAAAATTTTTAAATAGCAACCAGTGTATTTTATTCGAGAATTAGAAACCTTAACTACCTCAGACCAAAGAGGTGTTGCTTCTTTTACCCTGTAAGTTGTGTATTTTTACTGAACATTTTTATTTTTACCACTTTGGAAGTTGGGTGAATGCTTGGTAAACCTCTGGTCAACCTAGAATCAACGGGTTACACTACCTTGTCGAAAATGTTATTAAACAATTTGTTTATGTGTCAGCTGTCCGTTCATCGATCGAGATATGAAGCACTTGGGAAGTTTGGAGAGCACTCAAGAAGCTAGCGTTGCTCGAGGCGCACGCATCTCTCGTGCTTTCTAAACTTATCGAGTGCTTCGTATCTCGAGGAACGCTACTGAAGCGTAAACCAATTGTTAATAATAGTGTATATAGAATTGACGGAATTTTCGCGAAATTTGGTCCGAAAGTTAACTGAACAACGAGGAACAAACCTGTGTCCGCATTTATTTAAAATCAAAAACTTCCTTCCAGGCGGCCTCGGAACGTAACACGTTTCCAACTTCTTTTTTACTGGAACTTGACAGATCTATTAAAAGAAAACCAATAGGAATACGGGGAAATGTTCACACACTTTGAGAAATTGATGGTTTGTGACTAACACTGTGCAGTTACATTTCATCAGAGATCACGTTTGATACCCGATTAATTCAATTGAATGACGTTCTGTCATTTTACTGTTTACCGGCTTCCTTCCCCTTAGCAAAGGAATAACAAAAACTGACTTCTGACAATTTTATCGAATTCTTCATTAAATAACCTTTTTTAATCGATATATAGATTGTGGTGCTTTCCTAAAATAATCACGCTTACGAACTTTTTTTCGGGAAGGCACCCGCGAAGGTTTGAAGTAACCTTAAACAGTATTTACCATCAGAAAAATAATGGTAATGTGTCTGACAGACCTCACATATCACATAGTCTCCTCCTCCGCTCGAGGTAAATTAATGACTGCGAATCTTTTCATATTGGGTGACACGAATGCAGCAGACCAGAAGAGGTTTTTGATGAACTAGGCTACGTTAGGCCAACAGTTCGATTCGAACGCCGGGAACAACTTCAGATATACGTGCTGCCTGGAACTAAGTTGCTTTGCACGTTCTCCAAAGCAATACTCAAGAATGGATTCAAAGCGTCTCTTTATCCTGTTCACTATTTTTACCCTTATCATATGCGTACTGATGGACCAGGGAGGAGCTTTTGACCGGCCGACAAGAAGAAGGCCAAGGAGTCGAAGTTGTTCCAGAAGGCTGAAAGGGTGTTCAAGAAGAAGGAGTTCGGGTGGAATAAAGGCAGATGATATCAAGTCTATAGATATCAACGCTGTTTCGACAATCTTGGTAGATGATCAGTTTCCAAAACCTTGTTAAAATCATTAAATGCGCTTCCAAAATTAAATAAACGCCGTGAACGTACAGAAAAAAAAAAAAAAAAAAAAAGAACGAGAAGAGAAGATAATTGCGAGGAAGAATTTCAGAATTTTTTTCCTCTAACAGATCGAACTGTGCTATTGTACACTGAAAACAAAAGTTGACGTCTGAAACACCTTTCCAGTTAAATACTCTTGTTCGCCTGTCCCCTGATAGTTGCGTTCTAGATCTAGATTCATGGAATAGGCTAAAGGCTGAATTGGTGAATGGAGCTGAGTCGAGTCGTATTCCAGATGTAAGGTTTTTGTCTTAAAATACAAAACATGTTATTTATGTTTGTGTTAAAGCATTAACACGACATTGCCTATTGAGGACACTAAGCGCTGTTTTCCTTTTGTGGTTATCTTTAGCAAGACATGATTTTTCCTAATTAAGATATGAGCATATACCATTGAGCTGTCAATCTTTGATCGGTATTCCATAGAAATAGCAATTTTACAGGAGAGGAAAGAATCGCTCCGACGGGATTGTGTCATCAAGTAATGTAGTACCGAATAAACTAAAAAAAAAAGATAGAAATGTCACGGAATAAGAAAAGATAAAAGTACTGACGCCAGTAGATTTATCAACACCAAGCATGGGTAATATAAACACATTCAGCTAAACTTCATGAGATCGGGAATTTATTTCTCTGGATATCATAGATCCTGGCAGTAGGCTCACACATCTGGTTGATAATCGCAGCTGATAAGCATATGATCAATGTGTGTTTAACCAGGGCTCTTTGTATGCGTATCTTGTTAGATTGTTGATTTTAATTTCGTTTGTTGTTTTTCTTATTAGACTTCTGAGGAAGAATAAGATGCCCACCTTCAGACGTTGAACCTTTGTCTCTGATCGATGATTTATGAAGTTTCTCAGTTGAAATATCGACGGATGATTTTTCGAAACCATGTAGTTTGTAGAGAATGCACGCTCTGAATCTTTCACGGTGTGAAGCCGGAGCATTGAATTAAGATGCCAACTTAAGATTCTATGTATAATAGAGTTATGTAGAAGTAAAACCAAATGCAATGTTTTAATAAAATGAGTTTTCTAGACTAGTTCTGGTTCATGCTAGAAAAGAAAAACGCCGTTTTCAAAAAAATGTGTCTGCGATTTCCACTGAAAAATTCAATGTCAAATCTGAGTAACTCGTTTTAGTTTGGTGTTTGACTCTTGGAAATGTGTATACTTCAGGAACCAAGTCAAAAAAGAACATCGAAAACATATCATTTTAGCTAACTAGTTGTTTCCAGAACATGCAAAGTTCTCACTGAAGGCAATCCATTCAAACCTGCCTGACCTATAACTTTTTAAATTTTAACCGGAATTTACCAAATTGATAGTATTGGGAGTATTCATGTAATTTACCAACATTTACCAATTAACTAAAAATAGAATATCGAAATCAAGGAGAGAGAAAAGCAAACGTGGTTTCCAGAATATCTACATTGTTGTGGCATTATGTATTTGAAAAATAACAAATCAGACTAAAAGCACACATATATCTACTGTCAATTATCTATGAACATTTTCCCCGCATAAGGAATATTCCTTATATTTGGGGAAAATAAACATTGGTGGATAATAAAAGTGGCTGTCTGACCTTAATTGGGATGTTAAGTGACAAAATGAGAGCCCCTCTTAGGCTTACATCTGTTTTAGCAATCACATCACCTTGTGAAATTTACAAAGAACTTATAATAAATTGTTTCCTTGCACAATTATATGCCAATCATAAGATTTAGGGTTACTTCTGTAATGTTATTATATTGTTGGCCACAAGTATCCGCTGAAGTAACTGTGGTTTACTTTCTAATGTCAACAAATGTTTAGATACTTTTTTTCAAAGCAACATCTGCAGTTTACAACATTGAGACCAGGTCCAATTTCCGACAAATTTTTCTGAGGCGTCGGGACTCTCTTTTTGAGGACGGGTCATTTTTTTTAAAAACTGCTTGAAAAAGTATCAAGACTAATACCTTTTAAAGATCTGCTCATTATTAAGCCATGTCTTAAACACTATCTGGCATCAATGAAGTACTAAGAAGATTTTATTTAAAAACAAGGTAATTCCTTCAGTAATAATAAAAACAAAATTACTGTTATCAACGGAAGCCCTATTAGTATTGTATTCATTTACAGCACACATCAATTCTTACTTGGGTTGATATCGGCGCATTGGCGCATTAATGCATTGCCGGAAACAGGTACTGATGTGCGCCGTATTACTGGCATACTCAATATGTTAGACGTGTTAGCCGTTGACCTCCTCCTCTCCAGGTAATCTAAGAAATTGCGAATCTTTTATTATTGGGTGACAAGAATGCAGAATATCAGAAGCGGTGAGATCGAAGTAATGATTTGGTGGGCTAGGCTGGGCCAATAATTTAATTCGCACGTCGAGAACAACCTCAGAATCCAAGCTGCTGGGAACTAAATTGCTTTGTACGTTTTTCAAAGTAAGACTTTAGAATGGAATCAAAGCGTCTCTTTATCCTGTTAATTTATTGCTGCTTGTGATATGCGTTCTGGCGGACCTGGGGGAGGCTTTTGTAGTGCGGTTGCCAAGAAGGAGGAGACGAAAATGTTTAAGGAGGCTGAAAAGGTGTTCAAGGAGACGTAGTAAGAGTGGAATAAAGGCAGATGTCATCAAGCCTTTAGATATGAACCATGTGTCGACAATCTTGGTAGGTAATCAGTTTTATAAGTGCCAATACCTTTTTAAAATCTTGAAATGCACTTCCAAAATCAGCGTCAGAGAGCGTATAGAAACAAACAAAAGATAAGATTATTAGTAGGAGAATTTCTGAACTTTCCCCATCTATTTCCTTCATACATGTGGATAAAAGTTCGCTGTTATTTGCTGTATTATTGTATTAACAAAGGGATCTGAAACATGTTTTCGGTAAACGCAAACGTTCAGCTCATGTTAGTGAGAATCTGTCCGGAAGGCCTAAATGACCTTATAATCTAAAATTGAATCGTAAAGAAAGACATTTTTCTTTGTCAGTCAAGCAATCTGAAACTTTCGTAACAAGGAAAGTTTGATTCATCGATAACAGAGCAAAATTCGCCTGGTAAATTGAAGGGTAGGCTTCTGTTTCTAAAATCTTCAGCTAACCAAATCGAAACAGACAGGAATGTGTTCGCGTACTCTGAATCCCTTTTGCCGACCTGAAAGAGATCTTGGACAACAGAAGATGACGTCTGAAACACCTTTCCAGTTAAATATTTTCTTTTGTACGTTCGTAATTTTCTAGCGTACGTTTGCGAGTTTTTTTCCAGAATAGGCTAAAGACAGAATTGGTAAATGGACTGAAGTCTTACTCCAGATGTGAGGGGTTTGTCTTAATAAAATCATGTTATTTATAACAAGGTCCAAGCATTTACCACGCCGTTGCTTATTGACGACACTAAACGTGGCTGTCCGTTTGTGCTGATCGTTGGCGAGACATAGCCGAGTTTCTTTATTGAGATATCAAGATATGCCACTGTGCTTACAGTCGTCAATCGGGATTCTATAGACATGGTCATTTTACAGCAGAAAAAGAGTGACATCGCTCCTAAGAAATATTAAACCGTATTTAGTTGTTGTTGTTGTTGTTGTTATTTTTTTTATTAATTAAAAAGCATCTTTCACAATGGTATTGTGTCATCGAGTGAAGTTGCCGAATGGACTCTCCTACGTTGAAATCTGGAACGAATTATTATTATTTTTTAATACAAAAAAAGGCCACGGAATGTAAAAGTTTAAAAACAAAGAGATAACTAAATGTAAATATATGAAACATATATAAGGGATAACTGCAGTCAATCAGATTGTAGAGTAGTCGTTGGGAACTGGCGCTAATAGATTCGTTAACACCAAAGATGGATATTAACTCAAGTTGTACCAGCGGCACAAATTTCAAACACAGTCAACCAATTGAATAGAAAAAAAAAATTCTCGAAATTAGTATGCAACTGAAGCAGTTGGGAAAAGAAAGCTTGCAAAAATTCAACGGCATTCAAACCGATGACCTCTGCGATGCCGGTGCTGTGTTCTTCCAACTGACTAATCAAGCGAACTGGGAGCCAGTCATTCTGTGACTTCGCAATATACTCGTGATGGATGAAAAAATGAATGTAAATGCAGAGGAACCCCCGATTTTACGATCATCAATCTAACGTCAAAACGATATTCTTTATTTAACGATCAACATTCTGTGTTCCGGCAACATGTACAGTTAGTTATAAATCGGGAGTTCGCTTACAACTATTGCCCTATTTAACGATATGATTTTGCTGTTATGTCTCCTTGCAATTTCGTAAAATCGAGGTTCCACTGTAATGAGCTCACACATCTGGTTAGACAAACGCGGATGGGAGGCATATTATCAGTGTTTTTTTTAACTGGGGCTTGGTGAACGTATCTTGTTAGATTGTTGATTTTAATTTCCTAGCTGCTTTCCTTATTTAATAGGCTTCTGAGGAGAAATAAGATGCCAACCTTGAGACGTTAAAGCTTTGTCTCTGATTTATGAACTTTCTCGTGTGAGATATCGAGTGATCATTTTTGGAAACCGTGTAGTTCGCAAGGAATAGAAGCTTATTTTCAATATTGTCAGGTGTAAAGCCGGAGCAATAAATTAAGATGCCAACTTAACATTCTATGTAGTATTAGTATAAATCTACTAGCGTTCTATCACAAATGCTGTTCTCTTATAGGCTACGCTACTCACTATCTATTCTGTTGTAGATAAGTCTAGTGGGTAGAGTGAGTAGCCTAACAATGTGCAGTTGTCAACAAAATCGCGGCAGTTTTCTCGCGTTTTTGAAGTGTCCGTATAGAGGATTTTTGGAGTTAGGCATTTTGCCCGAAGTAACTTGAGATCACAATGGTCGGTTACTAGGGCTTTTCCTCCCGCAACTCTCAAAACTGAGAGTTATAGGCTATATACGCAAGTAGAATACATCAATGTAACGAGACTTGGAAGGTAAGTAGGAGGATAAATTACCTAGCAATTGGTTTCATTCTATTGACTGCTATTTTGACGTCTTAAATTATGTCCAAATTTGGCGTCAGAATTAAAATTCAGGAAATAATATGAAAAATGTTGTATAGGTTTTCAGCATAGAATTTTATGATTTCTGGTGAAAACCCCATCTCAATCAGAACAAAAGACGTTAAGTTACAGCTAATTAAAGAAATTCAAATTTCCCACCACATGACCATATATGGTCATACTTCAGGGGTATTTAACTCTTCTTCCCTCCTACCTCTCAGAACGCATACAGAAACGTGCTTTCAAAATCATAATTCCCGCGCTTTCCTACTCAGAAGCTCTTCATTTCCTAAATTTAAGAACAATAGACGAAATACGTAGTGAACTTTGTGTTAAAACTCTTGAAAAGATCTCAAGAGGAGGACCCCCTGTAAGTGTTAAATTTCTTCCAATGAAGAGACAGCTCATGCATCACTACCAAACGAGAAGCGCTAATAAATATACATTAAAACTAATATAACTAAACTTATAACTAAATGCAGGACAGAAAGATTGCGCCGTAGTTTTTTCCCAAGCACTATTTTAGCTTTCAACGATCTTTAGATTTTTACACTTTATATCCATTTTTTAACTTATATAAGAATAAATTTATTTGTAATTTTGATATGAAACTTATTGTAACCCAGTCCCTCATGATCATTGATTTATTAACAGTATGTAATTTTATAAAATTAATCACCTAACAAGATTGTCGACACATGGTTCAAGTCTAAAGGCTTGATGACACCAGCAGTTGTACAATTGTAACCACATTGTAATTCAGATTAACTGCGATGATAATGGAATTTAACTTCTTTTATTATTATTATTATTATTATTATTATTATTATTATTATTATTATTATTATTATTATTATTATTAGTATCATTATTATTATTATTATTATTATTATTATTATTATTACTACTATAATTATTATTATTATTATTATTATTATTATTATTATTATTTTTATTATAAACTGCTTTGCACGTCCTTCAAAGAAGGACGCAAAAATGGACTCAAAGCGTCTCTTATCCTATTGACTTTTTTGCTGCTTGTAATATGTTTTTTCGTGGACCAGTGGGAGGCTTTTGTACAGCGGCCGCCAAGAAGAAGGCGACGAAGATGTATCAGAAGGCTGAAAAGGTGTTTAAGGGGAAGGAGTAAGAGTTGAACAACTGCTAGTGTCATCAAGCCTTTAGACTTGAACCATGTGCCGACAATCTTCTTAGGTGATTAATTTTATAAGTACCAAAACCTTTTTAAAGTCATTAAATGCACTTCCAAAATCAGCGTGAGAGAATGTACAGAAACAAACGAAAGATAAGATCGTTAGTAGCAGAATTTCAGCGCTTTTCCGCACTATTTCCTTTATAAATATGGATAAATTTTCGATGGTTATTTGGTACTTGTTGATTGTATTAACAAAAGAATTTACAACATGTTTTCGGAAATGCAAACGTTGAGCTCATGTCGGTGAAAATCTGTTCGGAAAGCCTAAATGACCTAAGAATCTAAATTTTTTTTTTTCAATCAGATTATTTGGGTAGCCTCTTAGTAGTAATATAGGGACCTCTAAACCCGAAGAAATGCTGAGAAAATGCTGAGGCAAAGCTGAGGAAAAGCTGAGGCATCTCATTACAGTGCTGAGGGATATCTTTACAACGCTGAGGCTTCTCATTACTGTCCGTTAGATGACATCATTATTTATTCTTACTACCAGGATTGGTTGTCTCTAAAAAACAAATGCGTTCATTGGTTGACTCTTTTTATGCAGGCACTATGATTGGTTATGTCTATGTAGATTGTTATGAGGGAATAAAACCGAACACACCACCCATGGCGTCACTCCACCCTTGAAATTTTAAGTGAAAAATTATTGCACTTTTATTTTTGTAGCGTATTTCAGGGTAAGAATTTTATCGTTTACTAAGATGGATTTTTTTATCAGCTTTACGTTCCTGCCAATCGGTTGAAGACTGGGAAACTTTAACTGGTTCTAATCCAATCCCGCACGAATTTCTACAAAAAGCACTTGACAGATATATCGAGTTAACAATCAATCAAATTAGTTTTGAGGTAAGCTACTTTTGCACTCCATTTTATTCCTCTAACATAACATAACATAAGTTCAGTAAGGCTTTAATCGTTTGAATAAAAATGCACACTTTCTTGCTATTTCCTTAGTTACCAGCTGAACTGCAGACTGATGGCGATCATGAGTTGTTGCAAGATTTAACAAGACCAACTGAATATAACGTAAGTTACCATTACAATCACCTTATGATAAACGAACTCTTAACTGTTTAACTATTTCTATTTTGTTGTGGATACTTGAATGTTTATTTATTTATTTATTTATTTATTTATTTATTTATTTATTTATTTATTCTATGCAGTTATTGGAAGAAATATTGGAGGAAATAAATTCACCTGATGTTAACCTAACGGTAAGTATACCGTTTTGGGGGTACAATAGTTGGAACAGAATGTGTAAACGTTGACACTGCTTTGAGCATGCATAAATAGAACAAAACCGTCACCAGACCATGAAATTTCTGGACGTTTGTTATTTAGACTTTATTATTTATTTATTTTTTTTTTTGCTATGCAGTTATTGGAAGAAATATTGCAGGAAATAAATTCACCTGATGTTAACCTAACGGTAAATGCACTTTCGCAATGGTTTTGTTTTGTTTGTTTGTTTGTAAAAAATACCTTTACAATAGTTCAAACAGAATGTTTAAACGGTGCAGACTACTTTACATAAACATGCATGTCTGGAATGGAACCATCACCAGACCATGAAATTTCTGGACATTTGTTATTGAGACTTTTTTCAGAATGACCATTATTCGTTCGCCCACTTAACTCCATCAAAAGTGGTAATTTATTATATTGTTTTTTGTAGATACCAGTACAGGATTGTAACAACGAAATTTCAAATCCATCCAATGGAACGATTGGTTTCCCACTTGAAGAGGGTGTAAGTTTTTTTTTTTGTCTTTTTACCGTATGTGAAATGTGAAAGTAATATACACTGCTTTCGTTAAAAATCTTATGTTTGTTATTCTTTTGTTCGCGTCTTTTCCCACGAGAGATGTTTTCAGACACTACTTTACTAGAGTATTGCTCCCGACGGTTAGTTATTAATCCTGTTATAGGTAATCGAAGAGGTTATCCAAGAAAGTAGTGGATTAAACGGAATGGATGTATGCATAGAGCAACATAACGTAAGTGACCTGGTTGTTTTTACAATTGTGCGCTAGAAGATTTCGCTTTGCTGTACACTTTACTCGTTACAGTCATAATTGTATTTCCATTTCTAAGTTTAAACTAGACACCATTAAGGGATTAGTTCTTTGTCTGTGAAGTATACGACAATAGTTTGTTAATCAATGTACACTCCATGTTCTTTCAGGACGGCAATTACCTATTACCATCTCAGTTAGAAACAGATAATTATGATGATCTTTTTAACCAGCTCACTAAGGAAGTTAGGCTGCTTATAATTTTATTTCATTCTTATTTGCCAAACGTTTTTTAATCATTACCTTCTACTGACTTAAAGTGGGACAATATCTTTACCGAGTTAACGATCCTATTTATCATGCTTAAAAAAGTGGTGATGAATAGATGGGTTGTGTTGTAACTTTACTGTATAGTTAACGGCATTAAATGTTGTAATTTTAGAACAACAATCAAGTTGGTGGCGGTCTAGAGCCGCGGGCCAAGAAAGCCAAAGTCTCCCATGAATGTAAAACGTGTGGTAAGAGCTTTGCGAGAGTGGACAACCTAAAACGCCACATGTTAGTACACACCAAGGTGAAAAATCATATCTGCCTTTCCTGCAACAAGGCTTTTGCACGTCCTGGAGATTTGATGCGTCACAAGAAAAACGTCCATGTTGGTGCACGTGCTCAATGAAGCTACAAATGTAAAACCTGTGGCGAGGAATTTACAAAAATGGCACCATTTCATGCCCACGTTAAGAATACTCATCAACCTGACAAGAGAGTTTCTAACGAAAAAGGTTTGTTGTTACTTCTAACAATTAAATACTATTATTATTATTATTATTATTATTATTATTATTTTATTTATCATCATTTTATTATTGTTAATATTACGTGAGTTTTAACAGCATTTGTTTTCGTTACCAATATAACAAATATAGATGATATTTGTAACGTTATATTCTAGCTCCCAAACCAAAGAGGCCTAGACCATCTTCATCACATCAACCTTCACACGTGATTAGACCAAACTCTGCGGGAGCAAGTTCCAGTTGGAATTCTGATCCGCACTCCGTGCCCGCTGATCTTCTACCGTCTGACGATCTTTCGCTAAGTCAAATGCCTCAACAACACTGGCCCCAAATTCGCACACTTTTCAATCGACCTCGACCCTCAAGAACTTACTCGTCATACGCAACGAATTTTTCATGACCAGTTGACGGTCTTTTAGCTTAACATTTTGTTCGGATTCATTTTACGCAACAATGAAACGGGTGCCTTGCAGTACTACTATTCCTTAAACAACAATAATCAACTCTTTGATAGTCCCTTCCAGATCCAAGCAGAGCACGACCTTGTTCAAGTAAACGAAGGTTTACAAGAATTTGACATCTTAGAATATGTGCGTCAACAACGTCCCAACTCGAAATGGATAGTAGATCAAGTTACCAACGTCTGCATCCCATTGGTAAATGTTCACTATTACCCTCTTTCATCGTTCGCAACAGGGCAGTTGTAAGTCTGGAATGCGACACGAATAGCGGTGTTCATTACAACGACAACCTCTGTTTCTTTCACTGTCTTGCTGTCCATAACGGCAGCAAGAGACACAAGCCACTACTTTCAAAGATATGTACAGAGCCGTTCATCACCTAAACCTTTTTGTGGAAAACTCTACAAGAACTTCCAGAGCTCGAGAGACTTTTTGAAGTCAACGTATTTGTTCACACAAAAAAGGCCGAGGCGGACGGTGAGTGTAGCGACTCCAGTTCTCAAGATTACTCCAATTATCAGGATCCCTCCAACGTTTAGATAACTGCAAGACTTCTACAGCGCTCTCATTCCAAGTACAATAACACCATGTACTTGAACCTTTACAAGGACCATTTTAGCTACATCAGGAACCTAAACCACTACTCTAAATCGTTTGCTTGCAGTAGATGTCGCAAAATGTGGAAGCACGTGGCAAGCTTCACCGGCACGAGCGAACCTGTTACGCCTTAAGTAAAGCTGAATTTTCTTGGTGGCGCTTACAACTTAACTCCAACCATTTGCGATCAACTGGCGGATGCGTTACTATCCTTACTTTGCCGTTTTCGATTTTGAGTGCTACCTCGATGAAGCGGACGTGAGACTCAAGAACACTGAAAAGCTACACTGGAAGAAGAAACACAAACCACTTAGTGTGAGTATCAACTCCAACGTCCCTGGTTTTGACAATCCCCATTGTATCGTTTCTAGTGGCAATGAAGGCGACTTGGTGAGTGAAATGGTTAAATATCTGGTCAACAAAAGTCAATCAAGTTATCGCATTCTCGAGGAAGATTTCAAAGATGTTTTCGAAGAAATTGACAGTCGAGTGGAAGAGTGTTGGGAAGCTCAGTTGATTGACGTAGAGATTGAAGAAGATAAAATGGTTAACGACGCGATTGATCTCATGGCAAGTAGCCCAGAAATTGAGAACGAGGAAATGATTCAACCCGAAACAGAAGAAGACCGCGCCTTTGTAGATGATGAAGCTGACTACGAACAAAACCCATCATTTTATCACCGCATCGATAATGAAGAGATAAACAATGACGCCTGTCAAGAAACTCTTTCAGATCCAGACACAAAAGAGGGAGATGAACAAATCATTCATCCTTTGTTGAGTTTAAGAGGTAAACTCTGGAGTTATCTTAAAACACTACCAGTCGTCGGATTTAACTCAGGGAATTATGACATTAACGCCGTCAAAGAATTTATCTTTCCGCATCTCGTCAAGTGCGAACCGGTCGAATTTGCAATCAAGAGAAACCAGAACCATATTTCCGTGAAAACAGAAAATCTCAACTTCCTCGACATAACAAATTATCTGGCTCCGGGTTTCAGCTACGCACAGTTTTTAAAGGCTTACGAATGCGCAGACACTAAAGACATTTTCGCGTACGAGTGGATAGACCGTTTGGAAAAGTTGAAAGATACTTCGCTACCACCGCACGAAGCGTTCTATTCTTCGTTGAAAAACGAAAATAAAGCAGAAGAGGAATATCAGTACTGCCAACAAGTCTGGGAGGAGAATAACATGTCATCTTTCAAAGACTTTCTGGTTTGGTACAATAACCTCGACGTTGGACCGTTCGTCGAAGCAGTGGAGAAAATAAAAATGTTTTGGAGGAACGGTAAGATCGATATGTTGAAAGGCGGTATTCCCGTTCCCGGACTGACAATGAAATATCTAATAACTAACCTTCATCAATCAACCTATTTCAGTCTTTTCAATGAGAAGAATGAAGACTTTTATCACCTGTTTAAAGACAACAACTGCGGGCGCCCAAGTATAATTTTTCATCGTTACACGAAAAAGGAAAGATACAAATAAGGCAAAAAGAAATGCACGAGAATGGCAAGGAAGCTAAAGTTTGTGAGAACATTGTCTGATATGATGCCAATGCGTTATACTTGTGGGCTATCATGTAAGAAATGCCAACAGGATCTTACAGTCGTCGAGGGGAAGAAAGCAATTTTAAGAGAGAATTGTCAAGTAGAATGGCCGATGAATGGATTCAATGGGAAGCTGAGAAAAGAGATATTAGAATTCCCTATCAGCTTAACCAAACAGAAAAGCGTATTGGGGCTCGTCAACTTCCAGTGGATGGATTTCACAAAGAGAGTCAAACGGTTTTCCGATTTCACGGATGCTACTGGCACGGGCGTAGACGTCATTTAACTCAGGGAAAAGAAGTAAACGAAACACGCAAAAGGCCTATGGTGGAGCTCTACGATGAAACAAAAGAAAACACGAATTATATTAAGGACCAAGGATATCGGGTCGTTGAACTCTGAGAGTGTGAGTGGTTGAAAATGAAGAACACGAACAAAGATCTTCAGCGCTTTATTGCCACCTAATTACGCAGACCGTTTGACTGAGTCCATTCTCCTTCCCAGGAACAGATTCTGGAGGCAGTTATGACATAGAAGATCTTCGGCTGTGTCCTCTGCGATGTAGAGGTACCTGACTCTCTCAAGGATTATTTTTCAGAGATGTGTCCCATTTTCAAAAATACTGACTTCTGCTCTGAGGATATTGGTGACCAAATGAAAGCGTATGCTATGCAACACAATATAAGGAGGCTCCCCAGACGTAGCTTGATTGGGAGCATGAAAGGAGAGAAAATTCGTCTGGCCATACCATTGTTGAAGTGGTACTTGGAACATGGTCTCAAGGTTTCTCATGTGTACGAGGTCATTGAATACACTCCAGAGCGATGTTTTGAACCATTTGGCAATGCTGTCTCTGATGCACGTAGAGCAGGAGATGCTGACCCGTCAAAAGCCATAATTGCTGACACCATGAAATTGATAAGAGCTAGTAGTAATACTACTACATCTACTGCTAATAATAAGAATTAAGTGTAACAATACTACTACTACTACTGCTGCTACCAACAAGAAATATTAATAATAATAATAATAATAATAATAATAATAATATTATTATTATTATAATTATAATATAATAATAATATAATTATAATATAATGATATCATTATATTATTATAGCAGCAGTAGTAGTAGTATTATTGTTACACTTAATTCTTATTATTAGCAGTAGATGTAAAAATAATAATAATAATAATATTAATAATAATAATAATAATAATAATAATAATAATATTATTATTATTATTATTATTATTATTATTATTATTATTATTATTATTATTATTATTATTATTTTTACCAGGTCGGTAACTCGTGGTATGGCCGTACTATCACCAACAAGGAGCGCCACAGGGAAGTTCGATTTTGAAGTTGAAGCTTCTGTCTACCAGTTGATCAACACTCCATTTTTCAGAGAACTGGATCCCATAGACGAAGATACGTATGAAGTAAGATCTTCCAAGAAAGTCATTAGGCTATATCTCCCAATATAGGTAGGTTTCTTCATAAACCAGTATGCCAAGCTTAGAATGTTGCAATTTTACTTTGATCGCATTGATAAGTATCTCGACCGGTCAGATTTTCAGTACCGTGAGATGGATACGGACAATGCGTACATCGCAATCTCCGGAGAAAGTATAGAAAAGTTAGTAAAACCGGAGTTGACAACAGAGTTTCAGAAAGATAAAAAGAGCTGGTTCCCACGAACTGACACAGCAGAGCATAATGCCTATGATAAGCGTACACCAGGATTATTTAAAGTAGAATGGGAAGGGGATGGGATCGTAGTACTCTGTTTTAAAACATACTACTGCTGGGGAAGTAAAGACACGTTTTCCTGTAAAGGTGTCAGCAAACAGACTAGTGAAATTAACAAGGAAAAATACATTAATTTTCTGTTGACTAAGCAGAGTGGATTAGGTAGGTACGAGCAAAGGGTTTCGTGTTCTAAACAATAACGTATATACGTATACACAAGTGCGAGATGCCTTTTCGTATTTTTACTCGAAAACAAAAGTCTTGGAAGGGGTAACTACCCTTCCGTTAGACATTTAAGTATTGTAAATAGTAAATAGTTTCTTGCTTGTAAATAATTTCCATATTGTACATAGAGTTTTATTTCTCAGAAATATATACACGTTTTTTTTTTCTAAAGATTGTAGTTTTAAATGGTTTGTAAAGAAACTACGTTGGCTGAATTTAAACATGGCGTGATCCCTGTCTAGCAACGCGCGCGACTTAAACACACGCGCTACCCCACGGCGCACCCTTGGGTAAAACACAGCTTAAATTGGCCCTCTTGGCGCTTTTGGCGTTTTTGGCCCGATAAATTTAGTTTTGCAAACAGTTTTGGTCAGTTGAAACCCAACTTTCAAACCGTGAAGATGGTGCGTAGGAAATGTAAACATTGTCCCATTCCTGGCTGTGGGTCCAAATTTTTAGCTCGGTTAGCAAATCATTTAAGTCAGGTACACGAGTTAACCGAGTTAGAACTATGTGGAGAAATAGTGGACACAAAGGGGCGGTGTTAATTTTTGAAGCTTTCTTTTCCTGCCAATCAAAGAACGTGGAGTCTTGCGGGCGATTGGCTGAATCTCTAGACGTCAGGCCAAACATTGATTTCGATACGGTGGCCAAAAGAACTCGAGGGCAGAATTGTGCTGCTTCTTTTAGAGCGCTGGACAACCTTTCTACAGACGATTTTAGCCAGGAGAGAAAGCGAATGCGGAAAAAATTGAAGAAGGTCGATATTTTAAGGTGGAGAGGATTATCACGAGTCGGGTAGGCCGTTTTGTAATCTGGTTTGCTTGACTCTCAATGCGTGACCAGCCGATAAGAAGTCTGTATTGTCTATGTTTGACTGTTTCGAATTGCGAGTTCGTACGAGACCTGATCGCCTAAAACAGCCTTTTCCTTAACATAATTCAGTTTGTTGGAAGGAATTCCTCCAATAATCAAGAGATCAATCTCTTCACATCACTAGAAGCATTGTTGTCACGCTAGCTGTTTTCATATTCTCCATTCCATTTCACATTTCGCGCTAACCTTATAGTCCCAGTCTAACTCGGTTTTAAAAAATAAGAGCCTGGGAAACAAAACAAGAGGCTACTAAGCTATTTGAAAAACAAACATGGCCAACAGAGGTGAAGAGAAGAGCTGCGAGGTAAAACTTTGTTTGCTCAATAGTCGCGATTCCGGACACGCTTGACCAGTGCAAGTCACCGAAATTGAAGCGAAAATATGTCCCAAAACCGTGGCAGGTTTTTATTTCAGAGGATTTTTGTCAATTGTGGCTCGAAAAGCATCGATCAGAGAGGGCAAAACAGGTGCAACTTTTTAAATTCGTGTCCAACTGTCCCTGGAAATCGGACGAAAAACGATCTTGCTTTGGTGATGATCAGACAACATGTCGACCATTCTTTCGTTCTGAGACGACTTGTTATTACCCGCAAAACCGTGATCAGTATATATTTCAGCGTCCTAATTTTTACAGCAATACTAAGGCAACTGAACATTATTACTGGAGGAGATGCAACTTTATGTGATTTTTAATGGATCTGAAGGTAAGAGTCGCTTTTATATTTTAGTTCATACAAAGTCTTTACCGAAAACAAACATCGATTATTGTGTGAAGCAATCTTAATCCCCACGCATTGCGCCTGCGTGTCCAAAATTTCTCCACATGGCAAGTATTGGCTACAATTTGCGAAATTGCAAAACACCAATGTGGCTCGCGTATACGTAGGCGTCAACATGGCAGATGAAATTTGCTCCTACAAACTGTTTTGTTATGTCAGTTACTTTAAAGAAATCTCCCTTTAAGTTTAGCTACTCCCTTTGTAATGTGCAGCTCGACGGTGCTTGCTATCAAAAGTATCTCGGTGTCTACATAACATGTACGCTGAGCTGGCAAATGCAGTGTGTTGAAGCCAAAAAGAAGGCCACGAGAGTCCTAGGGATCCTTCAGAGGAACCTTTCATCGTGTGACAGATCTGTTAAAGAACATTGCTATCTATCCTTAGTGCGCCCGATTGTTGAATACGCCACTGTTGCCTGGTCTCCACACACCAAGAAAGGGATTGACTACATTGAGTCTGTACAGCGCCGCGCCGCGCGGTTTGTTAACAACGATTATAGCCGTTATAGTAGTGTATCATCTATGCTCACGAACCTAAATTGGCTCACTACAATTAAGACGTAGCATATGTGATATCGGCATGTTTTATCAAATACATAGAGGTCACGTTAACATCTCCCTCCCCCAAAAACTTGTCTCTGTGCCCGCGTACAGCCGTACAAGGGCGAGTCATGACTTTAAGGTAAGTCTACCGTTCTCTTCAGTCGACGCTTACAAACACTCATTTTATGTAAGAACAATCCCAGCATGGAATGCGTTACCACCTGACATCGTCAAGTCTGGCTCTTACTCGGAATTTATCAGTGGAGTATCCAACACACTTCCAAGCTTTTGAATTTCCTTATGAATCAATAATGTAACCTAGTTTTTTATATGTTCTACATGTATGATTTAATCCATTGTGCGTCTGCTGGCCGCTTCATTGCCGGATTAGCTTTGCTAATGGTAATTATGCTAATTAAAGATTAAAGATTAAAGATGACAAAGAGACTGAACCTAACACGATTTTTCTATAAATGAGAGTGCATGTAGCTCAGTTAGTCAGTTGTAAGCATGGATCCAAGATGGAAACATCCCTTCCCTGCTCTTGTTGCAGGACCGACCTGTTGTGGGAAAAGTCAATTTGTAAAACGTTTACTAGAAGCAGGAGAAGACATGATTGATGGTGCCCCGGAAAATATCATATGGTGTTATGGTATGTACCAACCAGCCTACGATGAAATGCTTAAAACTATTCCGAACATTACGTTTGTCGAAAAAGTGCCCGGTAATGTAGAATCCATGATAAACCCCACCATTCAGAATTTAGTGGTCATTGACGATTTGATGCACGAATTGAGTAACGACCAGAGAATAACCGGTCTGTTTACTAAAGGCTGTCATCATCGAAACCTAAGTGTCATCTTTATTTTACAAAACATATTTCACCACGGAAAAGAGCTGAGAGATATGAGTTTGAATTGTCATTACTTGGTACTGTTCAGGTCTCCGAGAGATAGCAGTCAAGTCAATCATTTAGCCAAGCAAATGTTTCCCGGCCATGTAAAATATATGCAAGAAGCGTTTCAAGATGCTTATTGTTATTTATTATGCGACCTCAAACCGGAAACACCCAGCGACTTCCGGTTGCGCAGTAACATCTTCCCTGGGGAGACGCAATGCGCCTATGTCAGTAAGGTATAAAAGGAGTGAACCACAGAGAATTGAATCAGTTAAGTATGACTCATCGACTGAGAAAGAACCACGATTTTCTCAAGTTCCTGGTGAAGTGTACTCCAGCGCAAAGAAAAGCAATTTTGAAAGTAGCCGACGACGCTTTAGTGAGAACCATTTGTGAGTGTGCTTTAAACGTGCTTAAAGAAACAGTGCCTGTCAGTAAAACAGCCAAGAAAAATCTTTTAGCTCACAAGAAATCTCTTATCGCTCTAGCTGAAAAAAAGTACACCGCTCCACAAGAAAAAGAAACTTTTGGTTCAACACGGAGGAAATTTTTTAAGTGTCTTGTTACCGCCCGTGCTTTGTGTACTGAGTCCAATCCTTACCTAGAATGAATCATATTCGGCGTACGGTTCTCGTGCCTGAGAATACACTGGAACGATTACAACAACGGCGGCAGATTTTAACACCACCCGTGACACAAACTTTGAGAACCTTAGAAAATGAAATGAGCGATATTTTATCTAGCAAGGAATTAGATGATCAATCAAAGACGAAGCTTTATAATCAAGTGTTGCAGCGCTATTTGACTTATTATGATCAGCCAAAAGGGCAACCTCTTCACGTCAAGCTGACAACTGTCAAACCCGCAGAAACCCCCAAACCAAAGGAAAGTTAGGAACTTACAGAGGAACCTTTTCCAGAAAAATCTGTTTCGGCAGCCGTGGAACAAGAAGTGATGAAAAGTGTACCCAAAATTTACAAGAATGGAGCGCGTCAATTGTTGGACAAAATTAAAGAAAATCGAGATGTGTTAAACTGGAACGATAAAGGCGAATTGTTGTACGTAAAGAAACTGATAAACGGCTCCCACGTGGTGGATTTAGTCAACGATATGCTGCGTCACCGTTGGTGGTGGTCGGTGTTTGCGAGAGGACTGGCTCGAATGAACGTATAAGAAAATCTTGTGCGTAATCCCCAGAGGCAGAGTGCAATTCGAGAGTTTAACTCAAGGCTGAGAGAAGAGACTCCTGAGAGTCCTTCCCGTTGGCTACCTACCCCACCCGTGACGGTATCTTCCACGAGAATGAAAAGGGCGAAAAGCTGAGAGTCCGCGCCCTCAGGCTGCGCGCTGGTTGCGACTATAGGCAATAAAAAAAGAACGCTTGAATTTTATCTTTCAAATTGTAATCTTTATTTTGATCACTCAATAAAATACGTTGAAAAGAAATTACATTGTGTGTTTATTGCGTTGTGCTATTGCTCTTTGTTTCTTTACATCAGTGTGATATTTCGGAAGACTAAGAAGGAAATGTTTCTCAAAGAACTGTTTTACAAGAAAATCATTTCGACTTTTATTACTTGAAAAACGATGTACAATCTTGCTCATGTTAACTTGTTTAGAGCGAAATAAAGCAAAATACAAACAGAAATAACCGCAAACTTTCGAGTTTACGCTTTGCAATGTCACAGTATTAAAAATCCAGCTGGTAGAATTATTGTTCAAAATGGCTGTAAATGTTCTTGCTTGTGTCAGATCGGAGAAAGAAGAAGTCTTTCTCTGTAGC
The DNA here is from genome assembly GCF_977016875.1 of Pavona decussata. Classification (NCBI taxonomy): domain Eukaryota; kingdom Metazoa; phylum Cnidaria; class Anthozoa; order Scleractinia; family Agariciidae; genus Pavona; species Pavona decussata. The sequence continues at coordinate 329,286 of NW_028145625.1, read as the reverse complement.
CAGACAGCCACGGGTATTAAAACATGAAGGAACTTCTTCGTAATGTTTTACTACAACTTTTAATTGGAAAATGTTATTGGTTAAATTTTATGTATGAGCCCGTGATAGGATTTTGAGTAAGCCGGAGCCGTGCCACCAGTAGAACTGGCCGAGGAGGCAGAACCCGTACGAAAGTACGGAAGAGACAGACAAACGGAAGGAAGAATGAACACAATGCCGGCACTGAATGACTAACTTAATAACCAGACAAGATGCCCCGATGGCACAAGGCAAAGTGAACAGACACAACCGAATATCTGCACGACCGCATGACCGAAGGAACATCGCCAATTGCCAATTTCACGGTTGTTTTGCCGAATTGGGGGCTTCTGTTTGTTCTTGAAATACTTATGAATAATTAAAGGCTGTAAATTAAATTAATGAAAAATTGCAGAAAGAAGAAGCTTACTTTTGAAAGACTTAAGTGCGCTTATTATTGTTAAATTTTTTGTCGGATATTTGTTTCAGATTGAAGAAAGGAGTCTTTCTTGTTAGCATGACATCCGTAGGTATTAAAACATGAAGGAACTTCTTCGCAATGCTTTAATAGAGCTTTTAATTGGTCAAATTTTATTGTTTATAACAAGTTTATGCCCATGAATAACAAGAAGGACTGGACATACGGAGGAACAACCGAACAAACCAGAAACGCAAACGAACGAACAGACGGAATCCCGAGCGAAACTAACATCCGAGCGAGCGAGCGAATAGCCAAATGACCGAGTTAACGATCTAACCGTCCACCTAGCGCTCGCCGGCGAAAACGAACGAACGAGAAACCGACTGAACAAACCCGCGAGCGAAGATGAACGGCTGAACGACCGAGTGGACAGCTCTTTTGTTTGCAGTTCTGTGCGTTTATAGGAATCGATTTTCTGATATTCTAGTGCAAACTTAAAAACGCTTATCTTTTCGGAACGAGTGAGAAGCGACGAGCTTTCGTTCTTATTACTTAATGTTAAATAATTATCAAAATTCTTACGCACCTATTTTAGTGAGCTCACCAAAAAGATAATTAAGAAACAGCATAGAGTGACAAAAGCAAAACAAGGCTCCGTCTGCTCAGAAGGTCTGTCAATCTCGTCAGGGGCACAGTGAACAGACCCGTAGAGAGTTCAAAAACCGCCAAACAACGAAATACACGAAGGAATAAGTAAAGGTCTTAGCGAGGGAGAAAATTATGAAAAAAAATCAGGGTGAATCTCTCTACCACACGATTCAAACTGCGGCAGCACAGCTGACCCTACGTGCCTGAGTTGACATGCATCATTCAAACCTGCCCAACCAAAAACTTTGTCAATTTTTGCCGTAATTTACCAAATTGATTAGAGAGTATTGAATTACATACTGTCAATTGTATCTATAAACCTTTTCCCCGCATAAGAAATATTGCTTATAGTTGGGGAAGATAAACACTGGTAGATAATTCAATTGGCTGACTGACCTTAATTAGGATGTTTAGTGACAAAATGAGAGCCCTCTTAGGCCTACATCTGATTTAGCAATCACATGACCTTGTGAAATTTACAGACAAAATTGTTCCTTGCACAGTAATATGCCAATGGTTAACCAGATAATCATAGGAATTAGGGTTACTAAAATGTTATTATATTGTTGGCCAGAACTAACCGTTTGAAGTAGCTGTGGTTTACTTTTCTCGCTCTCCGCCTTAGGCTTTATGCAAAGCTCAAGCTAATGTCAACAAATTTTTAGACACTTTTTTCAAAGCAGAAATTCAAATTTACAAAATTGAGAGCAGCTTCAATTTTTGACAAATTTTTTGAGGCGCTGGAACTCCAGTAAGGAGGCTGAGTCGTTTTTCGAAAACGTCCTCAAAACTGAAATTGCAGTATATCAAAAACAGTAAGGTCGAGGTAACGATTTGGAGGGCTAGGCTTGGAAAACAATTAAATTCTCACGTCGAGAACAAGTTTAGAATGCGAGCTGTCCCCAGAGTTAAACCCGGCTTTGCACCTTCTTCAAAGTAATACTCAAGAATGGATTCAAAGCGCCTCTTTATCTTGTTGACTTTGTTGCTGCTTGTGATAAGCGTTCTGGCGGAGCAGGAGGAGGCTTTTGTACTGCGGCCGCGAAGACGGAGGGGACGAAAATGTTTCAGAAGGCTAAAAAGGTGTCCAAGGAGAAGGAGTTATAGTGGAATAAAGGAAGGTGTCATCAAGCCTTTAGACATAAAACATGTGTCCACAATCTTGGTAGGTGATCAGTTTTATAAGTGCCAAAACCTTTTTAAAATCATTAAATGCACTTCCATAATCAGCGTCAGAGAACGTACAGAAGCAAACGAAATGGAGATCATAAGTAGGAAAAATTTCTGATCTTTCCCCATCTGTTTCCTTCATACATGTGGACACTTCAAGTGTTTGCTGTTATTTGTTACTTGTTGTATTATTGTATAAACAAAGGGATTTACAACATGTTTTCGGTAAACGCAAACGTTCAGCTCATGTCGGTGAAAATCTGTCCGGAAAGCCTTAATGACCTAATAATCTAAAATTGAATTGTAAAGAAAAACAAGTTTTTTTTTTTTGTCAGTAAAAGCATCTAAAACTTCCTTAACACGAGAAGACAGATAAGAGAGCGAGATTCGGCCCGCTAAATTGAAAGGTAGGCTCCTGTTTCTAAAATATTCAGCTAAGCAAATCGTAACAAACAGAACTGTGTTCGCATACTCTGAATCCTTTTGAAAGACCTGAAAGAGATCTTGGAAAGCAGACGATGACGACTGAAACACCTTTCCAGTTAAAAATTCTCTTTTGGCGGCCCTTATAATATTGATTGCTAGCGTTAGCGAGCTATTTCTGGAATAGGCTAAAAACCAATTGGTAAATGGACTCAAGTCTTATTCCAGATGTGAGGGGTTTGTCTAAATAAAATCATGTTATTTATGTCAGTATCCAAGCATTTAGCACGCCATTGTTTATTGACGACACTAAACGTGGCTGTCTGTTTGTGGTGATCGTTGGCGAGACATGGTTTCATCAATTAAGATATCAGCATAACCACTGAGCATACAGTCTTCAATCGGTATTTCCACAGACATGCTTATTTTACAGCAGAAAAAAAGTTTCATTGCTCCGACGGAAATATTAAACTGTATTTAGTTTTTTTCCCTTTTAATTGAAAGGCATCTTTCGCAATGGCATTGTGTTATCGAGTGATATTGCCAAATGGACTCTCCTACGTTGAAATCTGGAACGAATTACTATCATTGTTTCTTTTTTTTTTTTTTTTTTTGTTACTTCAAAACGTGTCACGGAATATATTCATTAACACCAAAGCTGGATAATATATCAATTTATACTACTAGCAAACCCAGTCAACTAATTAAATAGAAGAAAGATCATAGCAGTTAGAACTAAAACTTAAGCAGTTGCAAAAAGAAAGCCCGAAAAATTTTAGTCTGAAATGTCAGCCGTCAACTTCTCCCAACTCTAGGGGGAGGAGACGGCTGACATTTCAGACTAGAAAAAATTCAGGCTTCCAAGGGATTCAAACCCATGACCTCTGCGATGCCGGTGAAAAGCCCTACCAACTGAGCTATCAAGCCAACTGGGAGCTGGTCATTCTGTGAGTTCTTAATAAACGCATGCCGGATGGATGAATAAATGAATTTAAATATATGAAACATATATTTACATATTTTCATGTTTCATGTATTTACGTTCACAGTTATCTAAACTGCTTCAAATCGAGAATTGATTTCTTTTAAATAAATGGATATCATAGATCCTGATAATGAGCTCACGCCGCTGGTATGACAAACGCAGATGTCCGGCATATTATCCGTGTGTTTTTAACTGGAGCTTTTTGTTTACGTATCTCGTTAGATTGTTGATTTTAATTTCGCTTGCTGTTTTCCTTATTAGGCTTCTGAGGAGGAATAAGATGCCAGCCTTCAGATGTTAAAGCTTTGTCTCCGATTTATGAACTTTCTCGTGTGAAATATCGAGTGATCATCCAGTTATTTTAAATCTTGTCAGGTGTGAAGCCGGAGCAATGAATTAAGACGCCAACTTAAGATTCCATGTAGTAATAGAACTATTCTAGAAGTCAAACCAAGTGCATTGTTGTAATAAAATGAGTTTTAATTTATTTACTATTTCTGGTTCATACTTGAAAAGAAAAACGCCGTTTTCAACAAGTGCCTGCGATTTCCGATAACTTGAATTTTAAACCTGAGTGACGCTTAGTTTGGCGCTTGCCTCTTGAAAATATGAATATTTCAGGAACCAAGACTGCACAGAACATCGCGAACATATCATTTTAGCTAACGAGTTATTCGCAGAATCGAACGTTCAAATTTTCACTGAAGCCAATCCATTCAAACCTGCCTGACCTAAACTCGAAAGTTACGAAATTGAGAGTATTGAGAGTATTCATGAAATTTAGACACGTCTTTGCACAAAGAATAACATCAACTTTTACCAACAATTAACGGCAAAAAGAATATAGAAATCGAGGACAGGAGAAGGCAAACATAATTTCCAGGCTATCCACAACAGTTTGTTATAAAGTGGATGAACTGAACATTGTGAACAAACACTGCAGTCAGCGTGTCTACAGTGCTTCTATTTTAAGAACTACCCTCAGTTTATCCCAACATATGACTATCATGTAATTCAAACGACGATGCTATCCTGCTTTCTTTCAAAGATTTGACAACACTGGGAAACGAACAAAGCGGTCCTCCAATAACTGGCGGACAACGGTAAATGACAGTGATTTTACCCCCAAAAGATGAAAGGAGACAAATGAACGTGAAGACCCTCATTTGTATTTGTACAGAGAGCTTTTGTCTTAGTAAACACGGTTTTTCAAAAGGTTATTCCCCCAAGGGTGGTTGTTGGAGTTTAGGCATTTTGCCCGAAGCAACTTGAGATTCCTAGTGACCCAGCACATTTTCAAATTAATCATTTAAAAATGGACGGGTAACCAGCGTAAGAATGATAATAATTTAAAGCATTCTCTGGTTAAAAGTTTAAAAAAAAAAGTAGTCTGCAATCTTTGAAAAGTGATGAATAAAAAGCGCGCACGGGAAATATATACAGCTAAAAGTGTGGAAAAGAAAATGTATAATACAAACAATAAAGTTCATTTAGTGAGAATAAAATGCTAAACTGGTGTTCATAATAAACAAGATGCCTGCTATACTGGCATTACGCGTGATGGTGGGGCTGATTCATTTATTCCAACTGTATGCTTCGCCGATTGATAAAACTATCCTTGCTAATGGAATAGTTTGAGTCACGACGATCGCGTTACGTTGTTTTCCGTGTGTTACGCGACTCAGACTGTCAGCGGAAATTTGTCAAATTCCATTACGATAACGTAAGCTTCTCAATGACCTCTTTTCTGTCTCGCGTCGTGGCCTAAGACTGTCAAACAAAGCACGATTCCTTCACTAAGAACTCACCAATTTCCACTGTTTTACGTGTCGGGTGCTTCTTAGAAGTTGTTCTTTCGATTTACCGCTTCAAAATGGTGAAATTTCCCTTTGAAAACGGCACACTTGAGTCCAGAACATGTTAAAACAATATGGCGCGACTTAATCCGTCTTTAATAAATATATCAAATGATGCATTGACGTCACACAGGTAGGGGTGAGTGGGTCCCCTCCCTCGCGATATAAGCGACAAGAATGGATTTTGATTGGCCTGCTGTTGTTGAAGACAATCAGAACAATACATCCCGAGTAGGAGAGGGGAGAGTTTAATGAATAAATTAATGTACCGATTTGTGACTACGAGGAAGAAAAAAAAGAAATCGACCCGTTTTTAGACACGGTATGCCCCTTCAGGGCATCCCGCGTAAATAGAATATTGTCAGGGTAATTGTTTCGCATTATTGTCTGCTTCATTTGTGATTACCGTATGCATATTAGAAACACAAGAGCCTTTTAAAAAGGTTCCAAAATTTCAATTCACGCATAGCTGAATGACTACTCCATTGACTTCAACAGGGCACACGTAACCGCGTTAAACACTGGAATCCTGGAACTCTTGCTTTTAATTAAGCACCTTCCGGTTGAGTAAACAACATTTGTCTGTTGATCAACTGGTGGTCTTGACTTGGGGGAAATGAATTCCTGCTGCAAGGTCAAGTTGAGAGGTCTGTTTGTGGTTCGCATCCCATTATTTCTGAGTAGTCTGGTGAGCAGTTCGGTTAGATCTTTGATATAGGGTAAAACTGCCAAGCTGTGATATGGGTTTGGAGGATTTAAAAAACATCCTTACTACTTTGTATACAACGGTTCTATTTATAAACAGATACACGGTTATGCGATGGGTAGTCCGGTCAGCCAAGTTGTCGCAAATATTTGCATGGAAGTAATTGAATAAAGTCTGGAAACGATACGTTGATGACAGCTTCGACATTATTAAGAAACACTCAATCTTAACCCGAAGATTTCTTTCACTATTAAAACTTAGAACAATGGAGCCTTCTTGGACACCTTAGTATCCAGAAGGGATGGTGTTGTAATTATTGATGTTTACCGGAAATCCACTAATACAGACAGGTTCACACCACGAGAAGAATCTCAAAATAAGTACCGCCTCTATTCTTCTGAACCGTGCTTCTAACCTCCCTAGCGCCTCAGCGGCGAAATCGAAAGAACTGACTTATGTCACAAATGCCCTGGTATTAAACGGCTACCCCCAATCTTTCATTTCAAACATCCTGGAGAAGAAACCACCTCCTGAAACTACTCCATCCCCAGAAGAGTTAGTGGGGATGTTCTTTAAATGGATCGATCCTCCAAACCCATATCACGGTTTCGCAGTTTTACCATACATCAAAGTTCTAACCAAACCGCTCTCAAGACTACTCATAAATAATGAAATTCGAACCACAAGCAGACCCCTCAAGACCTTGCAGCAGGAATTTATATTATTTTCCCCAAGTCATTCTCCACAGATTGATCTGAATAGACAAATGTTGCTTACAAGATTCCATGTGCCGACTATTCGTGGATCCATTAACTTAACAGGTCTCACGTAATCGACAAGGGAAATTTCCGCGTTAGAAAAACACTGGAATCCTGGAATACGGCAATCAAAAGTGAAGCAGACAATAATACGAAACAATTACCCAGACAATGCACTATTTTATTATGAACTTCAGTTTATTTAGCATTTTATTCCCACAAATAATTTTTGTTGCTTTTATGATATATTTTTTTCTTTTTCACACTTTTAGCTGTATATATTTCATGTGCGCGCTTTTTATTCATCACTTGTCAAAGATTGCAGACTGGCAATCGAAAGCTCGTTTTAACCTTTTTTTTTTTTTCTTTTAACCAAAGAACGCTTTAAATCATAATGATTAAGCACTTAACTTTTCCCCTTGGGGTAATTTGTCGACTTGGGGTCATTTCGATTCTTTTTCAGTGAAAATTTGTCGACAACTTCAGATGACACCATTTTGCCTTGTTATCCTTCTTAACTTGAATCAAGTTCTCATAGTGGGCCTAATTGTCGCCGATGGATCTGAGTTCAGCTTAGAAGATGGTAAGAGATTTTGTGGAATAAACCACCTAATATAAGAAAAAAGTGTCATAACCTTTATCGTAAAATACGGTAAATTATAAAGAAACATTTAATTTTTTTAAAAAGGCAGAAAGCACAGATAGTATTTCGGACGCTTGAACTGGAAGGTTATAGAAATGTACATAAATATGGAAGAAAATTTGGAGGTTTTATTATAAAGTATGAGTATCTATGCTGATTACTTCTTAAAATGCAAAGGTTTTGTCAAATACCTCAGTTTTCTGCATTCCTATCCCGATAAATTTAAAGTGGAATCTAGTTCAATGTGGCTGAGTATCTAGGGTGAGGGTAAAGAGTTTCAGACTGTCTACTTTGTTCGGGACAGAGAGAAAAACAGCCGTTAATTTCTCCTCTGGCGAGTGTTCTAAACTAAACGTTGAGAGTTACTGAAATAGGGTTCTATTCGCATAAAATCAGGATTGCCTTTATTGCGCCTTTCACTAACATTCGGACTTTGAACTTAAATCGACCACCAGGAACACAGAGATCATTTTCCTTTCGCAACCGTCCACACTACCAGCTATCTACTTTACAATAATTACACACGCCTTCCCTGCTTCGGATTACCCTAAGTATGGATATCCATCCTAATCCTGGTCCTGAATCAGCACATATTCTCAGAGACTTCACCAACCCTGAACAGCGTGTACTCTTCAACAAAGCCAAACACCTCCAACTTAAACTCACCCGATACGAACACCATCAATCTAATTACATCTATTACTACAATCACAAGATCATTCCCAAAGGCCTAATCATCAAATGTCGACCAACGTTTGAATCATCATCCTGTGAACAGTTACAGCGTCGATGGACAAAATTACTGACAAGAACATCTCGCGAAATGATTAAACTCCTTCAAATACAATGCAAGAAACACTTGACACTGCTAACTTCAGAATTTAATTCTATCCTACATCAACTCAAATCTACGTGCTCTGATTCTACATTTGTTCACATTAAACACTTTCTTCAGACTTCGGCAGCCGAACTATCTCATGTACTCCTCTCTAGAAAACGCAAGAAACAGTCCTCAATCGGTGAGTATGCCGCTCGCGCTTTTGCTCGTACACGTCAAAATAACCGTCCTAACCGACCCGATAACCAAAATAACCGTCCTAACCGACCACAACCTACTGTCACCCATTCGCAGTCACCTGTTGACGCATCCACTAATCACATTCAACCCATTAACACCACTGCTAATAGTTCCACACCCATACGCAATCATAGACGTCGACGCAAACGGAAAACGACAACTAACAGATACTGGAGACGCGACAATCATAACATTCAACTAGACAGTAACGCAGTTATTAACGAAAGCAATGTCACGACTCTAACTCAAGACGAGACTCAACTGCTTGCCAGGGGCCTTTCCTTTTGCCCTACGCCACGCCAAATTGACTGGACTGAAATCCGAGCTGATTTTTTTGAGTTCAGCCGACGTATGCGACTCCTTGAGTTTTTTCATGACTACCCTCCCCAGACCAATCTTAACCCATTTCGTCCCAAAGGTACATGGACCCCTCCCCCCCACAGGGACCCAGCACTCGACACTTTTTTAGACGCCGTGGAACATGACCTTTTCAATGTCACACCAGCCCCTGTACGTGACAATTTGACAACACGCGAACGCGATGCTCTCAAACGTCTCCGCAGACGCACTGACATTGTCATCAAGTCAGCAGACAAGGGCTCGGGTGTAGTTGTTATGGACCGTAACTGGTACATTGACGGATGTTCACGACAATTAAACGACCCTAAATTCTACAAAACCTTAGACAAAGACATCACCACTGACATTCAAAAACGCATACGAATTTACGTAGAACGCATGCACCGTGACAAGATTATTGACGATCACACTAAACGTTTTTTAATACTGACTGATCCCAAACCCGGACCATTTTACATACTACCCAAAATACACAAACAAGGTAACCCCGGACGTCCCATTGTTTCCAGTAACTCTCACCCTACAGAACGCATCTCTCAGTTTGTAGACTATCACCTCAAACCTCTCGTACAGACTACACAATCCTTCATAAAAGACACTACACACTTCCTTAACAAACTCCAACAACTCGGACAATTACCCAATAACGCCATTCTTGTCTCTCTGGACGTTTCTTCTCTCTACACCAACATACCTCATAACGAAGGCATCAACGCGTGTCGACACTTCCTCGAAACACGTAACCGCACCCCTTCTACCATAAGTTCCGAAACTTTATGTGACCTCATACGCATGATCCTTACCATGAACAATTTTACGTTGAACGACAAACACTATCTACAGACTCACGGAACTGCTATGGGAACCAGAATGGCTCCTTCTTACGCCAATTTGTTTCTCGCCAAATTTGAGACGGACGCATTACTACGTGCTCCATTTCAACCATACATATGGTGGCGCTTCACAGACGACATCTTCATGATATGGACACACTCTCTCGACGACCTCCAAACCTTCACTACTTATCTCAATAACATTCACCCCACTATTAAATTCACATCCAATTATTCTCTCACATCTATACCCTTTCTGGACGTCAGTGTGTCTCTCTAGAACGGCACTATCACTACCGACCTTTACACTAAGCCTACTGACAAACATCAATACTTGTTACAATCTTCATGTCATCCTAGACACACTAAGAGAGCCATTCCATTCAGCTTAGCTCGCAGACTTCGACGTATTTGTTCTTCGGACGAAACTTTTAAACTCCGAACAAACGAACTCAGAACCTATCTCAACAAACGGGGATACAATCTTTCATTCCTCAACCAAGAAATAGGACGTGTTAACGGCATCCCACGTTCCGACGCTATAGCTACGAAAGACACCACCGACACCAACCAACCTATAAGAGTACCCCTTTTCGTCACATACAATCCAGCCCTTCGTTCTGTATCATCCATTATTCACAAACACTTCAACATCCTATCTTCATCTCCCCGCTGCGCAAACGTTTTCAAAGCCACACCTCTTGTTGCCTTCCGACGGACCAACAACCTGAGTGATTTACTTGTTAGCGCCAAACTAAGTAATCCCACACAAAACAACCTACCCCATGGATCTTTTCGATGTGGGGACAACTGTTTAACTTGCAACTACATAACAGACGGACGTACCAGCTACACATTTCATTCTACCGGCGAAACTAGACATATTACTCATCATATAGACTGTAACTCTAAAAACGTTATTTACATGGTACACTGCAACCGCTTCCACAAACAATACATAAGAGAAACAAAACGACGACTTGAAGACCGTTTTAACGAACACCGTAGACCAGTCGACAAACAAACAAACAGTTCCAAACCCACCACAGTTTCAGAACATTTTCTTTCTAACGACCATAACGCTTCTGACATGCTACTAATTCCCCTCGAACTCATCAAATCTAATCGTGACAGTGTACGCAAAGCTAGAGAGGCATACCTCATCGACAGAGGTCAAACTATTGAACCCTTAGGTCTTAATAGGAGAGATGAGACATGAACAATTTCAGTTTTTCTCGTAATAGGGAGTGTTTAAGTCATCTTCAAGTTAATGTATCATAAATAATATTTGACATATTTGTTTCCGAATTTTAACTTTTTATTTTTCCACAATAAAAAAATGCATTGCTAGTCATCTGTCACCAATATCATCGAAGTCGTCATCAATGTACAAACAACATAATAGTCCACGTGGAAACGGGGTCGAGGATGCAAAGTTTTGTTGCATAATCTATTTATTAACGAATTTCGTAAGTGTTCCTCTGTTGAAAGTAATTATGGTTTTCTTTCTCGCTCACCCAATTTTGGTTTTATTCAAAACTCAAGCTAATGTCAAAAATTTTTTAAACATCTTTTCAAATAAACATGACCAAATTACAAAAGTGATACCAAAGATTCCCGACAAATCCTTTGAAGTACTGTCTCCCATTATTGCTGGAATTGCTTGGAAAAGTATCGAAAACAACTTCCCTTTACAGATCTGCATTTATTAAGCCATAATTGAACGCTATTTGCGTATTAGTAAAACAAAGCTATATTGCATTGCCCGCAACGATTTGGTGGGCTAGACATGACTAGGAAAACAATTAAATTCTCACGTCGAGAGCAACTTCAGAATCTACCGAGCGGATAACTAGTGGAAGAACAGTGGAGCTAACATCCGCCGAATCGCTTCAAGTCCTTTAACCGCTCGACCCACAAACCACACAAGACACAACTGAAAAGACACGAAAAGGAATTTAGGTGAGCAATTTTCATATCATAATTGTTATTTTTTTTGGAATAGGAAATATAGATTACTTTATGGAAAGTGCGCGCGTACGGTGTTTACACACGAGTTGTTGACGTATTAGAAATCGAACGAGTGCGCGCATTCAGCGAACGAGTGAGATTTCCGATACAAAGCAACGAGTGCGTGAACACCGTACAAAGCACTTTCCATGCTGTAATTTGTTTATTTTATTTTTTCCGCGCTGAGCAGGTTTCGTAAACATGTACACATAGCTCTCAAGTGTTTTATTGTTATTATAACAGTAGAGGGCAAAATTACTGAATGCTGATTGGTCGAAACAGAGGGCAAAATTACTCACTTCTGATTGGTCGAGCACCAAAAATACTTGCTCCTGATTGGCTGAGCACGCCGTTTCTACATTTAGTTTGGTTTCTTCATTTTGTGCAGCAAGAACAGCGACATCTTTCAGGTTCTTTGGAGTTTTAAGCCGAATTGTTCTTGCCAAAAGACTTGGAAATCAAGTGCTACAGCTAAAAGGAAATTCCTGAAGGCGAAATTTCGTTTCTTAGAAGAAACAGCTAAAGATTATTTGGCCCGCGACCAATCGCTTTCACCTCGCTACGGCTTCTTCCAACAAACAATAACCGAAAAATTATAACAGTAACCGGCTCAGTTTTAATGGGAGAAAGAAGCAGGGCAAATTCAGTGGAACAAATTACTCTGCGAGTTCCTTCTTTGGACCCACGGTTTGCTATTTTTATCGATCTGTGTTCGTGTGATTTTCAAACAGTAGAAAGCTTCACAGTGCAGCTAGAGGTGAATTTGTTTTATTCTCGTTAGTTTGCTCATGAATTAAACTTGTATTTTCTCTTAATTACATGTTATAATAATCAACTTTTCCCGTTTTGTCTGATTTGTAAGTTAAGAGACAGGTGAATTGTTTGTTTGTTTTGCTCTCGGGTGAGTGTTTTTACTCCAGGCCGGGGCCGACTGTTTTATATTTACGGAGCGCCTTGATAGTTTTAAGAAAATTTTGTCCCTCTATGTTATAAACATATTAATCGCAATGAGTCCTCGTAGAATTAAGGATTGATTTTCACTTGTATTTCAAAACTTTGAATCCTTAATTCTACTCGGCCTCATTCGATTACATATACTAATGAAAGTACAAAAAATGGAAGTTCACCAAAATATCACGTTATTTCAGAAATGAAAACAACAACAGCAAAATGGTTGGAAAAAGACAACTGATACGGTAATTTTCGTGTCTCAAAGTCATTTTTATCAGTTTAGAAATCGAACATCAAGAATCTTCACACAATAAGTACAAAAATAAAGTATACGAATAAGAACTGAGGATATGTAATCACGTTAAAGTCGTCTCACGGTCTATTGCAAGGGAGGGTTATCTTCATCCGAAGATTCTTCTGAAATGTGTTTCACACGCTTGAAGGTGTGCTTTCTTGTTGCTGATTTTGCATTAGGTGACTAATTTACTGTATTCATGGAAATGTTAAAGTGTTCTCCATGAAAGACTGCTCCGCTAAATACACTTGCTCCATACATTGTAGGACTGCTTGATGACTGAAAACTACAAGACAGAGTTTAAGCTTCACTCTCTGTAGCCAATGCTCGATGAAGTTTTGTAGCACGTTCAGTCGAGTTCGCACTCAGTATTCTTGACTTTTTTTTTTTGTGCTGTTGCTTAGAAATGTGGCTGTAATTGTTAATGCTTTGGCGACATTTCTGTGGCCTGAGAGCTGCATTATGTGACTAGGAGGTATATAAGTCGCTGTCGTTTAGTTTTTGTATCATGCGTTTACGAACGCTGTGATTTGTCAGTCGTTTACTTGAAAGGCCTCCTTTTTCCGCCCTGGTTTTCATCAAACTGTTCAATTTGTTCTGACCAATTGCACTTGATTTAAACCACAGTTTATTTGACGAAGGTATTTTTGTGTAATTTATCCCGAGATAGTATGGCGCATCAGGTTTATTCATCGTGTCAGGTCGCGTTCTAGTTTCCGTTTGCTGCTGCAAAGCCTTCGGTTTAACAGCTCTGACACTACGAGATTCTGCTCCCGTTCTAGTTTTCGTTTGCCGTTCAGAATACTCTCAGTATTCAGTTCCGTCAACTTCCATGTGAAGTTGCACGTCGCCCCATGTCATCTGCCGATGTTCTTTACAGTCTGGGCTGTGTTTAGCAAAGCTTCGGCATTGGAGATTCCGAGTAAACTTTTTTCGTAGAGAATGTTTTCCTCCACATCAGTTAAAGCTTCGGCTGCGTTAGGTTTGTTCCCTTTTCCTTCTTTTTTCAGTTGTTTGCTGCGAGTTTCCAGGCATTTTCTCGCTTAATCAAACACAATGTCCTCGATAATACTCGCCGATCGAGTACTTGCGTTCTTTTAAATGCCGGTTGAAACTTGAAAACAACCCTCGAAGGCTTGATGGTTCATAGTCTTGGCCATCTTTTCTTTCACACTAACAATGAATTCACTAACGTCGCGGTTGAGCTCTTCTGGTTGAATTTCTTCAATTTTTCTTTGTTCGTTTTTCTCCAGCAGAAATGCTGTAAGTAGCTTCACGTCCCGCTGCGTTTTTGCTCGAGTGTTTTTGTTTTCTTCGTTGGTAATATATTCTTCGATGGTTTTATCCAAGGGCTTGAACCTACTGCCAGAACATTCAGCCATCAGTAGCTGTTTATCAGAATGTTTTAAACTCGTCTAGAAATGTCCGACATATCAACGAAAATAGCCAAGGAAGCTGGAGATGCATTGCTATCCCCGTTGATGATCCTTTACAATATGAGTTTGAAAGATGGTTACGACTTTAGCCAGTGGAAGACTACGAGAGTCAATCCTGTTTTTAAAAAGGATGACGAGACTGAAATCGGAAATTATCGCCCCATATCTCTTCTCAGTGTTCCGAGCAAAATACTCGAAACCATCGTTGCTGATTCGATCATTCACCATGCGTTTATTGAAAACAGATTAATTACAGACAAACAATGGGCTTACAGGAGAGGATATTCTACAGAGCTGTTGCTAGTACATATGACAGAAATTTGGAGGATTGCCGTTTATTCAAATAAAGTTGTTGGTATAGTGCTGGTAGATTTCCAGAAAGCGTTCGACTGTGTCTCCCATAATGTGCTATTACGTAAATTAGAAAATGACTTTGGAATTAATGGAATGCTACTCGACTGGCTACGCAGTTACCTTGACAATAGGAAACAATATACTGTCTTAAATGGTATAGCATCAGATCTTAACACTGTTAAATCTGGTATGCCGCAGGGCTCCGTTCTAGGACCGACCTTATTTTCTCTTTACACAAGCGATTTACCTGAAGCTATAACCACTGCGACAACCTACATGTATGCTGATGATACTACCTTATATTACATTGGCGATTCAATCGACGTAGTAATTTCTGAACTTAACAGAGCTTTGGAAGAGCTTCTATACTGGTGCAAAACAAACTCCCTTGTGCCTCATCCAAAGAAATGCGAAGCAATGATCCTTCATCGTGGAAGATTCACTGGCCCATTGAAAGAGTTAACGTTGGCCCAGCACACCATCAAATGGGTTACACACTCTCGTCTATTAGGCGTATTAATAGATGATCAAGTAAACTGGTCTAAACATGTTAGTGTTGTTAAAAAAGGCTTTGTTGATAAGTTAAACTTGTTAAAACGTAGCAAATTTCTTCCAAAGAATATGTTATTAGACTTGTATTTTAGAGTTATTATGCCGTCGATTGTATATGGTATATCAGTATGGGGAGGCCTCACAAATAAGGAAGGTTTTAAGGCATTAGAAGCACTGCATTGTAGAGCTGCGAGAATTATCTTTGAGCTACCTTGGGAGATATCTAATGCAGATGTTATGAAAAAGGCTAATTGGTCTTCTTTAGCCTTTATGTATAAAATTAGCTTAGCTAAGCTTATGTATAAAATCCACAATAACCTGACTCCAGACGCTATGTCAGCTATTATTAAGGACAATGATAACATCAAGCAATATCAACTTAGGAAAAAACTGAAAATTGATGTCCCTCGTTTTAACACCAACTACATGAGGAACTCTGTAGCTCGTAGAGGAGCAATAGTTTGGAACACTTTGGTTCCTCAACTCAATGAAGATATAGACAATGTTAAGAAATATGCGATTATGGCAAGACGGTCAAAGACTCTGCTACACCTAAATTTCGACTGTATCTCCCCTCAAACATTAACCAGAAGGGAGGAAGATTTTAAGTATAATTAGTGTTAATAATTAGTCGATACTAGAGTACCACCTTGTACTTTAGAATTTTAAGCTTTTATCGTTTTAGACTTGTATGTAGTAAGTAGCTATATGATTTTAGCTGGTGTATATCCTATTTATTTTCTAATTCATTAGATATCTTATTTAATTATTTAGACACGACCCGACAAGCGAAGCGTCGCTTTAATACTTATCGTGTATAAATAAAGATTATTAATTGATCGATTTGAGAAATTTAGAGCCTTAAAAAAGCTGGCGCCATCGACAAAGCTACCACGTTCATTGAAATGTTGATGCGTTTTGAAAGCCACTTTCTGATTGGACGAAACGGGTTTCCCACGAGTGTGAAAGTCGTTTCGCTGTTATCATTGGCTGCGAGAATTTTCGAACCGAGTTTTCAACAGATCAATTCTATCGGTAAGTCTCAGTATGTATGAAATAAACGTCTTTTTCGCTATACACCTAATAGTTGTTATAATCTCTCTCACGCACAATGACGTTCAAATTACCTGCCGTTGGTGTGTCATAAATAATCCCGCGAAGACGTAGGGAACATGCGAAGAAGGCTTGAAAACGGTGGGATGCTTTATGCTCCTTAGCCCAACCACCTTGTTAATTTAGGATACTTATGGCGGGATTTTAGTCGGACTAATAGCTTTTAAGCGTGTTAGCTTACGCTCGGTTTTCCCGTGAATGCGACCGTCAAAAACATTAGATGGACGAACTATCCTAGTTAACGTTCTGCCACTACAATTCACTCTTGTTTTTATCAACGATCAACAAACGCTTAAAGTTCGCTAAACTTGCATGGGGTGAGTTCTGCGCATAAATTGAAACTTACGGACTAAACAAAGGCTCCCAAAGGGCGAATATGGAGAAAGAAACCAGAAAGGCTCAGCTACTGGATACACAGAAAAGGTGCGGCTCATTCATGCACCGGGGGTATATGGCAAAATTCACGGTGGCGATAACTTTTTTAGAAAGAGTTCTTCTCTGTGAACAGTAACTACATTTTGAGTGAGCCTTATTTTAAAGGTTTGGTTGAAAGAAAATTCGAAAGCATGCTAAAACCGAACACCCCGTTAGCGGCTAGCAACCTAGACTGCAATCAATCCCTTTCTGGTCAGTCAAGAGGGTGCGCTCATAGCGCAGCGAGACTGGAGCTGGCCCCGGTTGCTCGAAAGCTGCCTAACTAATGGTTAGATCTCATAACCAATGGTTAAAGATTAGCCGAGAGTTAGTTTCGGTTGCTCGATCGCTGGTTAATGCCAACCATGGATCGAATCAATCTATTTCAACCGAAGGTTAAATTTAAAGTACCTAGCAAAGGGTTTTAACTTGTTAAACATCTGTTGAAATGACATGCATTTTGTTGTTGTAAAATTAGTGAAACAACAACAACTACGTGATCACGTGAAGTCGTGCAAAAGGTAAAATTCACATAAAAATAGGATCCTGCTTCTCAAGTCTTCCATTGTAAAATTTACCTTTTGCACGACTTCAAGTTGTGATAAATATTCAAAGCACGTGAATAGCAGTGAAATAGATCTGGAAAAAAAGTGATGGATATTTACCTCGGTGAAAGTGATGGATATTTACCTCGCCGCTTCGCGGCTCGGTAAATATTCATCACTATTCACCTCCACTTCGGTGAATAATTGATAATTATTTTGCCAGAGATATTGGTAAAAAATGCGGCAATAAACAAAATCACCCCGTAAAAATTGATTCATTATTTACTTGAAAACGCTCTTACTGGTTTGTTTCTAATTTCGCCTACAAGTTGTCTAGATTGAGTAGTGTAATCCCAAAAGTTTCTAAGTGACTAGATTTCGAGATAATCGACAATGTTTAAAATGAGAAGCTATGCGCGTCCATTGCTATGGTAACAGTTGTTGCTTGGAAACCGATGAGAAAACTAACTTTGATCATATGTCGAAATGATGATGTAGTATGATGGAGATCGAAGTTTATATTCTATGCGATAATGTGAGAACGCCAAGAGAGGTTGGATGAAAACGTAATACCAACTGATGATCGTGGACGGGAACATTCTCAATACCAAGGCCGTCGAGAAACAAAGGTGGATGGCGAATAGAAAAATTGACCACCGCTAAATGGCAAATTTTATTAAACACGTGAATGTAACACCAAGCCCTTCGGAACAGAGTTCAATTATTTTGTTGCTTATATCCTATCACAGCCACAGGCCTTGGCAATGTTGACGGCAAATTATCAACTAGAATTTCATCAGCCAAAATCGAAGATAAAATAGGCCAGTTGCAACGGACCAGAGAAGAAACGATTGCGGTATCGGAACCTGTAATACAGGCCTGACTTGCAAAATAGCGATTAAAAACATCAGCTTTCTCTTTAGGATTAAAAAATAAGGTTGCCACCATCAGAAATAGTAGGAATATAAGAAGCTACAGTGCATTACAACTATAATGACCTGACTAGAGCTTGCTCTGAGCCAGCTGTGGCACAGGAGCACAGGAATGGTCGAAAGCGTGTGATTATCCGCTTACTTAGTCAAATCTGTAATTCAGATGGTACCAAGTCTGCTTTCACTGCATCTTCTCTTCGAAACTTCTATGATACTTTAAAGAACAGAACTGGAGCATTAGAAGCTCTAGGGAGAAATACGATGAGTCAATGAAAGTATTCTTTTACCGATTGAGACCAAGTTGTCATGACTGTTGTCAGGAAAGCGGGAGCTTGAGCTTGCAGATATCCCGAAAGAAGACATTAATCTTGATTTGTTATCAAAGTTGCTTTACCCGTGAGTCATTTTTAAAGAGGCAGAAGAGGGAGTTCCCTGTTTAAACTCGAACAAATTGATCGTCGTTCCAACAGAGGTAGAAATGAAGCAAGGAAACTAATGATAACCCGCACAGGGGAATATGGACGAGCATCGGATGCTTCCCCACCGTTTATTGAGACACGGGTATCATTAAGTCAGTTGCAGTTTTTGTGGAGGAAATCACGAGTCGGTCAGGTGCCCAGAGGGCAATGAGAAAACTGTCAAGGATAGGAGGACACTACTCAAGGTCAAAACGTGTGTTTCAATTGTCTAGGGCCTACAAACTGCAAGCTCTTTTCTTACAGGGACATTGTCACCTCAGTGCATGCGCCAACTCCTCGAATCGAAACTTGAAAAGTTCGGGCTGAAATTTTCAAGTTTGAAGTGACAATTTCAAAATGGCGTCGACTAGAAGTGGTGGTCACGGTGGAAAACTGAGAAACTCGACGAGAAAAAACGATTTAGAGAAGAGATCGGGCCAGGACGACTCTGGGAGAGATGTCATAAGAGCATATTTAGGAATGAATGTATATTCAGTCGTGCTTTGAGCACAGGCCGACCACCCTATGTTTGCGTGGTGTAATTACTGTTTGGAACTTGAGACTTTATATTCACGCGACACGATCGGTTGGAATTTTTACTGAGTGGATATCCTTTCCCGCCCAAGAGTGCCATATGACACAAGACGCAATTATGAGCTCAGTATTTGGTCAATTTGTGTGAAATTTGCACAACCAAAAGATCTTTGAAAGATCTATAAATTGAAGGCATTAAATCATGCCCCCCCCCCCCCCCCCTCCTATGTGAGACTTGATTTACCACCCCTCAAACGTTTGGATTTTTTTCCCTTTGTATGTTAAGGGTCCAGTTGATATCTTACAACAAGCAATGCACTAAGAGCTGTACATTAAGTTATAGTTTAGGGGGATACCCAGTATGTACAACGAATAGGAAAATTTTCAATGTTTTTCTTCTTTCGTTTTGGACTTTTCTCACTCTAATATGTGACCTCCTCCGTCTCTGTTGGTGTGATTTATAGCACACCCCAGAAAATGCCTTTTATGTGGTATATCACATGTGGTCTCCCAGTTCATAGTTAGCGATTTAGAAAAATTCGACATTTCCCTCGGGCGGGAAAGGGTTAAAGTCGCCTTTTACCTTTATGTTGAAATAAAGTTTCAAGGAAATGATGATTGAGTCACGCGTGGTGTTTTTTTGCCATTCCGAGTCGTAGAAACTTTTCTCTGTCGAGTTTACTGTTCAACTGGTGTTGCCGGCCGAAAACTGTTGAACAGTAAACTCACCAGAGAAAGGTTTCTACGGTTCGAAATGGCAAAAAAACCACCACGCGTGACTCAATCAACATTTCCTTGAAACTTTATTTTGTTTGGCGGGAAGTTTCATCGCCAACTGCTTTTCAGAAAAACAAAAGAAATTTTGAAGACAACAAAATATAAAGTCAATTTCTGTATTCATTATAGTGACCATAAGTGGGAAAAAAGAGCAAGATGACTAGCGGCGGGAGAAACATCATAAAAGGCTTTATTGCCAAAAGCAGCCAAATTTTGAAGGGAAATCATTTTACTCCTATCCGGCGCGATGAAAAATTTTTCGCTTACTTAACGTTGTAAAACGAGCGAAAAAATTAGCAATGGAATAAAAGAAATGCTTATTCTCCAAAAAGAACTAGGTATTCATCTGATTTTGTTTACAAAACTTTGCTTTTTTGCAAGATATTGTTTTTCTTGCAGTGTTGATACTGCAACTTGTTAACGTAAGAGCGGTAGTAATCCAGAAATTTCGCCTTGAGGTCCGCAAAATGAAAAAAATTGAAAATAGCCAAACGTTGCCAGAACATAGGTCTAGATGAACTATTTCTGAAGCAATTAGTTTAATTTAATTGGTTTTATTTTATGCGAATGGCGACAAAGTCGGTTCGGTGGCTCTAACATCGGTTTTCAAGGCGCCCACACCATACGTTGCAAGGGAACTCATACCACGGAAGGAGTGGTGGGTGTTCATTGTCAGTCAATATGTGCATCCTTCTGATGTACATAAACATATATACGTAACTAAGTTATGCGTCACATAGGGACGCTTACTGTTAGCAAGGTGAGATTATTTCATGTATTCTTATTACAGAAATTGTACATATCAAAAGTGATTGGGTGGATCAGCTGGCACTCTTCAAGGACATGTGAACGAGTGGATAAATATGCATCTTGCTCTGCAACGGTTGGAGCGTCTCATGATTTACATCTTCCTGACGTCCTTGTCGCAATTTCGTCGCCGTTCTTAGAAATTCGAAAGGGAATTTTATTTGCTTTGGCGTTAGAAAATCATCTACGGAAAATCTGCAGCTGCCATTTTCATGCTTTGCATGCCTCATATATTATGCTCACTGTGCCGTGTATACTTTGAGTCTATTTTGTTCTCCTATTTTAATTTAATTTCATTTTTTTTTGTCGGAGGTTGGTTCTGTGTTTGGGACTGAATAGGGCAGCCTTCTTCTAAGATTGTACAGCGCATCAGGTAACATTTGAACACGTGGGTGCGTTTTGGGGGGAGAATCCGAAAGCGGATTTGTAATATCAGGTGAGATTCTTCGTTACCAAAAAAAAAAAAGGAAGATCCGAATAAAGGGTCATCTACTATGACAACGCGGAATGGAGACCTGGGACAGAGTAGCCTGACCTTTTAACCAACCCAGCACACACTGCGTCCGATTTCAAAACATTGCGGTGAGCTGGTATGTTTTGGAAGAACTCTTCGATGACAATTTGCTGCTGAGCTATTCCAGCAGCCAGACGACGTAGCTCTTTTGCTCCTTATAGCGCAAAGTTGAGAAGGAATGAGCATGTTCTTATCAGAAACTATTATGAGACTACGATTACAAACTATTCTGTCAAAGACTTCAGAAATCATTAACGAATGTCAAGGCATACAGTGAGAGTAATCAAGAACTTGCTTTCTCTGCATGATGTCATACCACAGTTCAGCACCAACGGAGAGAGAGAACCGGTAGAATTGCGCAAAAAAATCTTGTTGACTCTATGGGTTCTTGGGAATCCAGAATGTTTACGATCTGTGGTTGACAGATTTAATGTTTTGCAAATCGACAGTGTACCAGGTCTATAGAAGAGTGTGCAAAGCTGTAGTGACACATCTGACGGATGCGTTTATTAAATTCCCTTCTGGTGTCAAAGCTCAAGAGGTGATGGGAATGTTTGAAAGGCAAAAAGGCATTCCGGGTGTCTTGGGTGCCATTGAGGGCAGCCATATACCCATCAAAGGCCCCAAACATCAAAGTGATGAGTAGATAAACCGCAAGGATTTTTTTCGGTGCAATTAAAAGTCACATTCGATCCTGATTTACTCATCATTGATGCTTCTTGTGGTTATCCAGGATCTGTGCATGATGCTCCTGTTTTCCGTAACTCCCCAATTTGCCATCATATTGAATTAAATACGGCCATTTTTTTCCTGGTAGTTCCCATATCTTAGGAGATGCAGCATACTCCATTAAAACATGGCTTTTGACGCAATTTAGGGACAGTGGCCGTTTGACTCCACAACAAAGCTGTATACTTGTGGCATCTTCATTGATCTAAAGAAAGCATTCGATACGGTAAGCCATGAAATACTGCTGCAGAAATTATATCACTATGGAATAAGAGGGATAGTCAACGATTGGTTCTCTTCTTATCTTAAATGGCGTTCACAAACAACTAATATCGGTCCCCATATTTCTGAAAAGGCCCCTACGGAATGTGGCGTTCCCCAAGGTTCTGTTCTAGGGCCTTTATTCTTTTTGCTGTACATAAATGATATCACTAACTGTTCAGATAAGTTCAAGTTTTATTTATTTGCTGATGACACTAGTATCCTTTGCAGTAATAGAAGCCTTAAATCCTTAGAACTAGAAGTAAATACCGAATTAAAAAACTTTGCAAATGGCTAACAGCGAACAAATTAACTCTAGATACTAAAAAATCTAATTATGTAATATTTCTTAATTACAAAAAGAAACTTCTTTATCAACCAACGATAAATATTTACGACAATGATAAAGTTTCATATTCAACATTAGAATGTAAAGATCATGTGAAATATCTTGGCATACTCATTGACAAGAATCTCAACTGGAAAGTTCATATAGACTTAATTGCCCTAAAAATTAGCAAGGCCATTGGCATGATAGCTAAATTGAGACACTTTCTCCCCTTTTCTATTCTTGTTAAGTTATATCAATCTCTTATTTCCCCCTACCTCATGTATGGAATTAGTTCGTGGGGTCAAGCTTCTCAGTCCAACTTAGAAAAGCTCCCTCTCCTACAAAAACGAGCTCTACGTTTGATGAACTGTTCTACAAAAAGTAAACACGCTATTCCTTACTTCATTAAACTTAACATCCTACCTGTTCATTTTCTCTGTGTCGAATCTGTTTCCTGTTTAATGTATGATATCCAAAACAAACTCGCACCTGTTCATATTCAAAATTTATTTAAACATGTCTCAGATATACACTCCTACAACACCAGGTCAGCAACCGCCGACAAATTTTATATCATGTCTTCACGTCTTGATCAACTAAAGAATTCATTTTCTCGATTTGGCGCACGGCTATGGAATTCTTTACCGGATAATATTAGAAAGTCTGACAACAGAAACCTATTCAAAAAACAAATACATGAAATACTAATCAACATTTAAAAAAAAAAATGCTTACCTTTCACCTACTTCAATTCTTGAAATAATGAAAAGCTTGTGAATACGTAACAATCCTTTAATTTCTATCAGCTAGCGAATCCCTTTTTTTGCGTCACTTGTTTGTTTACTACTTATTTAACTTTTATTTTAGTCAATTCAGTTGTAAACACCAAATGTATTTGTATTTAGTTAGGTATAAACATACTTACCCGCCTCGACTAGCTTCAGCTATTTGCGGGTAGGTATATAAACACCTTGTAACTGTCTATTTTTAATAAAGTGTTGTTGTTGTTGTTGTACAACGTGGCTCATAGTGCAACAAGGATGGTTGTAGAGAGATGTTTTGGGCTTTTGAAGGGCCGGTTTCGAAAATTCAAAACCCTGACGGACATAGACAAAATAGAGGACACTCCCAAATTGTGATATTTGCGTGTGTTCTGCACCATATTTACGTTGCTGAAGATGACATAGAACGGTTTTTAAATGGTGATGATGATGATGATGATGATGATGATGATGATGATGATGATGATGATGGTGATGATGACGATGACATTTTCTCTCTAGGCATTGGAACAAGTGACAAAAGAAACAAGATCATGAGATTACTCCGTTAAGACGCGTTCATGAGGACCAAGTTGGAGCAGCCTGTGAACATTATTTTGTCACTGTTTAGAAGCCAGCAGATTGAAGCAGATCGTTGGAAAAAAGCGAAGAGAGTAACTGATGAAATGGCTCACAAGGAAAAAGATTATTTTACTATTGTAAATACTTCATTATTAGCTCATCAATTAGCTATGAAAAATAGAGTTGGTATGCTTGTGGTATAGAAGCACTTTGGGCCTATTTTTTTTCCTGAGCAGGATGTCTGATGGAGCTGCTATTTTGCAATTTCAGAATTGTGCAAACTAATAATACTTTGGTGACCAGATGACTTGTGATAAGCGAGCTGTAAGCAGTCGGATGATTGTTTTGTATTTTAGCCATATTGTAATTTGTAAGCAATGCCAAGTATTAAAGCAGTTCATTTTATGACTCTGGGTTTATACTATTAGAATATAATATAAGTCCAGGGTTGCAACTCATTAGGATGAAGAAAGTTTTCCTGATCACAAACTAGTTTTCACTAACCATGCATGATGAATCCTTTGGCAGTAAAGCCAAATAAACTGGTCAAAACTGAAGTTGATTCAATCTATTTTGAATATTTTCATGCCAAAAACAGAAAATCAAAAATTCATTGACTTTAAGGACTACTTTAGAATTTCCCCGGATTGAGACAAATTGTAGTTAATTCTATCCCTGACCTTGGCATTTTCTCAGTTTCCCCTCGCCACATCAACCCTCTCACACTAACACCATGAAACAGACTATACACTATGTGGACACAACGAAATTTACTATCACCTACCTACATAAATAGGCACCAATGACATTTATGGTAACGATTCTTCTGTTTTATGTATTTTGTGTAGTTTGAATTTTGCAACTAAACGTGGCTAAACTCTTAATTGTCAAGTAGCGTAAAAACCAATGAGACAATGTTAAGGTAAACTAAATATCAACCAGTCATCACACTAATGTTTTTCACTTGTGTAGCTCTCCAATTTGAAATGGGATTATTCTTCAAGAATTCACGAACCCAAAACAGGTAGGTGAGGGGGGAGTGGATTCTTTACATGGAGGAAAAGCTTCTTTTTGTATCACAGAGGGTGCTACTGATTGGATAAATTACACTGCATGGAAGTTGCAATGTATGTATGTATGTATGTATGTATGTATGTATGGATGTATGTATGTATGTATGTATGTATGTATGTATGTATGTATGTATGTATGTATGTATGTATGTATGTATGTATGTATGATGGTATGTACGTAGTTTTAAAATAATGTCTACTAACACCTGTATACTGGAAAACTGTGTTTGACCTTAAAAAGTCGCGGGAACTTTTAAGTATGATTTTTGAAAATAGCATACCATTTTCATTCATTAATTATGCCGCTCATTGTTCAGCGTGGTTAAGTTATGGGAAAAAGATTGTGGCCGAGGCAATGAGCGGCTGGGTGCGGAAGCGCTGGAAATGTATCACGTCGCCGATGGGGAGGAGGGTGGGTCGAAAATTCCCACCAGCTAACCGGCTTGCGTAGATCTTTCGAAATGCCCCGAATCTAGAGATTCAGATCTTTAAATAAGGAGACATTGCACGTGATAATTTGACACTTTATTATGCAACCAATATTTGACAAAAGAGGTTACATAACCCACGCATTGTGGAATTTCGCGGCAAAAACATGAATGAAAATAGTTCACCAAAGGGTATTTTTGGACAGAATATGAGAGATTCGCCAAATTGGTCGTCGACGGCGAATTCTCGATCCTTACAGGCAGCCGCTATTAATACGTTTGAGAAATATCTATGAAAATTTATGATATTTACAAGAGGAACGTTTTCTCATTTACTAGAGGCCTTCCCTGAACGCAAAAATTTGTTTTGCCTTACTCCAGAGAGTGGGAAAACCGAACTACTGTAGACATACTGACTGCAGAGTTTCTTCACAACAAAACTCATTTTATTAGAACAATGTATTTGGTTTGACTTCTAGAATAACTCTACGAATACATGGAGTCTTAAGTTGACATCTTAATATATTGATCCGGCTTCAAACCTTACAAAATTAGAAATGAGCTTGCACTCATTACTAACTACAGGATTATGAAAAATGCTTGATATTTCACATGGGGAAGTTCATAAATCAGACACAAAACTTTAACGTCTGGAGGTTAACATCTTACTCCTCATCTGAAGCCTATTAAGGAAAACAGCAAACGAAATTAAAATCAACAACACAAAAGAAGGGAAGCATGCCAGAAACCAATGTTAATTACACACTGAAATAAACAAATTACAAGTATAAAATGATCACATGCCTTTCATCTGTGTTTTTTGTGTCAGCCTTGTGAGCCAATTGCAAGGATCTATGATCCCCGTTTCCAAAAAAAAAGGGTTTTTTGTAAAAGGCTCATTTCAGTGACATTTTTGTAATAAAACAAACAAACAAACAAAAAATATAATCCCTTCCAGGTTCCTTCTCAAGATAGCACATTCAGCAACGTCACTCAATGAAACAGTCCAATTGTGAAAGCTGCAGTTTCATTAAAAAAAAAAAAACTAAATATAGGTTAAAATTTGTGTCGGGGCGATTTTTTTTTCTTCGGTAAGTTGACTATGTTTATGGAATACCGATTGAAGTCTGTGCGCTCATTGTTTTATGTTGATCTTTCAATTAGGGGAAATCGTTCCTCGCCAACGATTAATTCAAAAGGACAACCGCGCGCAGTATTTTCAAGAAGCAATGTTGTGCTAAGTACTTGTACACTTTTATTAATAAATTGATCTTATAAAAACACAAACCCCTCACATCTGGAATAAGACTTGACTCAAGTAATTTACCAATTCGGATTTTAACTTATTCCGGAACACCTCTGATGAATCTGACGCCAACTCGATTATCAGAATATTTAATTGGAAAACAAATTTTTCACACGTCATCTTCGGTTTTCCAAGATCCCTTTCAGAAATTTAAAAAGGGATTCATACTACGCTAACAAAGTTTTATTTGTTCCGATTTGTTTAGCTGAACATTTTAGAAACAGAAGCCCAACCCTCCTAATTTAGCTGGCCTAGTTTCGCTTTCTGAACGACATGGATCAATTTTACGTGTTACGAAAGTTTCAAGTGGCTTTAAACCAAAAGGAGCACTGTTGGTATCGAGATTCTTAGACCATTCAGGCCTTTTCAAAAGATTTTCACCGACATGAGCTGAACGTTTGGGTTTCCTGATAACATGTTGTAAATTCCTTTAGCAATACAGTGATAACAAGATGCAAATGACAACGGACATTTATCCATATGGATAAAAGAAATTGAAAAAAAAAGAGTTGTGAGATTTAAAACCTTCCTCATGATCTTCTATTTCGTTTGTTTCTGTATGTTCTCTGACGCTTAGTGATTTAAAAAAAAAGGTTTTAGATGTTATAAAACTGATCACCTACCAAGTTTGTCGACACATGGCTCCTGTCTAAAGGCTTAATGTCCTCTGCCTTAGTTCCTCCGTTACTCCTTCCTCTTGAACACGTCTTCAGCCCTCTGCAACGTCTCCGTCTCCTTCTTTCTTGCGGCCGATCAAAAGCCTCCCCGTTTTCCATCAGAACGCATATCAGAAGTAACAACAAAGTCAACAGGATAAAGAGACGCTTTGAATCCATTCTTGAGTTTTAATTTGAAGAACGAGCAAAGCGAATTCTGAAGTTGTTCTCGACGAGCGAATTTAATTGTTGGCCTAGCCTAGCCCACTAAATCGTTACCTCGACTGCAGTGATGAAATCATTCGTGTGAAAATCCTTTCTAAAAACGCTTGTGAATGAATACGCTAATGTGATTGGCCAATTACCACTGACCTCGTCGCTTCAGATCTGCTGCATTCTTGCAACCCAATATCAACAGACAACTGGTTCATTTTGTTGTTACCCAATATTAACAGATATGGCTCAGTTCGCTAATTTACCTGGATAGGAGGAGGTCAACGGCTAACACGTTTACCATATTGATTATGCAAAAGACGAAGGTCAATGTTCATTCTTTTACTGTAATACGCTCCACGCATCAGCAGGTGTTTGCAGCCAATGTCTAATGCGCCAATATCACCCCACAGAAGAATTGTAAACCGTCATGAGACTATGTGATGCGTTCGGAAAAAAAAATCACCGTTATTTTTCTGATGGCGAATAGTGTTTAATTTATCGCTTAATAATAATATGCAGATCTGTAAAACTGAGGAAGTTGTTTAATGATTATTATTCAACCTATTCTAGTTTTGATGACCTTCCCTTCACAAGTTTCTCCTTGGATTTTCACAGCCAAAAACACGCAAGTTGAAATGGTTCTGAGGAGAGCAGCTCGATGCATGGATCCTTTGGCGTTATAATCGTCAGGACAATGTGTCTGATATACTGAATTGCCTGGGTTGGCACACATTGCAATCTCGCAGAACAATTGCCCGCTTGTCTTCTCTCTGCAAGTTCAGAAATAACTTGACATATACAGAAAATGTTGAAATTCACCCAGTTACATACCCTTCTGCAAGCCCATCTGGTCATGCTTTTAAGTTACCTACTTTTAGTTGTGAAGTTTTCCATTTTTCCTAAGAACCTTATTGGAATGGAACAAACTGCCAAGACAAGTAGCTTTGGCAAAACCGTTTGAGTCTTTTAAGGAAGCTATCTCTGCATTAAATAGTACACAGTTTGTGTATTTATTGTTATTAATATTACTCTTTTTTTAGTTGTTAGCGCAGTCCTGTATATTCAGTATTGAATCTGAACTTATATGGTAAATAAATAAATAAAGAAAGAAAGAAAGAAAGAAAGAAAGAAAGAAAGAAAGAAAGAAAGAAAGAAAGAAAGAAAGAAAGAAAGAAAGAAAGAAAGAAAGCAAGAAAGAAAAAAAATAAAGAAAGAAAGAAAGAAAGAAAGAAACTTGTTGGCACATCTTTATGTCTTAAATGGCTCAACATCATCAGAACAATACACATGCAATTTTCTGTGGCAAATTACACAATCCCCTTTTAATATTTTTGAAGCGCACTGAACATGTT